>NW_006399794.1:5982155-5995771 GCF_000299155.1 Elephantulus edwardii
GGGGGGAGGGGGAGTTGACCATCTGGCATCATCCTCAGAGATTTCTCTTAACAGCCTGTGGGGAAACTTTCATTAGTGTGAGTCTTTTGGAGTGAAGAGGGCAACTGCACAGTATTTTTTTAACTGGAATAAAGGGAAGCACTCATTAGTCTCAGTAAGTGGGTAGGGGAAGTGCTTTATATAGCTGCCTTAGGGGAGAATGCCACATCATATTTGTTGATTAAAAAAAGTATATAATCTTCATTTCTAGATGGAGACCCTAGAAAACACACCTGAAGGGTGTGTGTGTGTGTGTGTGTGTGTGTGTGTGTGTGTGAGAGAGAGAGGGAAAGCGGGGGTGGGGGGGTAGGGGAGATGGATGTGAGGGGAGAAAAGGGTGTTACATGAGTCTAGACTTCCTTACTGAAGAATTTTTCTGAAGATTCCATTTCTTCTTTTCTTTGATTCTAATATACTGAATATATTATTGCTGGTGGCTGTTGAAACTATCACAGTCTTCTAAAACCTGCTAGAATATTAGACTGCCTCTCAAATTGTTGATGAGTTGGAACCAACTCGTAGCTGATCCTCCAGCAGGTTTTTAGGAGTGATAAATTGCACAGGAGGAGAGTTCTAATCTTCTCACATAGAACCTTTGGTGGATTAGAACCATAAGTAAAGGCACCACTTTTGAGTGAGCAGCACAACTTGCTATATAGACTTCACCATGAGAGCTATGTTGTTGTTGTTATGTGCCATCAAATCATTTGCAACTCATAGGGACCCTATGCACAATAGCTCAGAAACCTGCCCTTTTCTGAGTCAACTTCACTGTCTCTGACACACCTCCCCTATTGCCCCAATCACTGTGTCAATCCATCTAAATCAGAGTCCTATTCTGCACTGTTCCTCCACCCTTTCAAGCATGATGTCTTTCTCCTAGAACTTGTCCCTCCTGGGCCACTTGTCCAAAGTATGTGAGACTGAGCTACACAATCCTTGCCTCCAAAGATCAATTTGGCTTCCTCCTCTCCAGGACAAATCTATTTGTTCTCTTGGCAGTCCATGGAACGTTCAACACCTTTCTCCAGCACCACAACTTAAAGGCGTGGACTCATTTTCTGTCGTCCTTATTCTTGTCCAGCTCTCTCATGCATAGCAAGTAATTGTTAGACTATGGTCTGGAACAAGTACTTCTTAGTCTCTAGACTGACATCGTTGCTCTTCAGCACTCTGGTGAAGTCCCTAACAGCCAACTTTCCTATGTAATTTGTCTTTTGAATTTTTTTTTACTGCATATGCAGATGATTGTGGAACCAAGCAAGCTGAAATTAACAATCACAGTCTCTTTTTTCATTTATCATGGTGCTGCCAGTTGTCTCAGTGGTGAGAATCCTGTTTTCTTGATGTTGAGCTTCAACCCATATTGAAGACTGCAGTCCTTGTTTTTTGCCAGTTCTTTCAGAGTAGCCTGAACTTCCTCCTGTATCACCACTGCCTCTTGTTCAACAAAGAAGGATTAGTAATTGGAAAACATGGAGTCACTAACAGAAATATTGTACAATCATTTATTTTTATTCACTGCAAATATCTTTTATAAGAAACATAAACAGGAACTTTACACATGGACCTCACTTCTGGTCTAAACAGGAATCAGATTGATTAGATCTAAAGAATTGATGGAGAAGCTTAATATCAGTTGTGAAAACTAGGCCAGGTACTGATTGTGGAACAGATCACCAACTCCTCAATGCAAGTTTAAAGTAAAGCTAAAGAAAATGGAATAAAATCCACAAGAAACAAAATTTGACTTTTACTCTATCCCACCTGAATTTAAAAACCATTTTAAGAACAGGTTTGAGGCCTTGGACACTAATAAACAAAGACCAGATGAGCTATGGGAAGATATAAAAAATATCACCATGAAGAAGGCAAAATCTCATTACAAGGACAGAGAAGAAGGAAAAAAAAACAGAGAGATGTCAGACAAGACCTGAATATAGAATTAGCCAAGAAGCCAAAGCATAGGGAAGGAATCAGGAAGTTAAGGAGCTGAACAGAAGGTTTCAAAGGGCAGCTCGAGAAGACAAAGCAAATTATTGCGATGAAATGTACAAAGAGCTGGAATCAGAAAGTTGTAAGTGCTGAACTCACTTGACATTTTCTTAAACTGAAGGAAATGAAGGATAAATTCAGGCCTCAGATTTTAATACTTAAAGATGCTATGGGCAGAATATTGAATGATCCAGAAAGTATTAAAAGAACGTCGAAGAAGTACAGAGTCACTGTACAAGAAAGAATTGGCTGGTATAAAAATGAGAGCTATATTCTATCTATAAAAGGGTGAGTCATTAATACCTTTTACACAGTTAGGATATTCAGTCTTTTTAACCAAAGCAGATTTGTTTTTAAGAATCACAGTTTGGCACCAAACCACACTAGTTTCTCAAAGAGATTATTATTCTTATCTGTGACTTAGCACACAAATTATATTCTATATGAGCTGGAGATTAACTAGCAGGAAGCAACACAATGAGTGGACGAGACACTGGTTGAACCTGGGAAAAACAAGAGAAACTGAGGATCGTGTATCCCAAGCAGGAGGCCTACTACTGAAAGGAAATAAGCGAAAGTGCTTGTGCATTGGGCTTAAGGGAGAAGATATTTCCCAAAGGCAGTAAGTATGAGTTGGTAGATAAAAGGGAGAATGCAGGCTGACCATGGAGACCTTCACAATTTAGCAGATGGCTGGCCTGTCCCCAAGGTACTAAAAGAGACAGTGTTGTGCAGAGTCTAACAAGTACTTGGAGAGGAGGATGAATGAGGGTCGTTGACATTGATATTGACACCGTGTTCATTTTTTTCTTAGGATCAGAGGATCTTTGGTGCCCATGTGCTTTCTTTGTATGTTCACTCATTTACTCAGTGAATGCCGAATATCTAGGCTACGAGCTGGGGAAATCCAAAACATTATCAAACAAGAGGCTTACTCATATATGTTATACTTACTGTATGTAATATTATAGTTAACTTCCATTCCTATTTCTCCACTGAGCCTATTTCTATATGACTTAAGAGAGAACAAACATTTTGGAATTTTGGGTTTTGATGATGAGGTTAATGATCTCTCATCTCTAAGGCTGGGAAAGAGAAAGAGAATTCAACTCTGAGACTCTGATTTAAGACCCTTAATGATGGAAGAGAATCAATAAAAGGACTAAAAATAGGAGGAGAGTTCTAGATCTATGTTGAAACTTCTCAGAAAGTCATGGGATGGAGTGTGTGTGTTTGGATTGAGGAGAGGTGTTAATAAGAAAATGGGAAAAACACTATGAAATCAGCTCATTTTTTTAGAACTTTTAAGCTTTGAAGGATTGGATTGGGGTGTGGTTACTTACCTCTTTATCTTATGGCATTCTGAGTACAGAATTTTATAGATTACTTTTAAAGGAATTAACCAGTAATGTGTTTGTTCTACAATCAGTGACTTAGTCAGAGAGTACATGGACTGCCTTGGAGCAGCTCAGATAAAATTGCTTACACTTAGTATGATTATCTCAGGTGCAGTGATTAAGAGCTGAAACTTAGAAGTTGTACAGGTCTAGGTGTGGGACCTAATATTGTTACTGATTAGCTGTGACTTTGGGCAAATTATCTATAAAATTAAATATTACTTTGTTAGAGTTGTGGCAAGGATTAAATGAAATAATGCATGTAAAGCTCTTAGTTCAGTACCTGGCACATAGTAAATGCTTACTATTTTCCATTATTATCAACTTTAAGCAGGACTTTGGTGACAGTAGGGCTGGCGTCTCCTAATATGTGGAACTTGCTGTACTAGGAGAGTGAAGTCATATTCTTCTTTACAAGTAGCTCCTTTACATTTTATTATCCTTCTGTCAAGACTGCAGGAGAGTTTCTGAGGTGGATTCTTCCAACTGAGAATCACAAGCTCAGCTTTGTCCTTCTGGTTGCTATTAGGTGCCGTCTTGTTGACTTTGACTCATAGTAGCCTGCATCATCTTCCTGGAAGATGCTTATCTTCTATTGGCAGCAGAGTTTCTTCCAGTACTGTTTATTGCCTACCCTTTTCTCCTTACTTGATCTGACTAGGACCCCTGAGGACTTCCTTTATCCGCATGAAGACGCTTTACAGGCTGCTGTCATTGCTCTAAACACAGACCTCTGCCCCAGTCTCTCTATGTCTACTTCCATAACCACAATTCTTCTTCAAGACCTAGCTTTGAGTACAGGCTTGGTAATCAATTTGAAGGAATCAATATCTGGCTCTTCCTTTTACTAGTTTTGGGCCTCTATTCATCAGTCTTTATAGATCACAATGTGTGTCAGAAAATTGGTAATAAAAATACTCATCTCAAAGAGTTTTTATAAAGATTAAAGAGATTAATTTATTATTTATTAATTTAATTTGTTAAGCATTAAGCTTAGCTCCTGGGACAAACATGTTGTGGTTAAGTGCTGTCGAGTGCATTCTGACTTATCGTGGCCCTGTGTACAACAGAATAAAACAATATCCAGTCTGGCACCATCTTCACAATCTCCCTTGTGTTTAATTAAAACTATTTTCACAGTCACTGTATCTTGCTGAGGATCTATCTTCCCCTCCTTCACTGATCCTCTGCTTTTCTGAACACAGTACCCTTTCCCAAGAACTAGCCTCTTATAACATGCCCAACGTTTGTGAGGTGAAGTCTCATCATCTTTGCTTCTAAGAAACACTCTGGATGCACTTCTTTCAAGACATTTGTTTATTGTTTTGGCTCTTCAGTACTCCTTGTCAACATCAGATTTCAAAAGCATCAGTTCTCCAGTGTGTCTTATTCCATCAATTGAAAACACTATGGCTTGGATTAGGTGCACCATAGTTTTTAAACTGACAGCCTTCCTTTTTTAGCAAGAAGCCCACTTTGAAGAGGTTCTTGAAAGTAGATTTGCCCAATAGAACACTGACTGCTATTGCCATAGATGTTGATTGTGGATCCAAATAAATTAAATCCTTGATAACTCCAGTCCTTTCTTCTCTTACCATGATGCTGCTTATTGGTCCAGTTGAAAACTTTTTGTTTTCTTAAC
Organism: Elephantulus edwardii; assembly: GCF_000299155.1. NCBI lineage: Eukaryota > Metazoa > Chordata > Mammalia > Macroscelidea > Macroscelididae > Elephantulus > Elephantulus edwardii. Next base: position 5,987,229 of record NW_006399794.1, read on the forward strand.
ATTGTAGTATAAGTATGAAGTAAATGACCATTTCTTGTTCTTCCTGTATTCACCCCACATGAACACGATTAGGTATTCTGGATTTCCTGTTCTTATCAGTATTACCCATGATTTATTATGCTCACAGTGAATGTTAGCTGTGCTGTTAGCTATCTCTTCTTCATATGAATCTCTTCACTCTATATACTGCAGCATGAAGAAGAGCGAGCCCTGGCCAGTTAATTAGTAGATCTACACTTTAGTTCTGGCTTTACCTCTGACTTACTGAATGACCTTGGAGAAGTAAATTAGGTAGGCTTCAAATTTCCTCTTTTAGCAAGTGGGAGGCAAATTTTTACTTTATTACTTTCTAACTAGGTTTCCTGTGGATATGTGAAATTAAGCATACTATTTTATACTCTTTATTTCCCCAAATGGTTAGTATATACAGAAATTTGACATAGAGTAGATTCTGAGTCACAGTAACTATAGAACAGTAGAACTGCCACATTGGGTTTCCAAGGCTGTAATGGCTAAATGCTTAGCTTAATCTACCAGCTGCTTTGGCAGAAAGCTATGGTAACCAGCTACCGTAAAAATTACCACCTTGAAAATTGCATGAGGTTCTGTCCTGTAGGGTCACTGTGAGTTGGAGTCAACTTAATAGCATGAAGGGTGTTTTTTGACCTCCCTTTTTCATATTTTTATTGTTCTTTTTAATCTTTATATAAGCAGACAACCACATCTTTCCATTCTAGGGGGACAGTTTTGAATTGTCATCCTTTTGGTTAGGAGTCAAGTGCTTTACCCCTAGGCTCTGGAGGTATTGCCAGTTCTCCTGACATATATTGTTGTTGTGTGCTGTAGAGTTGCCTTCAACTCATAATGACATTATGCACAACAGCTCTGAACCCCGCCCTATCCTGAACCTGTATCACTCTCTCTGACACACCTACCTTCATTACTCTAATTACTGTGTCTATTAATCTCATCCAGGGTCTTCCTCTCTTGTGCTGTCCATCCACTATTCCAAGCATAATGTCCTTCTCCAAGGACTGGTGTAGTTAAAAATATTTCAGTGACCTTTTAAAAGCAATTTTTATTGTTAAAAAAATAGAACAAATAATTTTTCAAGTAATTATTTTTTTTACTTTTACAGTTTATTGACGTTGGTTATACTCATCATATTGTGCAACTGTTACCACTATCCATTTCCAAATTTTTCTACCACCATTTATCGAAACTTAGTGCCTTCTTAGTTAAATCTCCACTTTTCTTTCTAACTACCACCTCTCGTAATTAATACCAGGACTCTCAATATATTTACCTACTTGGAAGCACCATGATAGATGGAGAAGAAATTGAGATTGTTAACAATTAAAGCTTGCTCAGCTCCACAGTCAACACTCTTGGAACCAGCAGCCAAGAACTCAAGAGACAAATTGCACTGGGAAAATCTGCTGCCAGGGACCTCTCCAGAGTACTGAGAAGCAATGATGTCAGTCTAGAGACTAAGGTGCACCTGATCCAGGCAGTGGTCTTCGCAATTACTTGCTGTGCTCCGGAAAGCTGGACAATGACTAAGGATGGCAGAAGAATTGATGCCTTTGAGTTTTTGTGTTAGAGAAGAGTCTTTAACATAACCGTGGACCACCAAGAAAGCAAATAGGTCTGTCTTGAAGAGGGTGAAACCAAGTTTCTCCTTGGAGGCAAGAATTTTGAAGCTTTGTCTCATGTACTTTAGGCCTATGGCCAGGAGGGACCAGTCCCTGGTGAAGAACATCATGCTTGGAAGGGTGTAGAAGCGCAGGAGAAGAAAGACCTCAGATCAGATAGATTGATACAGTAAATAGGGCAGTGGGAGTGTATCAGAGTCAGTGAGACTGTCTCAGGACAGGGCAGGCTTCAGAACTGTTGTACATGGGGTCGCTATGAGTCATAGATGACAAGAGTCGTTCATGTTGTAGCTGTTATCAGAACTTCATTTTTCTTTATAGGTCAGTAAGATTTCATTGTATGTTTATATAACATTTTTATTTAATCATTTGTTGATGGTACATTGACTTTTTCCTGCCTTTTGCCTGTTATGAATAGTATTTCAATAAGCATTGGTGTAGAAATTTCTATTTGCATTCCTCTTCCAATTCTTTTTGGTTGAGTGATTTTTTTAACCCCTTCATCTGGATTTTTAGACTGAAATATTTAGCTGAACTATTTAGACTTAGTTTTCATAACTATGAGACTAGAAACTTGTTCTCAGATGCAGAGGAATTCACTATAACAAAGAAAGTCTACTCGGTCAGTAAAAAAGATGAATTTTGCATGATAATCCTGGGAACATTTTGGTCAACAGATGTTCTCTTTAAATTTAGACCAGCTCTGTGAATAAATACTGCCATCACTGTTCCCTGTCCTGACTGGGTAAATAGCAATGTTTTCTGACTGGCCCTTTTCCCACTAGAGATGGAGGCAACAAGCTGGTGCAAAGGCAAATCTATATATTAGGGGGAAAGAGCCAACCAAAAAATAGTAATGTTTAGAGCCTAAGTTTTAGGGTCAGACTGACTTCAAATTTTGGCTCTGGCCCCGCTAGCTCTGTAACCTTGAGCAGATTACTTAGGTTCTTCCTGTACCAGTTCCTCTTCTTTAAAATGGAGGTGATGTTGTGTACCATTGAGTTGGAACCGACCCATAACTGACCCTCTGGCAGGTTTTCAGAGGCAGTTAATCACTTGGGAGGAGATTGCCCATCTTTCTCCCATCGAGCAGTTGGTGGATTTGAACTGCTTACCTTTGAGATTGCAGTGCAACTTCTTACCATTAGGCCATCAGAGCTCTCTAGTACTGTGTCAAAAAAAGGTGGCAAGGCCAGCATATATGGTGCTTAGAACAGTTTACTTATAGCTATTAGTGTTGACTATGGTGTTAGCAGTTGTTATAATTATTATTTCCCTGTCAACCAAACAGCATTTGTTTCTGAGTGGCTAGTTTGTTTGTTCTGCTGGGAAATGTGAGGCAATGTTTTCTTCTCCTGAGCCTTGGGACAGATATCTAGTATCAAAAGAACTGTAATAAGTAATGCCAAGTCAATATATAGATCATACTATCTTACCATGCTTTTGTTAAGACAAAAATAACCTAGGGGATAATCAAGCCAAACAATGGGAGCAGCACTGTGTACATTTACAATGAGAGGACCCTCTATGATAACATGGCACTAGGATAAGGATATGTCAGAACTTTGTGTGTCATAGCAGGTTGAGAAGTAGTAGGACTGGAGAGGAGGCTGAGGGGGAGAGAAAAGTTAGAGACAGATGTTGACGATGATGATGAGTGGTGAGTATTTCTAAGCAAATGATTTTGGCTAAAAGATTAACTTGCATCATGACAAGCTTTTGGCATGTAATTGATCATGCAAGACTATTCTCAGAGTAGTAGCTTTGATGGTCCAGTGATAAGGAACTGTACTGCCAATCCAAAGGCACATGGTTCGAATCCACCATCTGTTTCTCAGGAGATAGATAATCAATCTTTTCCTGGGTGGTTATGAGTCAGTTTTGACTTGCCAGTATGTAACAATGGCACAGCTCACAGAGGAGTGCTAGATTTGGTTTAGGAAGTTCTAATCTATTCTAAAAAGACTCCTAGTTTTGTGGTGAATCTTATCTTCAAGTATAATTATAAAGTGATTGCCTTTTCCTACTGCAAGAAATAGAAACTTTTGCTGCCAAATTTAACAGCATGTTTTAAGCCTCTCAAATCTCATTTGAGTGTTACCAAAGCTCTCGGCTTTGTTGTTATCTCTTGTTGAAATAGAGCCTGGTGAGGTCATTTTAACAATTTAACATGCCAATTTAGAGGCATATTGAACCCAAGCAAACCTAAGGCTTGATGGGGGTTCCTAGGAGTCAGTACTTAATAAACTTTCACTTTGATAGAAGCAGTTTATATAATTTAAAGTTCCTTTCCTTTAGAAGGCCAAATTCTGCAGATTAGATTTATTTCTCATGTAGTTTTACATCTAACGGCTCCCATCGGCTGAGCTTAGGTTCTACAGTAGATCCCTGTACAATCAGAAATTTGGCCTTGGTGGTACTTAATAACTACCCATATAATTCCCATTGCTTCTTATTGTAGATATGTTTTCATGGTACAAACGTAAGCCAAATTCCCTTCCTCCAGTTAATATTTTGACCTATTATATATTCAGGGAGCTCTGGTAGCCTAGTGGTAAGGAGCTGTGCTGTAATCCCTTCAGCATGTGATGAAATCCATCAGCTGCTCAATGGGGAAAAAGATGGGCAGTTTCCTCCTGGACAATTAAACCACCTTGTATACCCATTGGAGGATCAATTATGAGTTGGTTCCAACTCAGTAGTAAACAACTACATTATGTATTCTGATGGAGTAATTTACCAAATGATGGTGATGGTTACAGGGGCTAGAAATGACCTATTACTAAACCTATTACTATTGAGTTGATCTTGATCTATAGTGGTCCTATAGGAGAGAGTAGATCTGCCTCATTGGGTTTCCAAGGCTGTAATTTTTTTTTAAAGGTACTAGATCTACTAGACCAATTTAGTAGAATATGGCAGGATTTAAGGTTGTCATATAAAAATCAGCTGGATTTCTCTAAAATAAATCATACTGTATACACCATGTTTTTCTCTACTTACATTATCTTTGAAATCTTACTCTACCAGAAATACAAAATACTGTGTCCATTTACGTTTGCATTCTATTGTGCAAAATCTGATCATTCAGCCAGTGTATATTGATGTATATATGATGATATGCGATATATAATGAATATCTTGTAATGCATTTAAATTCTTTTCAGTATTTTACTATTACATGTAATGCTATAATTAAATATCTTATATGTTTTGGGGAAAAAAATGAATTGGATTTCTCTACAACAACAAAGAAAGCATGGAAAAGGAAACAAGAAAAATAATGCCATACCCAATAGCCAATAACAAGAAATACTTAAAACAAGCCTAGGAGAGCTCTGGTGGCCGTGCAGTAAGAAGCTGCACTGCAATCTCCAAGGCATGTGATTTGAATTTGCCAGATGCTCTGTGGCAGAAGGATGGGCAGTATCTTCCTGTGCAGTTAACTCCTCTGAAACTCCAAGAGTCAGCTACTGGTTGATTTTAACTCAAGAGCAAACAACCATAATCTTTATGAAAGTAAGTGACAGCATCTTTTTCTGAGGAGCAACTAGTGTATTTGGATCACTGCTCCAACCTTAGGGTTAACATACAAGTGCTTAATCACTGTGCCACCAGTGCTCCATCGAGAAGCCATACAAGGACCTTTATACTTGTTTGCGTAAATTTAAGGACAAGAAGGTCAAACTCATGTATGTATATTTTTATCACATGGCAAAATGGGATGCAAATAGAGAAAATATATCAAAGAACCTGACAGACTCTGGGAACTATAAAGAAGTGTGCATGAATCTGTCGTCTTGGTTTATAGTTTATGTTTTGACCAACTCAGCTGCTGTGCTCAGAGGATTGAGGCTTTGGATTCTAGAAAGGAAAGAGAGCAATAAAGTTCCTCATTTCTTTACTCTTCCTCTGATTATTTGACTCACCCACACATAGTTGCAGATACAAATAGAAAGACTGCCAGGTAAATGGTTTTTTGAGATGAAATAGGCAATATTGTTCTCTCAGTGTCCCATCTTTCTGGGTTTGAATCACTACTGTTGTGCAGTGTGGGTTTTTGATAGTTGTGCTTGAGAATTAGTTCTTAGTAAGTACAACTGTGAGTTTGTTAACTCTAAGAAAGTGCCTGAAAGGAAAGCAGCAGAGATTAAATGAAAAAGAAAACTAGAACAACTGAATTTCCTTTTTCTTCTCATTCCTTCATCTTGAAACCTTTTACAACTATTTGGTGAACACTCTCAAAAACTTGTTATTGGGTCAGAACTGACTCTTAATTGACCCTCAGTGGATTTCTGAGGCTTTAAAATACCTGAAAGGAGATTGCCCATCTTTTTTCTGCAGAGCAGATTAGCATGCCAGATTAGCTTTTGGTAGCAGTGCAACTCTGTAGACGAGGCCACTAGAACCCCCTTTGGTGAACAGGTGGGTTAAAAGCTCTCTTGGGTTTTGAAAGAAATTATATTCAGACTTTTCATCTGAAAAACATCCAAGGTCAGATATCTGCTTGATTTTGTTGCAAGAAGGTGAGCTCTGGGAAGCTGTAAAAATCATGGGGATCACAACACCTGTGAAGTCCTGCCAAGGTCTTGATAGAAGTTAGGTTTTTTCATTTGGAATGTTCTAATAACTTTATTGGTTGATGCTTCCTAGGAGTTTTTCCTTAGCCTCTTATTTTACACAAGATTGAAGCACTTAACCCTGCCTTAGTCTTTTATTTATGAAAATTTTGAATTTATTATTCACTTAATAGATGATCATTGAGTATTCATTTTGCATTCTGACCTGTTGTTGTTGTTGTTATGTGCCATAGAATCACTTGGGACTCATAGTAACCTTATGTACAATAGCTCTGAAACCTGCCCTGTCCTGAGCCAGTGTCACTGACTCTGACACACCTATCCCCATAGCCCTAGTTACTGTATCAATCCATCTCATCCAGCATCTTCCTCTCCTGTGCTGTTGCTCCACCCTTCCAAGCATGATGTCCTTTTCCAAGGACTGGTCTCTCTTGGCCAAGTGCCCAAAATATGTCAGATGGAGCTTCAAAATCCTTTCCTCCAAGGAGAAACTTGGTTTCACCCTCTCCAAAATAGAACTATTTGTTCTCTTGGTGGCCACAGTATGTTAAAAACTCTTCTCCAACACCACAACTCAAAGGCATAATTTCTTCTTCTATCTTCCTTAGTCATTGTGTGAAGACTATGGCCTCGATCAGGCATACCTTGGTCTCTAGACTGGCATCATTGCTCGCTCCTCAGCACTCTAGAGAGATACCTGACAGCAGACTCCCCCAATGCAATTAATCTTTTGATTTCCTTATTTTTGGTGTCAAAAGTGTTGATTGTGGAGCTGAGCAAATTGAAATTGTTAACAACCTCAATCTCTTCTCCATCTATCATGGTGCTGCCAATTGGCCCAGTGGGGAGAATAATTTCTTCTTGATGTTAAGCTTCAATCAATATTGAAGACTACTACAGTCCTTGACCTGCAGTTGATGCTTGAGGTCCTCCTCAATTTTGGCAAGGAAGATTGTGTCATCTGCATAACACAGGCTGTTGATGAGTCTTCCTCTAATCCTGATGCCACAGTCCTCCTCACAAAGTCCAGCCTCTTGAATGATCTGTTCTGCATACAGATTGAAATAGTATAGAGACAACAGAATATATCCCCTGATGCAGTCCTTTCCTAATTTTGAACTATGAAATATTTCCTTGCTCTATTCTGATGACTGACTCCTGCTCCACATATAGGTAATGTTTAATATTCTGGAGATATAAAAGTAAACAAGGACTGCAAAGTCTTTGTTGACATGAAATGTCAAGATCCATTTTGGGAAGCAGTTAGTAATCATATAAATAGATAAATGACATCAAGCTAGTGGTATGTAATATGAAGAAAAAATGATTATGTAAAAGAATGAGGGGAACAGGGATTCGAGAGGTATTTTCAAATTGGGTACATTTTTAACTGGAGGGCAAGATGGAGCCATGAATGCATGTGCAGTACCTGCCCTGTAGAGGTAAAAGCAAAACCAAACCTCCTGAAATAGCAAAGAGCTAGACATGTTGAAAGAAAATAAAGGACATTGCTAGATTTTAGGGACGAAGTTGATGTTGTTCGGCCCAGTCTTTTAGGCATGGCAAGAAATGTGGTGAAGCAACATAAAGGGTATATTTATTTTAGGTCTATGGCACATAGATAGACGTTAGTCTGGTATTCCCTGCTTTCAGCTAAGATCCATCTAACATCAGCTACAATATCCCTAGTATCACGACCCCTTCTAAACCCAGCCTGGACTTCTGGCAATTATCTGCTGATGTGCTGCTCCAGTCGTTTTTGGATAATCTTCAGTAGGATCTTGCTTGCATGTGAAATCAATGATATTGTTCTGTAGTTTCTACACTCTGTTGGGTCACCCTTCTTTGGAATGGGAACAAATATAGATCTCTTAGAGTCAGTTGGCCAAGTGGTTGTTCTCCAGATTCTGGGCACAACTTGGTGAGCACATCCAGGGCAACATCTGTTAGCTGAAATACGTCAATTGGTATACCATCTATTCCTGGGGCCTTATTTTTTGCTATTTCCTTCAAAGCAGCTTGAACTTCTTCCTTCTGTGTTTCATTGATTATGCAAAGGCGTTCGACTGTGTGGATCATAACAAACCATGGCTGACTCTGAGAAGAATGGGAATCCCAGAACATTTAATCGTGCTAAAGCGAAACCTATACTTGGACCAGGAGGCAGTCGTCAGAACAGAGCAGGGTAACACTGCATAGTTCAAAATTGGGAAGGGTGTACACCAAGGATGTGTCCTGTCTCCATACCTCTTCCACCTGTATGCAGAGCAGATTATCCGAGAGGCTGGGCTCTATGAGGAGAATTGTG
>NW_006399794.1:5996412-6028363 GCF_000299155.1 Elephantulus edwardii
CCTCTATGAGATGGATTGATTCAGTGACTGGGGTAATTGGGATGGGTGTGTCAGAGGCAATGTGATTGGCACAGGATAGAGCAGGGTTTAGGGCTGTTGTACGTAGGGTCGCTATGAGTCGCAAACGACTTGACAGCACTTAACAACAACAACAACAACAACTATGGCACAACTAGGGAAAGTATGGAAATATGAAAGATTTTGCTAAGAAGAATACTGAATTTGTGAAGAATCAAGAAAAAAATGTGGGGAAGAGAAAGCGGACTGGGAATAGGCACATAATGATGTCAGTTCAAAAACTAAGTTGTGCCCGATTCAGGCCATGGCCTTTTCAGTCCTTAACTATGCATTAGGAAGCTAGATAAGGAATAAAGGTGACAGCAGGAGGGAAATTTGAGCTGTGGAATTGTCTTAGAGAAAGTGCTGCCAGAGTGCTTGTTTTTTTTAAAAAAAATTTTTTTTTTTATTATTAATTTTAAAGAAAATTTACAGAGACTTTGGCATTCATTGTTGCACTTTTCTTGCATCCCCACTCTTCTCTTTTAAAAGTAAAGGGAAAATTCTTTCATTGTTTTACAATCCCTGCCCCTCTAGGTCCTCTCCACTAAGCAGCCTACATTCTGGACTCCTGTCATGACAATAATACCTAATCACATATCCCTTTTTAACAGTTTTTTTTTTCCTCCCTCATCTGTTTCAATTCAGTATACATTGAATTTCTCATCTTTCTCAGTCTCCCCCCAACCCCGATGTCAGTCCTATTTTACAATAATGGCACTATGCAGTATTTGTCCTTTTGTGACTGAGATCTTTCACTCAACATATTGTCCTACAGGGTCACCCATGTTCCTGGTTTGTTTTTTTTTCAATGCAGCATAGTATTCCATTTTGTGAATATACCACAGCTTCTCTATCCATTCGTTTGTTGATGGGCACTTAGTTTGTTTCCAACTCCTTGCTATTGTTAACAAAGCCATGATAAACATAGGTGTGCATAGATCTGCTTGGGTGGCATTGCTGGGTCAAATGGTATCTCTATTTGCAAGTTTTTGAGAAAGCACCACACCACTTTCCACAGTGGTCATACCACAGAGTACTTAGACACAAAGCTGACAAATCTTTGTCTCACATAGTTTGGATATGTTGTTAGAAGTGGCTATTCCTTGAAAAGAATGCCATGCTTAGAAAGGTGGAGAGTAGATGAAAGAGAGAGAAAGACCCTCTCAATCAGGTGGATTGACAGAGTGATTACAGCAATGGGCTTTAAAGTATGTCAGAAATGATGAGGATAGGACAGGGTTCACATCTGTCTTTCTTGGATCACTATGAGTCATACTCAACTCAGTGGCACCTAACAACAACAACAACAACAACAAATCTCAACTACAATCTCTAAGTTGCAAATGCTTGAGGAGAGAAATTTATCAGGCCACAACTTTTCACTTGTTGCCCTAATAGTTTATTTCTATTGATAGTTCTTTTTCTTTAGGACTGCTCCTTTCTGAAGTCTAGAAATCAAGGCCCAACATTCTGAAATGGAAATGTGTGGGGTGTTTATAAACTTCTGTAAAGTTTGTGTTCAGCTCAGTCTGCATGATAAGATGGAATGGTTTGTGAAGCATAGAGAGGGTGAGATTGAATTTCAGATTTTGCAAAGATTTTTGACACACAGGAGAACTTCTTTTGTAAATAATTGGACTCTGCTCCTGTCTCCTTCATCTCTAATAAACTACCTTGCTGCTAAATGAAAAGATAAGTCACTGTGAAAAAATCCTTTGAGAAGTGTTTTATGGATTATCTTTAAAATTCTGACTAACTCAGTGCCATCATTTGATTCCAATTCATAGTCACCCTCCATTGGGTATCTGAGACCTAATAATGAGAGGAGACAGCCCATTTTTCTCCCAAGAGATCTTTGTTACTATCAGGCTTAGAAGATATTAAATGATCATGAGCAAAAGAAACACAGATGAGTTAGAGGATGAGGATAAAAGGATTGATTACAATCAGATTTAGAGAACTTCAACCCTTCAGGAATTGGGAAATTACTTTTAGCAGGGAAAGAGCACAATTAGATTTGACTTGTACAAAGGGAACATGGGAGACAATGTAGAAGATAGAAGTGAAATGAAACTTTTCTGTCTACTGAGGACAGCTGTTGTTGTTGTTGTTGTGTACTTTCAAGTCAGAACAAACCCATAGCCGACCCTCTAGCATGTTTTCAGAGACAGATGCCCATCTTTCTCCTAGTAGATTCAAATCATGTCTTTGGTATTGCAGTACAGCTTCTTCAAGTCAACTACCAACTCATAGCAACCTCGTGAACAACAGACCAGAACCTTGCCTTAACCCTATACCATCCTCTTATCTCTGATATCCATTGTTGTAATCACTGTGTCAATTTATCTTTTTGAGGATCTTCTTTTCTTTATCTGACCCTTTACCTTTCCCATTATGATGTCTTTTTCCAGGTCTGGTCTAAAGGGGTGATATTTTAATTCCTAAAAACCCATTTGAAGCAGAAAACAAAAGAAGTATTGTGTGTTCTAAATTCCAAATTTCACAACTCTATGGAGCTTTGTTAATTGATGTTACTAGATGCTGTGGAGTCAATTCCAATTCATGATGATCCTATATGTTGTTGTTGTTGTTATGTGCCGTCGAGTCATTTCCGACTCATAGCGACCCTATGCACAACAGCCCTAAACCCTGCTCTATCCTGCCCCAACCGCACCGCCTCTGACACACCCATCCCGATTACCCCAGTCACCGAATCAATCCATCTCATAGAGGGTCTTCCCCTCCTGCGCTGTCCCTCCACCCTCCCAAGCATGATGTCCCTCTCCAAGGACCCGTCCCTCCTGGCAACATGTCCAAAGTATGTCAGACGAAGCCCCAGAATCCTTGCCTCCAAGGAGTAGCTTGGTTTAATCCTCTCCAAGATGAATCTGTTTGTTTTCCTGGCAGTCCATGGTACATTCAGTACCCTTCTCCAGCACCACAGCTCAAAAGCATCCACTCTCCTTCTGTCCTCCCTGGTCATTGTCCAACTCTCTGATGCATAACAAGCGATTGCAAATGCCATGGCCTGTATCAGGTGCACCTTAGTCTCCAGAGAGACACTGTTGCTCCTGAATACCTTAGAGAGGTCCCTAACAGCAGACTTTCCCATCGTGATACGCTTTTTGATTTCCTGACTGCTGGTACCAAGAGTGTTGACTGTGGAGCCGAGCAAACTGAAGCTGTGAACACTCTCAATCTCTTCGTCATCCATCCTGATGCTGCCAGTTGGTCCAGTGGTGAGAATCTTTGTCTTCTTGACATTGAGCCTTAGTCCATACTGAAGGCTGCAGTCCTTGACCCTTCGCAGCAAGTGCATGAGGTCCTCCTCAGTTTCAGCAAGCAGGGTTGTGTCATCTGCATAATGGAGATTGTTAATAGACCTTCCACCAATCCTGATGCCACAATTCTCCTCATAGAGCCCAGCCTCTCGGATAATCTGCTCTGCATACATGTTGAAAAGGTATGGAGACAGGATGCATCCCTGGTGTACACCCTTCCCAATTTTGAACCATGCAGTGTTACCCTGCTCTGTTCTGACTACTGCCTCTTGGTCCAAGTATAGGTTTCGTATTAGCACAATTAAATGTTCTGGGATTCCCATTCTTCTCAGAGTCAGCCACAGTTTGTTATGATCCACACAGTCAAATGCCTTTGCATAATCAATGAAACACAGATAGACATTCTATATACGACAGAAAAATCGCCTGATCATGTGCCATCCTTGCAATTAGCTATGCTAATTAGTACATCTTATTGAGAGTGTTTGTTTTTCTGAGCATGTTGTTGGAGGTCTGGGACCTCAATTGGAGAGCCTCCTTTAGAAGCAAGGCATCTGTGCTGCAAATTAAGGTGTTAGGGCCAATTGACTTGCCTTCTTTCATGTTTCCAAGTTTATACTTTAGAATCTCTTGCTCAGCGATATCCATAAAGCCTGATATACAAAATTCCATGTTCCCAATCAGAATAGCTCTATTCATAATACTCATCTCCCTTCTGGATGAGATTTCTAGATACGTGATTGCCTCTCAATAGTCTTGTTATTTGACTGACTTTTTGAAAATGCTCATCCTTTCTATTAGATTTGCAGCTCTGGTATATTGGTAAAGGAATGTGCTGCCAATGCAAAGGTTCACAATTTTAGTCACCAGCTGCTGTACAGAAGAAAGATGGGCAGTCTCTTCCTGTGCAATTTACTGCCTCTGAAAACCAGCCGAAGGGTCAGCAATGGGATGATTCTGACGCAACAGCACACAACAACAACATCCATTAGGCTACATGACATTTTCCTTTGCACTTTAACACAATCTTTCTTTGCTGACAGCCCTGTTTCAGGGACTGCAGGCAGGCTTGGCATTGAGAATGTTCTGTTGATTAGCTAAATTTATACAGGACAGGTCTGGGAGATTATCGCTATAGCTTGGGAGTTGAATATCAAGGGCAAAGTCCACTCTTGGCAATTGATAGGCTGAGAACACCTGGGGAAAGAGGATTTCACGTGGCATTCTCTTACCCAAGCCTTTGGTACCTCTTCCCACAGAGGTCAGGTTTTCTCCTTATCTGCTGCCTAAGCAGGTGCCTTGGGATGTTTCTGAGGAGTACTCCAGGCACTGCTCCTTGCTGTCTGCTTCAAAATCTATGGATTCAGGTGAGACACTTGAATTATTAAAAGAACAAGTCTACCCTGGCTCTCCTCAGGTTTTTTTTCTATACTTGCTTTTCCCTGTTGGTCCTTATGTCTTTGTGACTGATAATTCTTAGTTTTTCCTCAAGACATCCCTCTTCTTTTATTTGCACTTGTTAGTTCAGCTCAATTAGAGTTCTGTTTCTAGTATAGGAAGGGAATGTAAAAGTTATGGGGTTCATTGCTACTCAGCCTTTATCACTTTCTGTCGTAGATAGAAAATTATAATCTCTGTAAGGCACACTGAAATAAAAGAAAAAGGTAATCAGCATGAGGATCCTATAGGCCCTTGTGCAGATCTAAAAGTAGAAGTCTATGTCCATATAACTGTAACCCATATTCTTGGCATACTGAATGGGAATTTTGATCCATTTCCATGTGCCTCAGAGTTTATAGAGATGAGAAAACTGAGTCTACTATAACAAAGCTAGAATTACTTAGACTAATTTTTATTATTTCCCCCCCTTTTTATACATATACATATACATATACATATACATACACTCACACACATAGGGGCTATGATGGCCTAGTGGGTAAGGAGTTTCACTGCCAACCCAGAAGCATAGGTTCGAATCCACCAGCTGCTCTGAGGGAGAAAGATGGACAAACTCCTTCCATGTGATTTATAGACTTTGAAAACCCACTGGAGGTTTAGCTATGATTTGATTCTGTATTCAATGGCACATAGTAACAAATATATATATATATATTCATATATATATGAATCAGCACATTTATTTCTTTTAACCTTTTACAAACTAGACATAGAATGTGAGCATCTCCCATAAATTCATATCAAAGAGATATAACTGTTGGATAATCATGGCGCTTTTCCTCCCCATGATGGATTTCTATGTATGTTTGTGTTTTTTTGTTAGAGAAAGATTGGGCTGTACTAAAATTCTTTCACTTGATTATTTACTTTGGACATTTTTTCATACCAGTACATTTAGAGAGGGTGAAGCCAGGCTGCAAGCCAGGAGGCAAGGATTCTGAAGCTTTGTTGGACATACTTTGGGCATGTTGCAAGACGGGAGGGACTAGTCCTTGAAGAGAGACATAATGCTTGGAAGGGTGAAGGAACAGAGAAAGAGAGAAGGACCCTCAATGAGATGGATTGATACAGTGACTGGGGTAATGAAGGTAGGTATGTTAGAGACAGTAACAGGATAGAGCAGGTTTCAGGGTGTTTTATAGAGGGTTGCTATGAGTTGTAAGTGACTTGATTGCATATAACAACAACAGCAACACTGTTTTTAACAGCAGTGTTGTGTTTTCCCACCATTATATATCAGCATTTATTTCGTTAAGTTCTTGTTGAGGGTATTTGAGTTAATTTTTTCCTATTCTAAATACTTCTGCAATGAACATTGGTATATAACTGTCTTTGCCAATGTGTTCTAGTTCTTATGTTTGCTTAGGCAAATCCTAAAAGGGAAGATTTGTTGGTCAAAGTGCATGCTTATTTAAAATGTTAATAAATATTTGCAAAATCTTTTCCAGAAAAGTTGCATAAATTTCATTCTTATCAGCAGTATATAAAAGGTACTTCTTTCTATCACCCCAGAGCTCTGGTGGCCTAGTGGAAAGAAGCTGTGCTGCAATCCAAATGACTCAATTCACATCCACCAGCTGCTCTGAAGGAGAATGATGGGCAATTACCATGTGATTAAGTGCTACTGAAGAACTTTTGGAGGGACAGCTATGGGTCGGTTCTAACTCTGGTACACAACAACAACAACTTTCTATAACATCCTTGCCAACTTGGGTTTTATTAAGCTTTTTAGTCTTATCAATCTGATAGGTGAGGGATTTTTTTGAATGCTGCTTTTATTTGTGATTTATTTTAATCATTAGTGAAATTTAATACCTTTTAATACTCACTAAAAATTAACATTTTTTTTATTAGTTGTTTTCTCAAATGGTTTGGCTTTATGTTTGATCATTTTTTTTCTTATAGATTTACAAGAACTTTTACATATTAGAGGTTTTTATTGTATGTTGCTGGTTTTCCTCAGTTGTTTAATTTTTTTAAATTTTGTTTTTATAATTATTTGCCTTTCACATTTTACATTTTTATGTAAGATAGTTCATGATATTTTCCTTCATGGCCTTTGAGTTGAATTTTGTGTGTTACTTGGACATTTTTTCTTCACTCAACAGGATTATAAAAATAATTTGTTCATGTGTTTACTGCTTATGGCTCTAATTTTAAAGTTTAAATGTGCTTTACTTGTAATTAATTGTGTTGTGAGGAGTAGCATAGGAATTGAAACTTTATTGATAAAAAACAACCTGGAGCAACTTCTTTTTTATTTTATATTAAATGGCTTCTTATTTACTTTGGTGTTTTTGGTGATCAAGGATACTTATATCCAAAGTTTAGTAATTTTTTTGGTGTTGTTTGGAGTGTATAAGTATCATTAAAAACTATAAAGATGAACATCTTAAAATTAATTTATTAAAAAAACCAAAAACCTACAATCAGTGAAGAGGAAGATCATGAAATTGCACTCAAGTCTTGGATTCCTGGTCCTGATTTTGGATTTCCTTTTTCTTCTTTATTTAATTTGTGATACAGCCAGATTCCTTTTCCTAATGCTTTGGGGATAATTTCATCACTATTAATCTGAAAAACTTTGCAATGATCCTCTCTGCAATTCTGTTGACACAGTAAACCATTTGCCATTGAGTTAAGTCAACTTGAAGTGACTTCAGATGTGTTTGCAAAGCAACAAGTCTCCAGGCTTTTCATCCGTGGCACTTTGGTGTGGTTCAAACTTCTAATCTTTTGATTAGAAGCTTAGAATACTAGTTGTTTTCACCTTTAGTTATACACTGTTGTTGTGTGTCATTGAGTAAGAACCAGCCCATAACTAACCTTCTTCCAGTGGGTTTTCAGAGGCAATAAATTGCACAGGAGGAGATTATGTATACTTTTCCTGTGGAGCTGCTGGTGGATTTGAACTGTGTGCCTTTGAGATTGCAGCACAATTAAAATTAAGAAAACAAAAACAAAAACCACCTCACCCTTAAGTTGCACCTAGTTTGATGAACTCATCTGGCTAAGGTGGGAACCAGTAGTGCAATTTAATAGTGCATAATTTGGTAATGAAGAGATCCTCTACTAGAGGTGGTCAGCTGTGAGTTGGTTCTGACTCGATGATACATAACAACTATCTATCTATCATCTATCTATCTATCTATCTATCTATCTATCTATCTATCTATCTTATCTATCTATCTATCTATCTATCTTACTTGATAAATGCCAGAAGCACCTTCTTACTGCACCAGAGGTATCTTGCTGTTGAATGAGAAATTGTGCGGATTAACTAGGGACTGTATCTTGCTGTTGATATAGAAGCTGTCTAAACTAATTGAGAGACTGTCTTGCTGTTAACCTGGCTTGGAACTGGTGCTTGCTGAACCTGGACTTTTTCTGTGTGATATACTGCCTACCCTCCACCCCCCCAACCTGTTTTCTCAGTAAACCACACAACTATAAGTAAAAAGATATTTTGTAAAGTCTGTGTGGTCATTTACAATGAATATTGCACCCAGTACTTTGTTGAAGTAGGTACAGCAGAGTGGGGAACCATGTCTGACCTTATAGGGATCTGTTTTATACTGTATGGTGTTGATGGGAACAGTTCCCCTTTGTGGAGTTAGTAGAAGTTGGACTCAGTTGTCTTCATAGTGCATTTGCTTCTTTTACAGACTTTAACAATGGGATTAAGTGTATCAGAGATGGTGAGGATGGCACAGAAGAGGGCCAAGTTCAAAACTGTTGTTCATTGCTTTTAGTTGCAGTTGACTTGATGGCACATAGTAACAACAGCTTTTCAGGAAACAAACCCCTTATTTTCCTTTTGAGGCTTGAACCTCAAAGATAAGAATCCCTATTGATTGCCTCAGTTTCAGCTTTCCTACAGTCTTCACTCCTGATGGATTATAGAAACATATTTTTTCTGCTATCACACCATTTTTAAAGCACTGTTTCATCTTCTTAAATAGTCTTTGGCCTATTATTCTTTTCTGAGAAAATTTGATTCTTGAGAGGTCTCTAAGATCTGACATTGCTGTATTTTTCCAAAGTCCTTAAGAGCAATGATGTCCATTTAAAGACTAAAGTGCACCTGATTCAAGCCATAGTCTTTCCAATCACTCGCTATGCATCTGAGAGCTGGACAATGAATACAGATTACAGAAGACAACTATATGCCTGTGAGTTATGGTGTTAGAAAAGAGTACTGATATCCCATGGACTGTCAAAAGAACAAACAGATATGTCTTGGGGAAAGTGCAACTAGAGTGCTTCTTGGAGGCAAGGATGGTGAGACATCATCTCACATGCTTTGGGTATGTGAGACAATTCTGACATGTCTCCTCATTGGGCGTAAGGAGAGGGTAGTCCTTGGAAAGGAACATCATGCTTGGAAGGGTGGAAGGTCAATGAAAGAGAGGAAGACTCTCAATTAGATGGACTGATATAGTGTCTACAATAATGAGCTCCAGTGTGTCAAGGATGATAAGGATGGTACAGGACAGGAGAGGATGCAGATCTCTTGTTTATAGGAACAGTTTGAGTTGTACTTGACTCAGTTGTACTTAATAACTTATTTTACAACTTAGGAGCATATATGCTTGTTTAGTATATTGCTTCTCTGTCAGTTTGCTGTACTGTGGTAATTTGTGGGTGGCTGTGATGCTAGGCGGTATGCCACCAGTATTTCAAATACCAGTAGGGTCACTAATGGTGGGAAGATTTCAGCAGAGCTCCCAGATTAAGGCAGACCAGGAAGATTGGCCATCCACATCTGAAGTAACAGATCTTTAAAATCCTATTAACAGGTGAGCTCTGATGGCCTAGTGGCAAGAAGCTGCACTGCAATCCCAGAGATGTGAGGTTCGAATCCGTCAGATGTTCTGCTGAAGGAGGGACAATCTCTTCCTGTACCAGTCAGATCTGATTTAACAGTACACACATAAAAAAAAAAATCCTATTAACAGTGCTTGATTTGGCAGCACATATACTAAAATTGGAATATTACAAAGAAGATTAGCATGGCCCTTTTGCAAGGATGACACGTAAATTCATGAAGCATTCTGTACTTTTAATAAAAAGTACTACATAAGACTATTGTAAAAAATGGAAGGATAGTATATAAACATGCATGAGAACTCAAGGGGGAAGGGATGGGAACAGAGGGGTGAGGGTAGGTATGGGTGAAACCACGGGGTTGTACAGTTTGGGAGGGGGGAGTAAATTGGAAGGATCCGGGCAAAAAGGCAGGGTATTGATGGGAAAGGTGCAATGGTGATTAATTTTATAAAACATAATGCATGAGAATGATTGCATGAAACACAATGTGAATGAAGAATAGTGTGAAATACAATATGTACAAATTTTGTAAGCAAACCAATTAAAAAAAACCCCAAACATCTGAAAACCAATCCTATGAATGATAGAGAAACATGGGTAGCTATACTATTAGAGGTAGCTCTCAGATTGGAAGTCACTCAAAGGAGCTGCAAGTGTCCACAAATAATTGGAACACAGAGTGTATGGAGTATGAATATAGGAAAACCAGAAGTTGTCAAAATGAAATGGAATGCTTAAAGATAGACATTCTAGGCATTTGTGAGCTGAGATGGGCTGGAATTGGCCACTTAGAATCAGTCATACGAAATCTACTATGTCCGGAAGTATCTACTATGTGTGGATATCTACTATGTGTGGATCACAACAAAGTGTGGCTAACCTTTAGGAAAATAGGAATTCAAGAACACTTGATTATGCTTATGTGAAACCTATACTTGGACCAGGAAGCAGTCCTCAGAACAGAACAGGGAAACACTGCATAGTTCAAAATCAGGAAAGGAATGCATCAGGGATGCATCCTGTCTCCATACCTTGTCAATCTATATGCAGAACACATCATTTGGGAAGCAGGGCTTTATGAGGAAGAATGTGGCATCAGTACTGGAGCTAGACTCATTAACAACATACATTATGCAAATGACACAACCTTGCTTGCTGAAACTGAAGAAGACCTGAAGCACTTGCTGCAGAAGGTCATGGACGGTAGTCTTCAATATGGATTGAAGCTTAACATCAAGAAGACAATTATTCTCCCCACTGGGCCCATTGGAAGCACCATGACAGACGGAGAAGAGATTGAAGTTGTTAGCAATTACAGCTTACTCAGTTCCACAGTAACACCAGCAGTCAGGAAAGAAAAAGACAAATTGTATTGGGTAAATCTGCTGTCAGAAACCTCTCCAGAGTGCTGAAAAGCAGCAGTACCAGTTTAGAGACTAAGGTGCACCTATTTCAGGCAATGGTCTTCACTTTTACATATTTTGCATCAGAAAGCTGGACAGTGGCTAAAGATGACAAAAGAATTGATACCTTCGAATTGTACTGCAGTAGAGAACATCTCATGGACTGCCAAGAAAACTTATAGGTCTGTCTTGAAGAGGGTGAAACCAAATTTCTCCTAGGAGGTAAGGATTTTGAAACTTCATCTCACATACTTTGGGAAAGTGGCCAGGAGAGACCAGTCCTTAGAGAAGGACATCATGCTCAGAAAGGTGGAGGGACAGTGCAGAACAGGAAGACCCTGGATGAGATGGATTGATACAGTGACTGGGACAATGAGGGTTGGTGTGTCAGAATTAGTGAGACTGGCTCAGGACAGGGCAAGATTCAGAGCTGCTATATATATAGGGTTGCTTTAAGTTGCAGGCAAACTCGATGGCACATAACAACAACAATGACATGCCTGTAAGATTAAGATATGCCTCATTGAGGCCAGGGTCTTCTCATTTACTTGCTATGCATCTGAGAGCTGGGCAATGAATAAAGATAACTGAAGAACTGATGCCTTTGAGTTGTGGTATTAGAGAAGAGTCCTGCATATCCCATTGACTGCCAAAAGAACAAATAAGTATTTCTTGGAAAAGGTGAGCGTGGAGTGATCTTTGGAGGCAAAGACAGCAAAGCTTCATCTCTCAAACTTTGAACCTGTTGCTAAGAGAGGCTATTCCTTGGAAAAGGATATCATGCTTGGAAGGGTGGAGGATCAGTGAAAAAGAGGAAGATCTTATTGAGATGATGACAGCAGCAGTGGGCTCAAGTGTTATCAAGAATGGTAAGGATGGCACAGGATAGGACAGGGTTCAGATCTGTTGTTCAGAGGGTTGCTATGTGTCATACTTGATTTGGTGACACCTAACAACACTGTACTAGTAAAAAATATAAAGAAGGTAAAGAATCTGTTTTATTTAGTAGAGAACACCAAAAATGATTTTAGAAAAATTACTGTGACATTTTTCAACTAATAAACATCTATTGAACAAAAAAAAAGACCACTGCAAAATCTATTAGGAAGTACAATGCTATGAGTGATACTATCCACACGCATACAAGGAAGACCTGTTAATACAACTGTTACTCAGATATTCTCACCAACAGCTAAAGCCAAAGATGAGGAAATGAAGGAATTCTACCAACTTTTGCAGTCTGAAGTGGAGCAAACATGCAGTCAAGATGCATTAATAAGAACTGGTGACCAGAATACAAAAGTTGGAAACAAAGTAGAAGGAATGGTAGTTGGAAATTGTTTTTCTAAATTAGATGACAAGTTTCTGGAGTACTAGAATTACATCTTTTCTTTCTTTCCCATTTTATACTGGTTTGTTTACAAAGTTTGTATACATTATTTTTCACACCAAATCTTTCCCATTTCTTGACCACCCCCTTCACCCATTAGAATGTGCGACCCTATGATTAACAGCCACCACCACCTGGCCCATCCTAAGCCCTCTGCTCCCTCCTGTCCCCCGTTGGATCCTTATACTTCTTCTGCAATAATGGTCTTATACAATATTTGTACTTACGGGATTGAATTAGTTCACTTAGCATAATGCTCTCCAGTGCCTCCCAAGTTAGGTAGTGGTTTACAAAATCATTGCTCCTGCATGCTTCATAGTATTCTATTGTGTAAATGTACCATAATTTCTCAACCCATTCTATTGTGGTTGGACATTTGGACAGTTTCCATGTTCTTGTGATGGTGAATAACACTGCTGTGAACATTGGTGTACAACTCTCCATTTGTGCCTCAGTTCTCATTCTCTCAGGGTATATTCCAAGCAGTGGGATAGCTGGGTCTTATGGAATTTCTATGTTCAGCTTTTTGAGGAAGTGCCAAACTGTCTTCCAGAATGGTTATACCATTGTACAATCCCACCAACAATGTATAAGGGCGCTTATCCCACTACATCCTCTGCAACATTTATTACTTGCTTCGTGTTTAAACTTTGCCACTGCTACTGAAGTGAGATGGTATCTAATTGTGGTTTTGATTTGCATCTCTCTTATTGTCAGTGATTTTGAACATTTCTTCCTGTGTCTGCTGGCCATCCAAATGTCCTCTTTGATGAAATGTCTTTCCATGTCTTCTGCCCACCCTTTTTTTTGTGGAGGCCCTGTAGGATAGAATCACATCTTTCATATAAAAAAATACTTTGACAGCAAAATGTAGTACTTGGTTGCTACTATTGATTTTATTGTGAGATTTGACATTATAATTTGAACACTTATCAGAAAAACTTGTCTTGACCTGAATGTAAAACTTGCTCTCAGGCTGATTCGCCAGAGTCTAGGTTTGGTGCATTTGTAAAGATGGAGCTTTACGATCTTTTAGAGTTCAAGAAAGGAACATGGTCATTACAAAGAAAGAGGAGGAAGAAAAGACCAAGATGGAACCAAGATCAGAAGAAACTCAGAATATTGTATTAGCACGCCAAGAAGCGAAAACAAAGGGAAGAAAACATGATATTAACAAGTTGAACAGAAGATTCCAAAGGACAGTGTGGGAAGACAAAGTAAATATTACAATGAAATGTGCAAGTAGCTGGAGTCAGAAATCAAAAGGGCTGAGTTTGCTCAGCATTTCTTAACCTGAAGGAATTGAAGAACAAATTCAAACCTCAAGTTGCAATACTTAAGGATGCTTTGGGCAGAATATTAAATGATCCAGGAAGCATTAAAAGAAGATGGAAAGAGTATACAGAGTCATTGCTGCTCTGAAAGAATTGACAAAAAACAAGTCCCCAGGAATTGGTGGCACACCGATGGACATATTTCAACAAACAGATGCTACCCTGGATGTGCTCAGCAAGTTGTGCCAAGAAATCTGGAGGATGACCACCTGGCCACCTGATTGGAAGAGATCTATATTTGTTCCCATTCCAAAGAAAGGTGATCTGACAGAGTGTGGAAATTATCAACCAGTATTATTGATATCACATGCAAGCAAGATTCTGCTGAAGATTATCCAAAAATGACTGGAACAGCACATCAACAGAGAACTGCCTGAAGTTCAGGCTGGGTTTAAAAGAGGCCGTGGTACTAGGGATATTATGGCTAATGTTAGCTGGATCTTGGCTGAAATCAGAGAGTACCAGAGGAATGCCTTTCTGTGTTTCATTGACTATACAAAGGCATTTGACTGTGTAGAGCACAACAAACTGTGGCTAACTCTGAGAAGAATGGAAATCCCAGAACAGTTGATTGTGCTTATGCAAAACTTATATATACTTGGACCAGGAGGCAGTCATCAGAACAGAGCAAAGAAACACTGCACAGTTCAAAATTGGGAACAGTGTGCACCGAGGATGTGTCCTATCTCCATATCTTTTCAATCTATATGCAGAACCGATTATCCGGGAGGCAGAGCTCTATGAAGAGAAAGGTGACATCAGGATTGGAGGTAGTCTCATCAGTAATTTGTGTTATGCGGATGACACAGCCCTGCTTGCTGAGACTGAGGAGGACCTGAAGCACTTGGTGCAGAAAGAAGGTCAAGGTCTATAGCCTTCAATATGGATTGAAGTCAACATCAAGAAAACAGATTCTCATCACTGGGCCGATTGGCAGCATCATGGTAGATGGTGAAGAGACTGAGATTGTTAACAGCTTTAGTTTGCTTGGCTCCACAATCAACACTCTTGGTACCAGCAGCCAGAAAATTAAAAGACGAATTGCATTTGGCAAAGTCTGCTGTCAGAGACTTCTCCAAAGTACTGAAGAGCAATGATATCAGTCTAGAGACTAAGGGGCACCTGATACAGGCCATGGTTTTTGCAGTTACTTGCTTTGCATCAGAAAGCTGGACTAGGAATCATAGAAGGAGAATTGATTCCCGTGAGCTGTGGTGCTGAAGAAGAGTATTGAATATACCGTGGACTGCTAGGAGAACAAACAAGTTCTTCCTGGAGAGGGTGAATCCAGGCTGCTCCTTGGAGGCAAGGCTTCTGAAGCTTTGTCTGACATACTTTGGACATGTCGCAAAGTGGGATCAGTCCCTAGAGAGGGACGTAATGCTTGGGAAGGTGGAGGGACAGCACAGGAGAAGGAGACCCTTGATGAGGTGGATTGGTTCAGTGATTGGGGTAATGGGGATAGATGTGTCTTAGACAATAAGATTGGCATGAGATAGAGCAGGTTTAGGGCTGTTCTACATAGGGTCACTATTAGTCACAGGCAACTAAACAACACATAAAAACAACAACCTTCCAATAGTAATTAGTATCCAGGCAGGTGAAATAATAAAGTATTTAGAGTGGCTTTTAGGGAAGAAGAAGAAGAAGGGGAGATAGCTGGCACTTCACACTGCACTGATTGATTTGAGGTGATCTGACATTATATCTTCCAGATTCTGTATATATGTGCACCAAGGTGTTCATGGTAGATATGAGCTTGAAGGACTTTTATTTCTCTTTTGCTTGAGCTGGAAGTGAGCCAGGGAGCAGAAAGCCATTTGGCCCACTTACCTTCTCTACCTTAACGTATTTTGTTTCTGTTGGTAACAATAGACATGAGTAGTGTAAAGAAAACACACACACACACACACACACACACACACACACACACACACACATAGACACATATGTGAAAACTGAATATTGGAGTTGTCAGGGACAATGGTGGTGGTGGAAGAGACTGATACAGAAGGGGAATGAGAATATGGCATTAAGTCTCTGAAGACAACTTCTCTTTCCTAGCCTTTGGTTGTGGGACTATATGTCATAGTGTTCAAAGACTCATTACAGTTAGATACAAATCTTTACTCAGGCAAACACTGCTGAATTAGATGCTGGTAATCTGAGGCCAGTAGCAACTTTTTCCTTCCACTCTTTCCTTAAAAATTTACTTGTTTGGTTCCTTTTAGTTTGTAACATGTTCTATATTTGTCAGCAGCAACTGAGACTTTTTCAGACTGTCCTGACCCATAAAAACTACCTCAGTCTTCACACTTAACCATGTGACTGATATCCTGGATAAGCTTCTGAAAGGTGTGAAATTTCTTAGCATGGACTCTGAGATGGCTTTCAAATTCCTGGAAAGGATCTTCATACTAGTAAAAGGCTGTAAAAGAGTTAGGCTATACAAGAATTAACTGTTGAGTCTAATGTGAGATAGGGTTACTAAGAGACTTGAGGTTCAGATAGCTTGTGATGAGGGTCTCCATTGTTGAAAATAGAAATGGGCTAGGTGCTCTTTCTTCCCCAGATCAAAAATATGGCTAAAATGACATCTGAGGAGTTTCTTCTGAGTCTGGAAAAAAAACAACTGTATTGATGTAGATTTTAAAACACTCTCCGATATACATATCTTTGAGTACTCGTTTTGAATACTCTTTGATGCTAGTTATCTGAGAGTGTGACTAACTGGAAGTAGCTCTTAGCTGAGCTCTTTGCCTCCAGCCAGCAGCGTCTTTGCTATTATTAGGTGCCACCGGTGAGTCTACTATGACTCATAGCAGTCATATGAACAACAGATCTAAACCTTACCCTAAACTGACTTTCATCACAGTCTTTATCATAGTCAAGTTCATTGTTATAGTCACTGTATCAATTTGTCTCACTGAGAATCTTCCTCTTTTTCTCTGACCTTCTACCTCTCCAAGGACTGGCCCCTCCTGACAATGAACCTAAAATATTTGAGATGATGTTTCACTATTCTTACCTCTATAGAACACCTTTCTTGCACTTCCTCCAAGTCAAGTTTATTTGTTCTTTGACAGTCCATAATATATTCAATACTCTCCACCAACACCACAGTTCAAAAGCATTGATTCCTCTTTGGTCTTCTTTATTTACTGTCCAACTTTCAAGTGCATAGGTAACAACTGAAAATAACATGATTTTGATCAGGCACACCTTAGCCTTTAAACTGACATTATTGCTCTATAGCATTTTGGAGAGGTCCTTGATAGCAGATTTCTTCAATGCAATGCAATATGTCTTTTGAGTTCTTATAAAATTTTATCTAATTGTTATCACATTTCTTATCTAATATTTTGATCTCACATGCAAGTGAAATCTTTCTGAAAATTATTAATTACTCTAGAACTGCCAGAAATACAAGATAGATTTAGAGAGGTCATAGAACCAAGGATATCATTGCTAGTGTCAGATGGCTTAAAGCAGAGAATACCAGAAAGAAGGTTACTTGCTTATTTTTTATTATGTGAAGGAATTTGACTTTGTGGATTATAGCAAATGATAGATAAAATTGAGAAGAATTAGAATATCAGAACGTTTCATTGCTCATTCAGAACCTGTACGTAGACCAAAAAGCAATTGTCTTTGAGTGATGCATGGTTTAAAATAAGGAAAGGTCAGGACTGTGTACTTTCTCCATATCTATTCCATCTGTATGCTGAGAAAATAATTCAAGACCCTGGATGATATTAAGAAGACTATGATGTCAGGGTTAGAGGAAGACTTATCAACAACTTGTATTATGCAGATGACACAACTTTGCTTGCAAAAAGTGAAGAAGATGTGAAGCTCTTATGGAAGCAGAACGAATATAGCCTTCAATATGACTCACATCTCAACATCAGGAGAACCAAAATCATCACCATTCAACCAATAGACAATATCATGATACAGAGAAAAGGTTGATGTTGTCAGCAACTTCTTTTTACTCAAAGTTACTATTAAGGTCTAAAAATTTCACATTCTAAAAGTCTAAAAGAACTGCTTCTTATGTGTGACTCCATTGTGTCTATTATCACAACGGTACAAAGATTGCTCTTCCTCTATTTCATGGCTCTGGATCGAGGTGTAAATAGGGCCTGAGGTGGGTAGGTAGTTAAGAAGGACTATTATTGATGAAATTGAGCCCCACACAGTTCTGAAGCTAATGAAACTCAAAAGGAGGGCAGAGGTGATACTATCCAAGGTAATCAGAGACCATAGTAATTCTTGTGATATGATGTTTTACTACCTGGTCTGGGTGACTTCTTTGAAAGACTAAAGGAGAAGAAAGAAGACCTCATGCAACTAGATTCCATCTTCTGCCCTTATTTTAGCTAGGAACCAGGAAGAAAAATCAGTAGTCAGGAAACATGTACTTGGTGACAGAGTTGAGGCTGGAGGTAGGATGATAAAATTCTGCACAAAGATTTATTCATTGTAAATACTTTAAAAAAATATGTTTTGGGGAGCTCTGGTGGCCTACAGGCAAGAAGCTGCACTGCAATCCCAGAGGTACATGGTTTGAATCTACCAGATGCTCTGCTGAAGGAGGAGGGGCAATCTCCTCCTGTACCAATCTGATCCGATTTGACTGTACACGCACAAAAAAAAAATATTTATAGTGGTTTACATATAAAGTTCATATACATTGTTTTTCACTCTGGACCATTCCCCTTTGCAAATACCTTTTATAAGAAACACAGGCTACACACATGGATTTCACCTAATGGTATGCACAAGAATCAAATTGATTACATATGTGGAAGGAATCATTGGAGAAGTTCAGTATCAGCAGTGAAAACTAGGACAAGTGCTTATTGCAGAACAGATGATCAACTCCTCATATATGAGTTTGAGAAAAAGTTATATAGCTAAAGAAGGTCAAATCAAATCCACAGGAATAAAAATTTCATCTTGAGTCTTCTTGTTAGGTGCCATTGAATTGAGTATGATTCATAATGACCCTGTGAACAAAACATCTAAACCCTGTTCTATCCTGTGCCCTCCTCCTACTTCCTGACACATAAGAATTCACTGCAGTAGTCACTGTGTCGATCCCCCTGGTTGAGGGTCTTCCTCTCCTTTTCTGACCCTCCACCCTTCCCAGCATCTTGTCCCTCTCTAAGGAATAGCCCCTCCTAGAAACATATGCTCAAAGTATATGAGTCAAAGCCTCACCATTCTTGCCTCAAAAGAGCACTCTAGCTGCACCCTCTCCTAAACATATCTGTTTGTTTTCTTGGCCATCTATGGTATGTTCAGTGCTCTTACTTAGCACCACAGCTCAATGGCATAAATTTATTTTCTGTCATACTCATTCATTGCCCAGCTTTCTGATGCATAGTAAATGATCAGAAAGACTATGGCCTGAATCAGATGTACCTGTACCTTAGTCCCTTCTTACATCATTACTCCTCAATAATTTGGAGAGGCCCTAACTGCAG
Source organism: Elephantulus edwardii (assembly GCF_000299155.1). Lineage (NCBI taxonomy): Eukaryota > Metazoa > Chordata > Mammalia > Macroscelidea > Macroscelididae > Elephantulus > Elephantulus edwardii. The sequence continues at coordinate 6,015,664 of NW_006399794.1, forward strand.
ATTTCCCCAGTGCAATGTGCCTGATGCTGGCATCTGAATCTCATTTTTGTTTGGTACTATTTGAGCAAATAAAGCAATAGACCTGTAAAAAAAAATAATCCAAAATTGAAATGGATGGCAGAAGAAACTAAAAATTGCACTGGAGTTTTGAGAGACCAAAACAAAAGGAAAACATGCCAGAGTAAAAGATCTGAACAGAAAATTTCAAAGGGCAGCTCGGAGGACAAAGCAAAGCACTATATTGGAATGTGCAAATAGCTGGAATTGGAGAATAGAAAGGAGGGAGAGAAATGAGGGAGAGAACAGTTTAAAAGCAATATATGATAGGGTATTATGGTTATCACAGGAGTCCAGAATTAAGGTTGCATAGTGGAGTGTTTTGTACATAGGGTTTTCAGAGGCCTGCTATTTCAGAAGTGCATGGCCAATCCTTCTTCCTAGTCTGTCTTAATGTGAATGTTCAGATTTAGAGAAGTATCAGACAGACAAGCAAGTTAAAGGTGTATCCCTTATTGCGGAGTTAACTTTAGTGTCAGTGTTGTCCTTGCCTTTCTCACACGTGTCTTTACCCACTTATTTCCCTGCTCCACCATCCACCAGGATACCCATCCACTTCTACCCCCTCCCTTCACATCTATCTCCCTTTGACCAGCCCTCCATCTAATAACTTATATATGAAGCTTCCATGGCTTCTGTGATTCCAAACACATCAGCTGATGGTAGTTCCTTATGTTGGGATCAGTGTCTCTGAAGTATAGTCGTAATGTTTCCTGAGCAAAGGTGATGCATCCTATAGAACTGGTGTGTAGATGGAAAGGGTTAAACCAAGTGGCTCCTTGGAGGCAAGGCTTCTGAGGCTCCGTCTAACATACTTTGGACATGTTGTGAGGAGAGACCGGTCCTTGGAGAAGGACATCATGCTTGGGAGGGTGGAGGGACAGCGCAGGAGAGGAAGGCCCTCTATGAGGTGGATTGATTCAGTGACTGGGATAATTGGGATGGGAGTGTCAGAGACAGTGCGATTAGCACAGGACAGAGCGGAGTTTAGGGCTGTTGTACATAGGGTCGCTATGAGTCACAAGCGACTCAACGGCACATAACAACAACAACAGTGGAGTGTACTCGGGCAGTGGGGGGTGGTGGTGAAGGGATTGTATACCAATGAACAGATTTTTCTTTTACTTTTCAAAGAGAGGAGCGAGCTGGGGTGGGGAGGGGTGGGCAGGGAGAAAAGTGCAACAAGGAATGAATGGATATTAAAAATCTCTGTAAATGTTCATTAAAATTAATAGATTTTTTTTTAAAAAAAATATGCTATGGTCATTTTATGACCCAGAAAGCATCAACAGAAGATTGAGGGAATGCACAGAATCACTATACCAGAAAGATTGACACTGAAAAATCTGAGGAAATAACATATGAACAGGAGCCAATGGTAATAAAGGAGAAAGCGAAAAGTGCATTGAAGGCATTGGCAAAAAATAAGGTCACAGGAATTGATGGGGTACCAAATGACTTGTTTCAATTAACAAATGGACCCCTGGATACTCTCACCAGTCTGTGCCAGGAAATTTGGAGGAGAGCTGTCTGGTCAATGGATTGGAAAAGGTCAATATTTGTTCTCATTCCTAAGAAAGGTTATCCAACTGAATGTGGAAAGTATTGAATAAAATCATTAATATAATATGCAAGTAAGATACTGGTGAAGATCATTCAAAAATGGCTAGAACTACTAGAAGCTCAAGCAAGATTTAGCAGAGGCTGTAACACCAGGGATATCTGCTGATGTCAGATGGATCCTGGCTGAAAGTAAGGAATATCAGAAGAATGTATATATGTGCTTTATTGACTATATAACAGCATTTGATGGTGTGGCTCATTACAAGTGTGGCTGACTTTGAGAAGAATGGGAATCCCAGAGCACTTAATTTTGCTTGTGTGTGACCTATACCTGGACCAGGAGGCATCTTGAGTCTTTCTCATCTGAATTTAAAAACAAACTTAGGAACAATTTTGAGGCCTTGAACACTAGTGAACAAAGACCAGATGAGCTGTGGGAGGATATCAAGAATATCATTCATTAAATTTGCAAAAGATCATTACAAAGATGGAGGAAGAAGAAAAGACTAAAATGAATGTCAGAAGAAGCTCTGAACATTGCACTAGGGTGCCAGGAAGCCAAAGCAAAGGGAAAAAATGAGGAAGTTAAGGAGATGAATAGAAGACTTCAAAGGGTACTCAGGAAGAAAAAGCAAAGTATGTAATGAAATGCGCAAGGAGCTGGAGTCAGAAAATCAAAAGGGCTGAACTCACTTAGCATTTCTTAAGTTCAAGGAGCTAAAGAACAAATTCAAGCCATGAGTTGCAATACTTAAGGATGCTATGGACAGACTATTAAATGATCCAGGAAGCATTAAAAGAAGATGAAAGGAATACACAGTGTCACTATACCAAAAAGAAGTGGCTGATGAGAAGAATTTCAAGAAACAATATGATCAAGAGACAATGGTATTGAAAGAGGAAGTGTAGAGTCCTCTGAAGGACTTGGCAAATATCAGTTGACATATTTCAACAAACAGATGCTTGTCTGGACATGCTCAACAGGTTGTGTCAAGAAATCTGAAGTACAATTATATGGCCAACTGACTGGAAAACATCCTTATTTATTCCCATTCCCAAAAAAAGTGACCTGATAGTTTGAAAATTATAGAACAGTATCACTACTATCACACACAAGTAAGGTATCCAGAAACGATGGAGCACTACATCGACACAGCACTACCAGAAATACAAGATGACAAAAAAAAAGAAAGGAAAAAAAAAAGAAATACAAGATGACATCATGACACTAGAGACATTGTCAATGTCAGATGGATCTTGGCAGAAAGCAGAGTACCTACCGGAGGAATGTCTGTCTGTGTTTCATTGACTATGCTAAGGCTTTTGATTTTATGGATCACAATAAATTGTGACTAACCTTTAGGAAAATGAGAATCCCAGAACACTTGATTGTGCTCATGTGAAACCTATACTTGGATCAGGAAGCAGTCCTCAGAACAAAGCAAGGAAATACTGCATGGTTCAAAATCAGGAAAAGAGTATGTCAGGCATTCATCCCATCTCCATACCTTTTCAATCTATATGTAGAACAGATCGTTCAGGAGGCTGGGTTTTATGAGGAAGAATGTGGCATCAGGATTAGAGGAAGACTCATTAACAGCCTGCTTTATGCAGATGACACAACCTTGCTTGTTGAAACTGAGGAGGATATGAGGCACTTGCTCTAGAAGGTCAAGGACTATAGTCTTCAATATGAATTGAAGCTCAATATCAAGACAAAGATTCTTACCACTCGGCCAGTTAGCAGCACCATGATATATGGAAAAGAGATTGAAGTTCTTAACAATTATAGATTGGTTGGCATTAGTAGTCAGGAAATAAAAAGATGAATTTCACTGGAAAATGTGCTGTCAGGGACCTCTTCAAAGTACTAAGAAGCAATGATATCAATATAAAGACTAAGGTGCATCTGATCCAGGCCATGGTCTTCACAATTACTTGCTGTGCTTCAGAGAGCTGGACAATGACTAAGGATAACATAAAAATTGATGTTATGGTGCTGGCGAAGAGTCTTGAACATACCAAGGACCACCAAGAAAACAAATAATCTGCCTTAAAAGGATAAAACCAACTTTTTCCTTGGAGGCTAGGATTTTAAAGATGTCTCTACAATCAACACACTTGGTACCAGCAGCCAGGAAATTAAAAGACGAATTGCACTGGGAAAGTCTGCTGTCAGAGACTTCTTCAAAATACTGAAGAGCAATGATGTCAGTCTGGAGACTAAGGTGCACCGGATACAGGCCATGGTCATTGCAATTACTTGGTATGCATCAGAGAGCTGGACAATGACTAGGGATGATAGAAGGAGAGTTGATGCCCTTGAGCTGTGAGAAGACTCTTGAATATACTATGGACTGCTAGGAGAACAAACAAGTTCATCCTGGAGAAGGTGAACATAACAAGGCTGCTCCTTGGAGGCAAGGTTTCTTAAACTTCGTCTGACATACTTTGGACATGTTGCAAGGTGGGATCATTCCTTGGAGAGGGACATCATGCTTGGGAGGGTGGAGAAAAAGTGCAGGAGAGGAAGACTCCAGAAGAAATGGAGTGATACAGTAACTAGGGCAGTGGGGGTAGGAGTGTCAAAGTCAGTAAGACTGGTTCAGGACAGTGCAGGCTGCAGAACTCTCATACACTGGGTCTCTATGAGTTGCAGGCAACTCAACAGCACATAACAACAACAAGAAGAAACATCATAGCAAGTAGCCCATGAAATTTGGTTATTGACTCTTTTATATGTATTCATATGTTTCATGTAAAAAAGGGAGTTTCCTGTTTAAGCCTGTCCCACAGGAGGGTGGAGGGGCAGTGTAGGAGAGGAAGTCCTTCGATGAGGTGGATTGATTCAGTGACTGGGGTAATGAGGAATAAGTGTGTCGGAGACAATAAGATTGACATGGGATAGAGCAGGGGTTAGGGCTGTTGTACATAGGGTTGCTATGAGTAGAACTGCCCTCATCAACAGTATCAACAACACAAAAACAATTCCCACAAGTTTAGACATGTCCCACATGCTCCTGCACCTCTTTCTGCTCATCTCAACACCAATCTTACTGCTTCACTGATGGGACCACAGAATCCTATTGTTGTTATGTGCTGTCAAGTTGCTTGCAACTCATAGTGACCCTATGTATAACAGCCTTAAACTCTGCTCTATCCCTTGTCAATCTTATTGACTCCGACACATCTATCCCCATTACCCCAGTGACGGAATCAATCCATCTCATCAAAGGTCTTCCTCTCCTGTGCTTTCCCTCCACCCTCCCAAGCATGACATCCCTCTTCAAGGACTGATCCCACCTTGCAACATGTTCAAAGTATGTCAGATGAAACTTAGAACCCTTGCCTTCAAGGAGCAGCCTGAGGGCTGCAGATTAGTCACCTACCCTGGCTTGGTAGCATCACTTGCCGTCCACTAGGTCAACTGGTCTCTGTGTTGTTAAGTGCCTTCGAGTCATAGGCGACTCATAGTGACCCTATGAATGAAAGTCCTCAACACTTGAGTGACTTTCATCTAATCCACGGCCCTCAGGCCTGTTCTTAATTGTTTTTGCTCAAACATTCTTCTAGGTTGTGTAGCCCTGGTGTGTTCACTTGCCGTACGGAGGTAACTTGTGGTTGCTGTGAAGCTGAACACTGTGACACTGATGTGTCAAATACGATAATGGTTACCCATGGTGAACAGTGTTTGATGGACCTTCCCAGTTAAAACAAGCTTGGAAGCAGGAGTGGAATCCACTTCCAGAATAGCTTGCCTCTGGAAACCCTGTGAACCTGGAGAAAGGTTGAAAGTCACGCAAGTGTCGAGGACTTTCATTCGTAGGGTCACTATGAGTCGCCTATGATTTGACAGCACTTAATAAAGCATCAACAAACAGTGTTCCCTTGCTCTGTTTATACAACCTCCTGGTCTAGGTATAGGTTTTTCAAGAGCACAATTAAGTGCTCTGGGATTCCCATTCTTCTCAATGTCAGCCATAACTTGTTATGATCCACACAATCAAATGCCTTTGCATAATTAATAAATAATAGGCATTTTTCTGATATTTAAGCTATTAAAAATTTGGTAATAGTTAACATTTATTTAGTGGTTTCAATGGGCTGGCACTTAGTAATATGATTTTTAGGTATGGCATATTTAACTTCTTCTTATTTACTTATTTTAAGAAACCAAAGAAGAGATGACTCCAAGGACATCATCATCTTCCTGGGCTCTGCTTCCTGAAAGTTGTCCTTGAAAGTTCTTTATCCAAGGCTGTTATCTGGCTCTGCTGGGGCTTTTGAGTTTTTACATGTTCTCTGCCAAGAACTAATGTCCTTGGGCCTCAAGCTGGGTGTGTCCTTAATGCAGCCATCTGGAAGGTCAGAGAAATTAGCTAGTAGAATGTGCCCAATGTGATTTGAAGGGTTACAACCTGTCAGTGGAATCCTAAGCCTGGGAACAGCTTCTCTTAAAGCTTTTCAAGTAAACTAGATACTAGCACTAACTGCTCCTTATTTGGACACTAAATTTTCCGGGTGAGATTGGATGTTTTTTCCTTTGGTTTCAGAGAGAGCATTTTTGTAATGATAGACATCCGTCTGCATGATTTTTCAAAAAGATAAAATGATCCCAGATTATACCTTCACTTGATTCTTTCCTTGACCTGCAGCCCACCTCCTTGGAAGAACAAGATGATATTCTTGAACTATCCACTCACCTTGGTTTCCCTAAGGGCAAAATGGATAACACCATTATGAATCTAAGAGGCAGGGTGACTAAGGATGGAGAATTTGGCTTTAGGAGGTTGGGGATGATTTCATGTCAAATGTTGAGGCTTATTTCTTGGTTGTAGGAGAATTTACCCATTGACTTGGTGGTTTTGGAATTTAGTTCAGTTTCACATGAATGGAGAGCAAGGTCAAGGATTGTTGTTGATGGTAACGATAGGATGCTACTGCTGCTGTGAAGAATCTTTTTGTGGCAGTTTTGAGAGTGTATTTCTCCCTTAGCCCACTGTGGAGTAATCTTGAATGTGTTTATATTCTGAATCCCAACTCTGTCAACTTCTGGCTTTTTTTCTGATTGACCCTATGAACTTCAGGCAAGCTAATGGTAGTGACATTGGAGCCTGTTGTTGGAAGGGAAAGCAGAAAGTAGAACATATTTCTGTCAACAAAGTTGTGTGTCTACTAGTCAGAACTCCCTATGAAACTTTCAATAATTTGGTTGAATATTGTGTGTGTAAAATGTCTTATCTTACACAGAAAAGCTTATAAATCTTAAAGACAAGTTGCAAGTTGTTCTGAGGAATGGAGGTAGCACTTCTAAGTGGTTTTGAGAACTCAAGGCTAAGAGGGCTGGTTACCATGATAGCGACAGGAGTGAGGATTTAGTGAATGCCTACTATATGTGAGGTATTGAAGTAAGTAGCTTGCGTGCAGTATCTTATCCCATCTTCATAATAGCACTTTATGGTTGGAAATGTCATCTGTATTTTACAGATGAGGAAATCGAGGCTTATGATGGTTAGGTAACTCAACCAAAGCTTCATACATGGTAGGAACAGAAAGAGAATTCATATTCAAAGACCATCTTTTTATTACTGTTTGTTACAGAAGAAACCATGATTAAGTCATTAATATTAAGAAACTTTTTAACTTTATAGGAGCTCTGGTGATACAGTATATAGAATGTTACACTTCTAACTAAGAAGTTTTAGGTTTGAATTTACCAGATGCTCCATGGGAGAAAGATGAGCAATTTCCTCTCAGGCTGTAGCCTCAGAAATTCAGTGGAAGATCTCCAAGAGTCAGAATCAAATCAGTGGCAATGAATTTGGAGTTAACTGTTTAAAATTTTATAGTATTGTAGATTTACAACAAAGTTGCAAAGATAATACATGAAAAATTATATTTGATGTAATATAATAGATATAATTTGATATATAAGATTTTTGGGGTGGGGTACAGATTTGGAGTGAGGACATATTTTCCAGAGATTTTAACGTTGTAATTTTTCAACTATTATATTGAAAATCCAACTCAGTTTATTATTTCTTTCCTAATTCCATTCTAGGTCTAGCTAGCTTAGACCTTTCTTTGACAGTCTAGATTCAGATAGAATATTCTGCTTTCTCTCTTAATGGTGTTCATAGTAACTGAATTTCAAAAGGCTAGAGAAGACAGGCAGCTTTATGGAAACCCTAGAACTCAACACTTAGCAACTTGATTTCTTTTCATTCTTCTGTCTTATGGGATTGTGACAGGAGAATTTTTTCACATTTCTGTGCATAGTTCAACTGATGTTTTATGGTCTGATGCCAGACTTCTCACTAGGGACATAGGAAACATCTAGGCTGTTAGGCCTTTTTGCTTTAGTTTACTTTCAGTTCTGTCCATAGTGGTCCATAATGGTTGCTGCTCGGACCCAGCAGTCAGGCAGGCTGGCTGTGAGCATGATAATATCCATGGACAGCTGGTGTGCTTTGCTTTGGGCCAGGCCTGTTATCCATTTAAGGGAAAGGGGTCTACAAGCTCCTTGGCTCTGGGTGTGAATGGGCTGGCTTGAAGTTTGCTCATGGCCTTTGCTTGATGTGCTTTTACAATGAGATCATTCCAGAATTACATTCCTTTGAAATTATATTTCACTCAGGACGTGAAGTTGGATTTGTGTAAAGCATTGGCACTAAAACTCAGGGCTCAAAATAGGGCAGAAACAAAAATAGTGATAAACAGCTCTTCTTTAAAAGAGACAGGGAAGACAAAAGGATAGAGAAAACAGTTGTTAAAGGATTTTACACTTAGAATTGGTACACTGTAAGCATATGCAAAGAGTTAGGATTACCACCCAACTAACAGAAAGGCAGATTCCGCCTGCCATCCCGGACAATATGAGTTCAAGAAGAGCAGCTGAGGAAGATGTCCTTGAGGCTTCATTGACTAAGGTAGTTGGTTGAACATGAAAATCTAGGTATTTTATTGTTGTAGTAAAGGCTCATTTCTGCCTCTCTAGCCTCATATTACCCATCCTCATTCATTGAATCTCTCAGTCTTTCTGTCTCTCCCACACACATACAGCCTCTGCATGTCTGCAAGTATGAGGTGGCAATAGTCTGTATAATTTTGGGCATATTGTAAGGAGAGACAGGTCCTTAGAGAGGGACATCATGCTTGGGAGGGTGGAGGGACAGCGCAGGAGGGGAAGACCCTCTATAAGGCAGATTGATTCAGTGACTTGGGTAATTGGGATGGGTGTGTCAGAGGCAGTGTGATTGGCACAGGATAGAGCAGGGTTTAGGGCTGTTGTACATAGGGTTGCTAGGAGTTGCAAGCGCAAGGGACTGACTGGCACATAACAACAGCAACAAAGTGGATTAGGACAGGTTTTATAGTAAGGGTCTTTAGGGAGGGAAGGGAGGGACATCCCATTGTGGTTTAAGGAGGGAAGGGTGGGGCACTCCATGGTAGTTTAATCAGATGAGGGAGGCTGTTCACTCCTTTGTTGACATGTTGATATTCCTTGAACCCTTTGTTCTCCCTTTGACCTTGGTCCCAGGCTGACAAAACCTTGATTCTCGGATTTTAATTTTGAGCCTTTGAAACGCTGAGAAAATAAATTTCTGGTCTTTATAAAAAAAAAAAAAAAAAATAGTCTGTATAATTCTGCCATCTATTCTTCTGTCTCAGTTTGTGGGGGCTGTCTAAGTGGCAGTATCCTTAATTATATGTGGAACCAGATTTGAGCTGCTACTAATGGAACAAACCAAGTTGGGGTTTGTTTTTTTTGTTTTGTTTTGTTTTTTCTGGGAGGCAAGCATATCTGAAAAACAACTGCAGGGATTAGATTTATTAGGGCTAAACCTAGCTCATCCTTCCTAGCTAAGTAAATAGTGGTGAGAAACCCTCAGAAATGAGGCTGTTGGAGCCATTGAGTGGTAAAGAGGCTAGCTCAGAGATAGACCTGTGGCAGCATCCCTGGCCCAGCTGGTCACAGCGAGTAGACCACAGGATTCTTTGAGCTGTTAAATATAACCTGGTTTGAATTTTTTTCTTCCCTTCCTCCCACATCAGGTAAGAAATTTATGGAGGAGTTTTAGAATTGTTTTGCATTATTTTTACCTTGGCAATGGAGAATTTATCTAACAAAGTGATCCGCTATTGGCACTCCTAGCTGAGATCTTAAAGGACCCACAAAGGCTCCAACACTTGGGCCTGATCAGAGAGAAGAGGTGACAGAGATTGGAGGTGGGAAGCAGAATGTTACAATGTGCAGCCAGGGAGAGGCAGTGCAACCCTTTTGAGGCAAATTGCTAACCTGTGTTCTTTGAACTTTAGAGCCCTAAAGCCTCCTTTTGAGGTCTGAGCCCATAGTGTCTAAATCTGAGAGTTGCTTGGATTGATCATAATGTCTTCAATGAATAATTATAGGTTACCCATCAGAACCACTAGTCAATGATAGCCCTCAAAAATGCCTAATTGTAGGCTACAAATATGAAAATATACAAGAGCTTAGTTACATGTCATACTTCATTACAAAGAAGAGGGGCATGAGTCATCTGTGACTTGGGTGGCTTTTTAGTGTGTTGGTTGCTATTTGATGAGTATTCTGGCTGGTACAAAAGATGGGAGGAGACACATTCTCCATATTTGCACAGGGAGATAAAATACAAGCTGTGACAGTGGCCTGCTATTTGGACTTGTACCTACCTATACAGGTCAACAAGTCTTGTTATGTCAAGATTTGACCCTTCTTTAGGAACTGTGTCCAGTATAAATTTACAAATTACATTGGAAAATGGACCCTAGGCATTTGTGAATCTAATTTTTTAAATGTTATTTTTAACTTAGTTGTTTGTTATGGCATTGTGTGTAATGAGTTGGGCTGCTAACTGAAAGGCAGAAGGTTTGAATCCATCAGCTACTGTATGGGGGAAAGATGAGTAGTCTTTCTCTCACAGGACTTTACAGTCTTGGAAAGTCAATAGAGGATAACTATAAATTGGAATTGATTTAATGGCAGTGGATCATATTCCTGAGGGTCTATGATATGCAGTAGTTTGTTAATTGATGATATTTTGGAATATGGTAGCAGCCAGATCTCTTTGTTGTACGAGAGCCTCTCTTATTGCTCAGCATTGGCATTGCAGCTTAGCTTTGTAGAATTCTATTCAGAATACCTGCACATCATTGAGAAAGTAATATGAACTAAGACATTGATAAATGTCCCTCCTGGCTGCTCTGGTCTGACCCTGCTCAGTACTGCTCAGCATGAGCTCTCTCCCTAGTTGAGAAGACAGCCACAGTTTGGTCTAGGGCTTTAGGTTTGTTGATGGTGGGAGGTAATGCTTACCTCTGATTCTTGAGATCCTTTTTCCTTTCTGTCTTAGAATTTTAATTAACTTCAAGAATCAAGGCATCTCTATACTGGAAAGGACCTTGTATGCTACCATGCCAATCTTATCTTTACTTTTTAAAACTTTTTTTCTTATGTACTTTTTGCTATTACATTCTCAGCCTCTAACTCAGTGGGTGGCATGTAGCAGGGATTAAAAAACTCCTTATCAGATGAGTGAATCCTGGAAACATCTCTAACAACTTTAGATAATTTTCTTGTGTTATTTATTTATTTGATAGATATTAATCTCTTATGCCTTTAGTAATAGAAATAAGGCTGGAGATCCCATGATAGAATTTAGTACAATCAGTGATTTATTAACTACAAATACCTTCTTTAAAAAACATAAGCAGCAACTATTCACATATACCTCACTTGATGGACTGCACAGGACTCAAATTGACTTTATCTATGGAAAAATTCAAGGAAAAAGCTTAATGTCAGCTGTGAAAACCAGACCTGCGGATGATTGTGGAACAGACCATCAACTTCTCATATACAAGTTTAACTTGAAGATGAAAAAATTGAAACAAGTCATCAGGAACCAAAAGACAACTTTGGGTATATACCAGATGAATTTAAAAACCATTTCAAGAATAGGTTTGATATATTGAGCACAGTGATCCAAGACCAGATGGTTGTGAGATGACATCATTCATGAAGAAACCAAAATGTCATTATAAAGAATAGAAAGAAAGGAAAGACCAAAATGAATTTCAGAAGATACTCTGAAACTTGCACTAGAATGTAAAGAAGCCAAAACAAAGAGAAGGAATGCTGAAGGAAGAGAGATGAACAGAAGATTTCAAAAGACAAGTCAAGACAAAGCAAAGTTTTATAATGAAATATGCAATGTAGGCATTAGGAAAGAAAAAGAACATACTTGGCATTTCTCAAGCTGAAAGAACTGAAGAAAAAATTTAAGCATCATGGTGAAATACTGAAGGATCTATGAACAAAATCTTGAATGATGAAGGACTCATCAAAGCAAGATATAGTCATTGTATAGAGTATATAGAGAAAGAATATAGAGTCACTTGTACTAAAATGAACAGGTGGACACTGAGCCATGTCAGGAAGAAATTCAAGTGCGTGGAAGGCATTGGTCAAAAATGAGGCCCTAGGAATTGATGGGAATACCAACTGAGTTTTTTCAGGAAACAGATGCAGTGCTGTATGTGCTCACTAGTATATCATTAATATATATAGTATATGCCAAAAAATTTCAAAGATAGCTACCTGTCCAACTGACTGGAAGTATTCATATTTCTTCTCATTTCAGAAAAAGAAGATCCAACAGAATATGGAAATCATCAAACAATATTGTTGTTGTTGTTATTAAGTGCCATTGAGTCGTAGACGACTCATAACGACACTATAAATTAAAGACCTGAACAATTGCATAACTTTCATCTTTTCTCCAAATTCATAGAGTTTCCAGAGGCAAGCTATTTTGGAAGCGGATGCCACTCCTGCTTCCAAGCTTCTTCTCTTTGTTTTTTAATTGGTAAAAACATATTGGGGGTACAAGGAGGTGAGAGTTGGGGCCAGAAGGGTGAGGATGGGCCAGGATGCAGCTGCAGAGCTGCACAGTTTGGTCCGTGGGGGGAGCAGGTGAAGGAAATGATGAGGGTCCAGTGGGGACCAGATGCTACAGAGGAGTGACAAGCATTTTCCAATGGTAATTAAACCAACTGTCTT
>NW_006399794.1:6029228-6056183 GCF_000299155.1 Elephantulus edwardii
AGGATGTCAGTCCTCTTGTGCATGCTGCCACTGTTAAGGTCATCAGACTCACAGTGACTTTCAGCAATCCATTCTATAGGTAATCATCTTCTTTGGCCTGTCCAAGGAAACCCAAACCTGCAGATGGCAGGCATGCATCCCATCCCCCACCTCCTACGCAGGCGGCCAGTGGGGTGCACGCCCCTCCCACCCAGCGTGAGCTGCCGCTGGGGGGCGCTACCCCACCCAGCCGCTTCTACACTAGGCGTGCTCACAGCCCCTCTTGTGCGGGCGGCTGGCGCCTGCTTCCCCTACAGCTGCCATCCTGGCTCCAAGAATTCTCTCCAGAACAAGTCCACCTTGCGGCAGTGTGGTGGCTTCGCTGTACCAGTCTTGAGGAGGGCCAGTGCCCAGCATCCATCCTGGGTGAGGGAATCCATTTGTTCCTGCTGTGGAAGCCCCATGGAGCTGTAGCGGCTGTGTGGTGCAGTGCAGGCTCTGCGGGGCGGTTCGGGTCGGGGGTGTTGGGAGTCACGAGACTCACCCATTTCTCCTTGGGAATCCTTGAATTCCTGTTGTTGAGCCTCGATCTTCACTGAGGGCCAGTCATCAACTGTTTAAGTGTTCATTTATCAATAAGCCCAAGTTTGTGGAAGGCCATAATGGCCCTGCTTTGCCTCTGCTGCCATCTTGGATCCCCAAGCTTCTTTTAATTGGGGAGCTCCACCAAACACCATCCTCCATGGGTAACCATTATTGCAGTGTCCCAGTGTTTAGCATCACAGCAACCACGAATTACCTCTGTACAGCAAATGGACAGACCATTGCTATATTACAAGCAAAAAAAACCCCTCACTGAAGATTATTGAAAAATTACTAGAATAGTACATTAATAGGAAACTACCTGAAATTCAAGCTGGATTCAGAAAGGACTATGGAATGAGAGATGTCATATTTGATGCCAGATGAGTCTTGGCTAACAACAGAGAATAACAGAAAGCTGTTTGCTTGTGTTTTATTTTACAAAAATTTTCTTTCTCAATTTGATTTCCCTGTGTCTTCTTATTGTCTGAGATTTCTTTGCAGAGAAGAGGTGAAGAGGGTAGCATGAAGAACATATCTAATTCCTTTTTCACATGACAGCCCTTTAGAATTCTCCAAGCAATTATTACCCTTCCCATCTATAGCTTTCTCTTTTCCAGGGTAAACATTCTCAACCCTTTTAGTCATGTCTCCTTTGACACGCCTCTGAGTGCCTTTTCTATCCTGGTCAGTATCCTTGGGACACATTCCAAAATGAGATATTCTTCATGAAGTCCAGAATCCAGTATAGTATCCAAACATTAATTTCCAGGAGTTGTTTCAGCATGGAGCCTCTCTTTTGTTTCCATTTTCCCCTGCTTACTTTGGGCCTGATGTTGCTGGGAATAGAAAGTTCTGGACTTGACTAGAACTTTATATTTGACAAATTCTTGTGCTGAAAATGTAATTTTTTTTGTCTTTTCTTCATCACCAACCCCAAGGCTTGATATTAACAAATCCACAGCTGCCAGTGTCTTGTCTTCATTTTTCTGAGTCACTGCCCTTCATTACTATGGAAATTAGCAAGAAAAAGCAAATTCCAGTATAACTTTATTCTATTCCTGCCCTTTGTCTCAAGTCCTAATCTCAACCCCCACCTATCATAACATAAATTGAGTCTTGTGACATCACAACAACTTTGAATATTGTATCAACAATTATGTTGTCACCAACATAGGATTATAACTTCAAAGAATAGATGGAGGAGAGAGAAGCAGGCTAGGAAACCTTGGTAATGAAGAACGTATTTTTATGCAAATATCCACTCTGAAAACTCAAGTTTTTCTTTCATTGGATGGGCTCCTGGTTAGAATTGCCCTTCCTCTAGTTCCCTTATTTCTTCCCTCTGTAGATTAATGAGTTTGGTTTGTGAGTATTGCTCAGGTCTGAGCATGTGTGGAACTCCCCTGCTGGTGAGCTGGCTTGTAGGCTGCCTTTGGGTTTTATTCATGAAGTTGATGCTGAATAGAGCTTTTCACAGAGAGTTCAGAGGTGAGCCTGGGAACTAAGGGGTAAGCTGCTGCAGTTGTACACAATCCCTGTTTCAGAGGGAGTTATGTGCAACCATTTCTTTGCAGGCATAGGAGCAGCTGTTCAGGCAGTCTGTAGTGTGTTTTATAGAGGAAAGCCTGAGGGTGCCTTTGCCCACAGATCTGAGTGCTTACTGTCCACCTGCTTCTGGGACAGGACGAGGCTTGCCCGGAAAACTCCCTCTTGAATCCTTGATGAGGAATTTAAAAATATGTACTTGTAGAGTAACAAACACATTTGGTGACAACTTTCTCATTTTATGAACTTTAAATAATTCAGTAATTTTCCCCCATAATGTTCCCAGACCAAAAGAAATATCCAACAGTTTCATTTATGAAGCAGTTAGATCCAAATAACTTAGTAAATATTTATGTCCTAACTATATAGGACATTTGGAAAAATTATATGCTTAAATTGAAAGGAAGATACTGTTATTTCACTCTTAATAATTGCAGTTATTTTTCTAATGAGATGTACTGGACACTGCACAATGTCTCAAACCTTGGAATCAGATTTGATACTGCCATTCTCATTTCCCATTCCACATTGATTTTCATGAATTACTTTTTTTTGCTCTAACTGAAAACTCAACTTCATAAAGAGATACTATTGAAAAGAATACTGTGCAATCTTATGTTGAAACTGTGAACCATCAGAATGTCTGACAGCTGTTGAGTACTGCTCTTTTTCCTCTGAAATTTAAAATGTGTAAGATCATCACAGTGTTCTGAAATACCTCAGAGCACCATTTGAGGAGCACAGATCTTCTGTTGCCAAATAGCACTTACTTGTTTGCAGGAGAAAAAAGAGGCAAATTATACTCTAATCATGACTCTTAGAGGGGATTTGGATACAGATCAAGGACAGATGATGTGGACAGACCCTCCCCCCATCAGCAGCCTCAACTCTAATGCGAACTTTTTTTGTGAGCTTCTCCGTCTTTAGATGGAGACTGATTTTAGAGGTCCTGTAGAACATCAAACAGTAAGAGATGCTTCTATTTAACTAGTCAACTCAAGATCCTTTCATTAGATGGCTTAAAGTAAAATGAGGTTTTGATGCCAAAATTTGGGGCAAGGCTTTGGACCTTCAGCCAATGCCTTTTTCTAACTCTCTGAACAGAGCTGAACTTAGAGGGATGGGGGTTGGCTTCCAATCTTGAAAACTCTGGGTAAATTACTTAAATATTCTGAATTGTAATTTTTTCATCAAAAGAGATGGTGACAGTTATATAATGTTTTATTATATGAAGGTAAATGAGATAAATGTATATATAAAATGGGGACATGTAGATACACTTCTACTGCTGTCCAAAATTAAAAGACAAAAAGGCTTTCCATTAATAGGAAATTAGTGCTAATGATCTGGCCACAACTTGTGTTTTGAGAATTACTCTACTTCTTCTGGAGAACCATACTCTGTCAAGAATATTGAGAATCGAATCTTCTCAAATCTACGGAGCTCTGTATTAAATGTCATTGTTGTTGTTATGTGCTGTCAAGTTGCTTGAGACTCACAGCGACCCTATGTGAAAGAGCCATAAACCCTGCTCTATCCTGTGCCAATTTCACTGTCTCTGACACACCTACTCCCTCCCATTACCACAAATCACTGAATCAGTCCAGCTCATCGAGGGTCTTCCTCTCTTGCACTGTCCCTCCACTCTCCCAAACTTGATTTCCTTCTCTAAGGACTGAACCCTCCTTGTAACATGCCCAAAGTAAGTCCGATAAAGCTTCAGAATCCTTGCCTCCAAGGAGCAGCCCAGTTTGCTATTTTAAAACTTCATATTTTGCATTATGGGGTGGCTGGGGAAGAGAGAGGGTCGAGGGGAAAGAAAATGTGCAACAATGAATTAAATAAACAAAACCTCCCAGCATAGTATACCATAAGATTTTCTGATTCAAAGTGGCCAAAGTTGGGCCATTTTATCTCACTAATACCTAGTATGTTGCTGTCCATGTATTTCATTTTTTTTAACAGTTTCCAGTTTTCTAACATTCAAGCTATATACATTCCATGTTCTAATTATTAAACATTGTCATTGTTTTTCCTCATTTCAACTGGCTGCCAATTTGGGCTCTACCACTATAATACTGTAATTATCCATGTTCCTTTATTGTTCATAGGGTTTTCAAAGGTCTGTTATTTAACAAGTGCATGGTCAATCCTGCTTCCTAGTCTGTCTTAAGCTGGGAACTACACTAAAATTTGTCCACCATGGGTAACCCTTGTGGCATTTGACACACCAGTGACACAGCAAGCCAAAAGTCATGTCAGTACAGCAAACTGATAGACAAGTATTATACCAATTAGAACAATGTTCTTCCCAAACACAAGAAAACTGCAAATTTAGTTTGTAACTTTAATAGTAAATCCTTCATCATACCAGGCCTGATAACCCACATTTATGTAGATGTCACAACCCTGCTTGCTGAAATTAGGAAGCCTTGAACTACTTGTTGCAAAAAATCAAGGAACGCAGCCTTAAATATGGATCGCATCTCAATATTAAAAAAATAATAATAACCCTCCCCCCAAAATTGCAACGAAGATTCTTTCAACTGGACTGATAGGCAATATCATGATGGATGGCGAAGAGATTGCAACTGTCAACAATTTCATCTTAGCTGGATCCACAATTATTAAGAACCTTGGTACCAGCAGTCAGGAAATGGACTTGGATGGCACATTGACAGAGAGATGCTGAAAATGCAGGCTGAATTTGGGAGAGTTTGTGGCACTGGGGACGTTGTTGCCAATGTCAGATGGACTTTGTCAGAAGGCAGAGAGTGCTGGAAGAATGTCTGTCTGTGTTTTGTTGACTATACGGGGGCATTCAACTGAGTGGATCACAATAAATTATGGATGACCTTGAGGAAGGTGGGAGTTCCAGAACACTTGATCGGTCTTATATGGGGCCTATGCTTGGACCGGGGAGGCAGGGGAAGAGGGATAGTCCTCAGAGCAGGTTAGGGAGACACTGCATGGTTCCGAATCAGAAAAGGAGTGCATCCTGTCCCCATGCCTTTTCGGTATGTATGCAGAACAGATCATTTGGAAAGCAAGGCTTTGTGAGGAAGAGTGTGGCATCAGGATTGGAGGAAGACTGATTAACAACCTACAATATGCAGATGACAGTACCTTGCTTGTTGAAACTGAAGAAGGCCTGAAGCACTTGCTGCAAGGACTGTAGTCTTCAATATGGATTGAAGCTCAACATCAAGAAGACAAAGATTCTCACCACTGGGCCAATTGGCAGCACATAATAGATGGTGAAGAGATTGAGGTTGTTAGCAATTACACCATGCTCGGATCTAAAATCAACACTTAACATCAGTAGTCAGGAAATCAAAAGATTAATTGCATTGGGAAAATCTGTTGTCATGGACATCTCCAGAGTGCTAAAGAGCAACGATGTCAGTCTAGATACAAAGGTGCACTTAATCCAGGCCATGGTCTTCTCAATTACTTGCTATGCTTCAGAGAGCTGGACAACGACTAAGGATGACAGAAGAAAGATTTGAACATGCCTTCAAGTTGTGATACTGGAGAATAGTCTTAAACATACCTTAGACTGTCAAAGCATTCTTTCCTGGAGAGGGTGAAACCAAGTCTCTTTTTGGAGGCTAGGATTTTGAAGCTCCGCCTCACCTACTTTGGGTATGTCGCCAGGAGAGATCGGTCCTGGGAGAAGGGCATTATGTTCAGAAGGGTGGAGGGACAGTATAGGAGATGAGATGGATTGATACAGTAATTGGAGCACTGTCCTTCCACCCTTCCACTTCTGTACATAGGTTCTCTATACATCACAGGTGACTCAATGGCCTATAACAACAATAACATACTATGACAAGTTTGGAAGCAGGAGTGGCATCCACTTTCTAAACAACATGCCTCCAGAAACTCTATGAACTTTGATAAATGTCCACAGTTGTAGAGGGACTTCAGGCCTTATGTCCATAGGGTCGCTATGAGTCATGCTCAACTCGAAGGTAATCACCAACAACATTGTGCTGAAAAATCCTGCAGTTAAAGTCTTATCCCAAATTATTGAGGAGTAATGATGTCAGTTTGAGGAATAAGGCACATCTGATTCAGGCTATGGTCTTTCTCATCACTTGCTATGCATGTGAGAGTTGGACAATCAAGAAGGATGGCAGAAGAATTGATGCCTCTGAGCTGTAGTATTGGAAAAGAGCACTGAACATCCCATAAAAGGCCGAAAGTACAAACAAATATGTCTTGGAGAGGGTGCAGCCAGAGTGCTTTTTTGGAGGCAAAGATGATGGGGCTTTGCTTCAAATATTTCGGGCATGTTGATAGGAGGAGACATTCCTTGAAGAGGGACATAAAGTTTGGAAGAGTGGAGGGACAGCACAGGAGAGAAAGACACCAGATAAGATGGATTGATACAGTAACTGGGGCAATGGGGTGTGTCTGAATTAGAGAGACTGGCTCAGGACAGGGAAGGGTTCATAGGGTTCATATGCTGTACATAGGGTAGCTATGAGTTACAGGTGACTTAACAATACATAACAACAACAATAACATATTTTTCCTTTGCTTCATAAAGATATTTGGGAAACATTTAAAAACAAAACAAAAAATTTATATTGAAGTATAATATTTAAACGTGTATATCCAGTTCAACAGACATATTTTTAAGAAAAATAATTGAGCCTTTATTATTAATATTACAAGACATTCAACCAAATGTTGTTGTTGTTAGGTGCCATTAAGTCAACTATAATTCATAGTTATATGAATGAATACAGATCTGAACTTTTCTCTAACCTGTGCCATCTTCATCATCTCTCTCATGCCAAATTCATTGTGATAATGATTGTGTCCTGTTATTCTATCTATTTTCTTCTCTTTTGCTGAACCCTCTACCTTTTCCAGCATGGTGTCTCTCTCCAAGAACTGCATCATTCTGAAAATATGCCCAAAGTGAGACAAAGTTCTTTGTTTTTGCCTCTAAGGAGCACTCTGGTTACACTTCTTCAAGACAGATTTGTTCTTTTGAAAATCCATGATATATTCAGTACTCTTTGCGACCACCACAGTTCAAAGGCATTGATTCTTCTTCTGATATCCTTATTCATTGTCCAACTTTCAGATGCATAGGAAGTAGTTGAAAATATTATGGCTTGAATTAGGCATACTTAAGTCTTTAAACATCCTGGCTCATAAATTTTGGAGAGGTCCTTGACAACAGATTTCCTCAATGTAACATGTCTTTTGGTTTTATGACTGCTGCTGACAAGGGTATTGATTGTGGATCCAAGTTAATGAAATCATTGACAGCTTCAATCTTTTCTCTGTATATCATAATGTTGTCTGTTGGTCCAGTGGTAAGGAATTTGGTTTTTTGATACTGAGTTGTTAGCATATTGAAAGCTGTAGTCTTTGATTTTCTGTACCAAATGCTTCGCTTTTTTCCTCACTGTCTGTAAGCAAGGTTGTGTTATCTGTATAATACCCTTGTTGATGGGTCTGCCTCCAATCTTGATACCTCATCATTCTTCATGTAGTCAAACTCCTGAAATTATTTGCAGAGCATACAGAAGAATGCTTCCTTGTATTTTATTTGACTGTGGGGATTATACATATTATTGCTAACTTTGAAAAAAAAATGGAAATCCCAAAGCACTTGTGCTTATGTGAAACCTATAGATAAAGAAGTAATTGTCCAAGCAGAACAAAGGAACATTACATGGTTTCAGATCTGAAAAGGTGTGCATCAGGGCTGTATCCTTTGTCTATGCCTAATTACCCTATATGATGTTGTTATTGTATACCATCAACTTGGAACCAACTTATAGCTGACCCTCTGATGGATTCTCAGAGGCAGTAAACAGTACAGGAGAAGATTGTCCATCTTACTCCTGCAGAGCAATTAGTGAATTAACAGCATACCTCCTTACCATTAGGCTATCAGAACTCCCTAACTAACCTTTATAGGTAATCACCATTCTAACTTCAAATACCATGGAGTTATTTTGTAGTTTTCCTATATTGTGTAAATTAGATCATGCAATATCTACTCTTAGTGCCTATGTTTTTTTTTAATTCAACATGATGTTGAGAGCAGTTACAGATGCTCATTCTCATTTCTATATGGTGTCACATCATGCATGTTATCCCATCATGCTATAATTAATTTTCCATTCTTCTTGTTGTACATGTGAGTAGTTTTTACTTTATTGTTGTTATTGTTGTTGTGCCATCAAGTTGCCTACACATAGTGACCCTGTGTACAACAGCCTTAAACCCTGCTCCATCCCTTGCCAATCTTACTGTCTCCGACAAGCCTATTCTCATTACCCCAGTGACTGAATCAATCTGTTTCATTGAGGGTCTTCCTCTTCTGCGCTGTTCCTCCACCCTCTCAAATATAATGTCCCTCTCTAAGGACTGATCCTGCCTTGCAACATGTCGAAAATATGTCAGTATCCTTGCCTCCAAGGAGCAGCCTGACTTCACCTATTCCAGGATGAACTTGTTTGTTCTCCCAGCAGTCCATGGTATGTTCAGTACTCTTCTCCAGCACCAAAGCTCAAAGGCATCAACTCTCTTTCCATCATCCCTAGTCATTGTCCAGCTCTCTGATGCATAGTAAGTAATTGCCTGTATCTTTAGACTGACATCATTGTTCTTCAGTACTTTGAAGAGGTCTCTGACAACAGACTTTCCAAAGCAATTCATCTATTAATTTCCTGGCTGCTGGTACCAAGAGTGTTGAAACTGAAGCTGTCAACAACCTCAATCCCTTCATCATCTATAATGATGCTGCCAATCAGCCCACTGGTGAGAATCTTTTTCTTCTTGGTATTGAGCTTCAATCCATATTGAATGGTACTATGAACATTCTTATACTAGTCTTTTGTAAATGTGTATGCCTTTCTGTTGGCATATAACAAAGAGAGAACTTGTTGGGCCATTTTCTATGTTCGACTTTAGTAGATAGTACCAAAGATGAACTGATGCTTTTGAATTATGGTTGTATCAAAGCTTACTGACTATACCATGGACTGTAAGAAGAAACAAATCTGTTTAAGAGGAAGTGCTGTAGAGTGTTCCTAAGAAGCACAGCTTATGATACTTTATTTCACATACTCTGGACATGTTGTTAGGAGGGAACAGACTTTAGAAAAGGACAGCATGTTTGAAATGTTCAGCATAGAAAGGAAGACTGTCAATGAAATCTACTGACACAGTGACTGGAGCAGTGGGGTTAAGCACAACAGAGATTGTGAAGAAGGTACAAGATTGGGCAGAATTTTGAACTGTTGTATATGTATAGATGCTTTGAATTGTAGTCAACTCATAACTAATAACAACAACCACTTAATATTCTTCCAAAGTGGTCATATTAATAGGCAGTGGTTGATCTTGGTTGAAAGGAGAGAGGACCAGAAGAATGTCTTATCTCTGTTTCGTTGACTACAAAAAGGCATTTCACTATATGGGTCACAACAAATTGTAGCTAACATTGAGAAGAATGAGAATCCCAGAACCCCTGAATGTGCTCTTACAGAACCTATACTCGGACCAGGAAGAAGTCATTAGAACAGAGCAAGGAAACACTACAAGGTTCAAAATCAGGAAAGGAGTGTGTCAGAGATGCATTCTGTCTCTATACCTCTTCAATTTCTATGGAGAACAGATCCTTCGGGAGGCTGGGCTTTATGAGGAGGAATGTGACATCAGGATTGGAGGAAGACTCACCAACAACATATGTTATGCAGATGACACAATCTTTCTTGATGAAACTAAGGAGGACCTGAAGCATCTGCTGTGGAAAGTTAAGCTTTATAGTCTTCAATATGGATTGAAACTCAACATCAAGAAAACAAAGGTTCTTACCACTAGGCCAATTGATAGCACCATATGATAGATGGAGAAGAGATTGAGATTGTTAACCATTTTAGATTGCTTGGGTACACACTCTTGTAACCAGCAGCCAGGAAATCGAAAGATAAATTGGATTAGGAAAAGCTGCTGTCAGGAATGAGTCGTCTACGACTCAACTGCACTTAACAACACCACCACCAACATAGAGAGAGCTCTTTGGGCCTCATGGATAGAAAGTGATGCTACCAAGCCAAAGGTGGATGATTTTAGTCTGCGGCCCTCAGGCCTGGTTCTAATTATTTTTGGTCAAACATTCTTCTAAGTGATATAGCACTGGTCTGTCCATTTTCTGTACAGGGGTAACTTGTGGTTGCTGTGATGCTAAAACTGTGACACTGATGTGTCAAATGCAATAATGGTTACCTATGGTGGACAGTGTTTGGTGGACCTCCCCAATTGAAGCAAGCTTGGAAGCAGGAGTGGCATCCACCGCCAAAATAGCTTGCATCCGGAAACTCTATTAACTTGGAGAAACGATGAAAGTTATACAAGTGTTCAGGTCTTTCATTCATAGAGTCTCTATGAGTCGTCAGTGACTCAATGACACCCAACAACAACAACAACTGTCAGAAACCTCTCCTGAGTACTGAAGTTCAAAGATGTCAGTCTAGAGACTAAGATGTGCCTGATCCAGGCCATTGTTGTTGTTGTTATGTGCCGTCGAGTCATTTCCGACTCATAGCGACCCTATGCACAACAGCCCTAAACCCTGCTCTATCCTGCCCCAACCGCACCGCCTCTGACACACCCATCCCGATTACCCCAGTCACCGAATCAATCCATCTCATAGAGGGTCTTCCCCTCCTGCGCTGTCCCTCCACCCTCCCAAGCATGATGTCACTCTCCAAGGACCCGTCCCTCCTGGCAACATGTCCAAAGTATGTCAGATGAAGCCCTAGAATCCTTGCCTCCAAGGAGTAGCTTGGTTTAATCCTCTCCAAGATGAATCTGTTTGTTTTCCTGGCAGTCCATGGTACATTCAATACTCTTCTCCAGCACCACAGCTCAAAAGCATCCACTCTCCTTCTGTCCTCCCTAGTCATTGTCCAACTCTCTGATGCATAACAAGCGATTGCAAAGATCATGCCTGTATCAGGCGCACCTTAGTCTCCAGAGAGACACTGTTGCTCCTGAGTACCTTTGAGAGGCCCCTAACAGCAGACTTTCCCATCGCGATACGCTTTTTTATTTCCTGACTGCTGGTACCAAGAGTGTTGACTGTGGAGCCGAGCAAACTGAAGCTGTGAACACTCTCAATCTCTTCGTCAGAAGATCCAGGCCATAGTCTTTGCAATTATTTGCTTGTCATCAGAGAGCTGGACAATGAGTAAAGATTACAGAAGAATTGATGCCTTTGAGTTGTGGTGCTAGAGAAGAGTCTTGAACATATCATGGACTGTCAGGAGACCAAACAGGTCTGTTCTGGAAAGGATGAAACCAAGTAGTTCTCTGAAGGCAAAGATTCTGAAGCTCTGTATCACATGCTTTGGGCATGTGGCCATGAGAGACCAGTCCTTGGATGTCATGCTTGGAAGGGTGGAGGGACTACGCAGGTGAGGAAGACCCTGGACGAGATGGATTGACACAGTGACTGGGGCAGTTGGGACAGGTGTGTCGGAGACAGTGAGATTGGCTCAGGATAGGACAGGTTTCAGAGCTATTGTACAGAGTGTTGCTATGAGTCACAGGCAACTAAACAGCACATAACAATAATATTGAATATGTGATTATGAATATTAATAGACATTCGTACTTCACACTGTCAGAATTCTAATTATTCCATATTCTTATCAACACTAGATAGTTTCTTTTCATTTTAACCACTCCAGTGGATATTTTATGCTTTCTCATAATGGTTATAATTTTAATTTATCTGATAGCAAATGAAATTGAGCACATTTTCATTTATCTCTAGGTCATTTGGATATCCTCTCTGGTGATGTATCTGTTCCAATATTTTGCTATTTTTCTTTTGCATTGTTTTACCTTTAAAATTTTTTTGTTTGATTGGAGTTTTCGCCTTTTCCTTTTTTAAATTGTGTTTCATTTCATTTGTGTACTTTGCTATTTTTTGTTTTCTCTCCCTTCTTCCACCTGCCACACTGCAACATGGTGATGCTTTCTGTCCCCACCCTCAACCTCCCTGCCCCTTCCCTTTCCATCCTCCATACACGTCATCCTGGTTATCCTTGTTTTTACGTTAATGGTCTTATACAGTGTTCTTACATACCTGAGTTAGGTCACTCAGCATAATTCTCTCTAGCCTCTCCCATGTCAGATAGTGTTTTCAAAGTCATTGCTCCCGAGTGCTGCATGGTATTCTATCATGTAAATGTAACACAGTTTCTCAATCCAGTTATTTTTGTTGATGGATGTTTGAGCTGTTTCCATGTTTTTGCTATTGTAAATAATGTTACTGTGAACATTGGTGTACAAATCTCCACTTGTGTCTCAGTTCTGTTTTCTTTGGAGAATATTCCTAGCAGTGGTATAGCTGGATCTTATGGAATCTTTATGTTCGGCTCTTTGAGGACATGTCAAACTGCCTTTCAGAGTGATTGTACCATTTTACAATCCCACCAGTAGTATATGAGAGTTCCAATCTCCACATCTTCTCCATCATTTGTTGTGTTTTGTATTTTGCTTACTGATTTTGTAGGACTTTTTCTGGATACAAGGCCTTTGTTGTATAGATATATTGGGGATATCTTTCCCCACTCTGAAAGCTGTTTTTTCAATCTTTAAATGTTTTAGTTTTGTTATGTGGTATTTTGATCATGAACAGAAGTTCTCATATAATATAATCTACTTCACCAATATTCTTCCTATCCTAATGCCACATTCCTAGCCTCTTCTATGCCACATAGAGCCTAGCCTCCTTGATGATCTGTTCTGCATATATATTGAAAAGATATGGAGGTAGGACACATCCCTGGCGTATAGCCTTCTCGATATTGAACCTTACATTTTTTCCTTGCTCTGTTCTGCTGATTGCCTGCTGGTCTGAGTATTGGTTTCACATAAGCACAATCAAGTGTCTGGGAGGCTGGACTCTATGAGGAGGATTATGGCATCAGGATTGGAGGAAGACCTATCATCAACCTGAGTTATGTAGCTGACACAACCTTGCTTGCTGAAACTGAGGAAGACCTAAATGACACGCTTGCTTCAGAAAGTCGAAGACTGCAGCCTTAAATATGGATTGAAGCTCAACCTCAAGAAAACAAAGATTCTCACCTCTGGGCCTATCACAGTATCATGATAGATGATAAAGAGATTGAGATTGTTAACAGCTTAAGTTTGCTTGACTCTACAGTCAACACTCTTGGTACCAGCAGCCAGGAAATCAAAAGACAAATTGCATTGGATAAGTCTGCTGTCAAGGACCTCTCCAGAACACTGAAGAGCAATGATGTCAGTCTGGAGACTAAAGTGCGCCCGATCAGTGCAGTGGTCTTTGCAATTTATTGCTATGCATCAGAAGGCTGGGCAGTGGCTAGAGATAATAGAAAAAGAATCGATGTCTTTGAGCTGTGGTCCTAGAGAAGAGTATTGGATATACCATGGACCACTAGGACAGTAGACAGTTTCTTCCTGGAGGGGGTGAAACCAGGCTGTTCCTTAGAGACAAGGATTCTAAAGCTCTGTCTGACATATTTTGGGCATGTTGGAAGGAGGAACCAGTCCTTGGAGAAGGACATCATGCTAGGCAGGTTGGAGAGACAGTGCAAGAGAAAAAGACTCTGATGAGATGGATTGATTCAGTGACTGAGGTAATGGAGGTAGGTGTGTCAGAGACTGTAAGATTGGCTCAGGATAGAGCAGGGTTCAGGGCTGTTATACTTAGGGTCATTATGAGTCGCAAGCAACTGACGGCACATAATAGCAACAAGAACTTCATTGATATTTCCATTATGATATCACTTCTTGTGTTATGTTTGAGAAATCTGTGCTTACTCTGATAATGCTTTTGAGTTGTCCATGATTTTTGCTTTGCTTGCAGTGTTTGTTCTCCTACCTTATTTATCTCCTTTACATTCTGCAAGACTCAGTCCAAGTGTCACTTCCTGTGGCCTCTAGAAGTCCTTTCTTTCTTTCTTTTTTTTTTAAATATGGAGTGCCTCACGAATTTGAATTTGTGTGTCATCCTTGCACAGGGGTCATGCTAATCTCTGTATCATTCCAGTTTTAGTATATGAGCTGCTAAAGCGAGCACAGAAGTCCTCTCTTAACAGTCATGTCCCTTGATTAGGCCACTTCCTTCCTGTTTCCAGAGCTCTATGTTCTTACATGTATCTAAGCTCTCGTTACATTGTACTGGAATCTTTTCTTGTTTTAGGCAGGGTGAGGGTATGAGTGAGGTGGGCTGCTCAAAAGCAAGGACAAGAGCATCATAGCACGTTAGCTGGAGATCTTGACTGGGTTCAGTAAATAGGCAACTGAAAACCTTACTTGCCCACATCTGTCTCTTTCTAGTTTTCCCACACTATTTCCTAATCTTTCTTAACCCGTGTCCTAGACAGATTATGAAATATTACCCCCAAGATGTTTCTGTCTAGCTGACAGTTTTGTACAGTACAGTGTTTGAGGGAAAGACTGATAGTGTCCAAAACAGTATATATTTAAACAAAAAAATAGGTCCTGTAATTGTTGCGTGTCATTGAGTCAGGATTGACCCATAGCAGACCTCCAGTGAGTTTTCAGAGGCAGTAAATTACATGGGAGAAAATTGTCCATCCTGTCCTGCAGAACAGCTGGTGAATGTAAACTATGTGCCTTTGGGATTGCAGTTAAACTTTTTATCACTAGGCCACCTGAACTCCCATATTATTGATTAAGCTCCTGGAAAAGGATCTTTACATTTTATAATAGAGAAGTCATCATAATCTCTCCCATTTTATCCATAGTATATTATGGGACTGGCTGGACCACTCTGAATTGGAAGGAAATGTATTTTCATTCATATATTTATTGAAGGGCCACTTTTGGGGACTGTTCTAGGCAGTAAGGATAAGCATTGCACAAGATAGAGAAAAATCCTTAGGCTCATAATAGTTACAAAAATATCATAAATAAATAGAAAAGTACAGGTAGTTCTTGATTTGTGATGGATTTCCATTCCAACAATGCCTTCATAAACTGGTTCTGACAAAAAACGAAAAAAAATTCGTTCTGACATGTTTCCTCTTTTTAAAAGAAGTTTTCCTTAAGAGTATTTTTTGCCTTTTATTACCAGTGTGTTTTATCTTTTAAGTCCTATCCTTGTTTTGTAAAGTAGAAAATATTACATATGCACTTACAGATCTCTTTTAATACATACATACATTTTAAAAAACCCCACAAATCATAAAATCTTACTTTGAATGCAAAGGGTTGGGTAGCGTTAGCATTTCATCAATTGCAGTCATAATTCCACTTGTGAATGATTCTTGACCATCAGGATTATCTCTAGGAGTGAGAGTGGTGCGTCTTCTCAGGAAATTAGTTAATGTTGTCTTTATGGCTCTTCATATAATTTTTTAAAATTTTACATTGGTTTACATACAAAGTTTGTATGTATTATGTTTCACTCTACCTTTCATTCACATTGTGTTTCATACAATTGTTCTCATTCATTATATTTTTCTAAAATTGATCACCATTGAACTATGTCCACCATTACCCTATCTTTCCAGATCCCTGCTGGATCTTTCCCATTTCCTTCCCGCCTCCTCTACTCACCAAATTGTATGACACTATGATTTCCCCGCAGCCTTACCCTTACCCTTCTATCCCACTCCTCCCCTGCCTTGGATCCCCATACACGTTTTACTAGTTATCCTTCTGTTTTTACAAGAATTGTCTTATGCAGGCTTTATCCTTACGAGACTGAGTTAGTTCACTCAGCATAATACTATCCAGTGGCTCTCACATGACGTAGTAATTTTTTGAATTGTTGTTCCTGAGCACTGCATAGTATTCTATTGTGTGAATGTACCACAATTTCTCAATATGTTCTATTGTGGTTGGACGTTTGGGCGTTTTCCATGTTCTTGCAGTTGTGAATACTGCTGCTGTGAACATTGGTGTACAAATCTCCATTTGTGTCTCAGTTCTAGTTTCCTTGGGATATATTCCTAGCAGTAGAATAGCTGGGTCATGAGACCCTTGTCTGAGATGGTGTTGCCGAATGCTTTTTCCCAGTCAGTAAGTTTTCTCTTTACATGTTGGGAAAAGTTTTTGATGAGAACAGAGATTTAATCTTTAGAAGGTCCCATTTATCAATTTTATCCTCTCCTCATTGTGTATTTCTGGCTGTATTTATTTTTGTACCGTAGGTTAGGCCTTCTAAGCTTGGTCCCAATTTGTCTCTTATGATCTTTATGAAGGTTAGGCTTTACCCCTAGGTATCTGATCAATTTTGTGTTAATTTTGATGTATGGTGAGAGGAGTGGATCCTGTTTCAGCTTTCTGCAATTAGCCGTCCAGTTTTGCCAGCACCATTTGTTGACAAAGTTGTTGTTTCCCACTTGATAGATGTTGTTTCTTTGTTGAGTATCAGTTGACTGTAGATAGATAGGTTCATTTCTGGATTCTCAATTCTGTTCCATTTGTTTCTGTGCCTGTAATTGTACCAGTACCATGCTGGTTTTATAGTAGATTTTGAGAACAGGGAGTGCTATGCTTCCTACTTCATTCTTGTGTCTCAAGAGTGCTTTGCTTATTTAGAATATCTTTCTTCTCCAAATAAATTTATCAATTGCCTTTTCTAATTTGAATTTAGTATCTGTATTGGGATTGCTTTAAACATGTAGATTGCTTTTGGTAGGGTTGTCATTTTCACTATATTGAGTCTTCTATCCATGAAGAGGGAACATTTTCCCATTTATTTAGGTCTTTTATTGTTTCTCTCAGAAATGTTTTGTAGCTTTCTTTGCGAAAGTCTTTTTTGTCTCTAGTTAGGTTTATTCCTGGGTCTCAGTTTTTGGTTGCCTATTGAGAGCTGAGCAGTGAATAAGAATGACAGAAAAATAATTGATGCCTTTGGGCTATGGTGTTGGAGAAGAGCACTGAACATCCCATGAATGGCCAAGAGACCAAACAAATATATCTTGGAGAGGGTGCAGTCAGGGTGCTTTTTGGAGGCAAGAATGATGAGGCTTCACCTCACATAATTTGGACATGTTGCTGGAGGGGCTGTTCCTTGGAGAAGGACATGATGTTGGGAAGGGTGGAGGGCCAGTGAAGGAGAGGAAGACCCTTAACCAGGTGGATTGACATGGTGATTCCTGAGGATGGCGCAGGATAGAACAGGGTTCAGATCTTTTGTTCATAGGGTTGCTATGAGTCATACTCTACTCGACAGCAAGTAACAACAGCATTATATGGTATTACTTTCTTATAGTCTTTCTCTGTGTTTTCTTTGTTACTTGTTTTGGTTGATTTGGGGGTTTTTTGTTGTTGTTTGTTTTGGTGGTTTTTGGGTTATGGTTTTGGTTTTGGTTTTGATTTTTTGTGGTTTTTTTTTTAAGAATCTCACTGCTTCTCAAATCAGCCTGTGGACTTTAGCAGAGCAATCAGCAATTGGGTCCCTGTTTTTAGGAACTGAACCCCTGATTCAGTTTAGGAAAAACAAGCCTACCTAATACTTCTTACCATAATCTTTTTACAACTTTGCTTTTTTTTCTCCTCTTTCTCCTTATTTCTTTCGTCTTTTAATTTTTATTTCCTTGATGAAATCTATTAAGTGCTGAGCGATCTATTTCTCTTTGTGATCTGTGAGCTATTGCAAAATAGTAGCATCATGGTGTTTCATCATTCTTACTGTAGGAAAGGTTTTCCCACCAATCTCTTGCATTATGTTATTCTGGTCAAATATTAAGACTATGTTGACATAACTGAGCAAGTCTTTCCAATATGTTACCTGCATGCATTATCCTTAACTTCCTCCCAGGGAGATACAATGTTCCAGATACACTGATAGTCTTAGGTGCAATTTGTTGTAATTCAGTTATGTCCTAAGTTGAGAGTACTTAAGCTGTGTTATTGTTGTTATATTGTTGTGTGCCATCAAGTCAGAATTGACTGATAGGTGACCCTCCAGTGGGTTTTCAGAGGCAGGAAATCACACAGGAGAAGACTGTCCATCCTTCTCTTGTGGAGCAGCTGGTAGATTCTAATGACTTGTCTTTGGGATTGGAGCACAGTTTACCACTAGGCCACCAGAGCTCCCTACTATTTTAGCACTTACTTTCACTAAATTTTCTCTGAAAATGTACAGTTTATTGGCAGTGTATTTTTCTATGGTAGAGATTTGTCTTATAATTTGTTCAGGTAAAAGTCAACAAAAGAGCATGGGAGAGGTGAAAGTAAGTTCAGAATTCAGGATCAGGAAAAGTCTTAAAAAGAAGTTGACATTTGAACTGAGTATTTAGGAAAGAATGGAAGCAGAGGACATTCCAGGTAGAAGAACTTGCTTGAACAAAACTTGGAGGCATGAACATTCCTAGCATTTTCAGAAAATGTCATATCATCTGATATGGCTGGCCTGAAGGATTTGAGAAAAGATTTTGACCTTTTAATCATCATCATGATTAAAGGCCTACTCTCTTGTCAGGCACCCTGGTGGCATAGTGTTAGGCTGCTTACTCACAAGTCGGCAATCTGAAATCACAAACTGTTCCATTGAGGAAAGATGAGCAATCTCCTCCTCCCTTAAGGAGTTACAGCATCAGAAATCCAATGAAAAGTTGTCATGAGTCAGAATCTACTCAACAGCAGTGGGGTTTTTGGTTTATATTCTTGCTAAAGTGAAGAATGACAATGGTTAACTCTTCGGAACAAACGTCTTTGTAGGGATCAGACCTTCATTGTTCTTTCTTTTTCAAAACCACAATAAGTCATTGGACAGAATGGACTCCATTGTCTTAGCAGAGAGCTGGATTAGGCTACTTCTGAGATGATGCTTTTCCAGACTGGCAAGAACAGCCCTGTCTGGAACAGTATAACAAGTCTTCATCCCACTTCAAGCTTGTCAGGGAGCATTTGAACTCAGCTTAAAATATCCACAGAATCTATACTGAAATGGAGAAGGACCATGTGGCAGGAAAATATATTGAAAATTCATTCAAGCTGAAAACTAATATTTCAAGGACTTTGAGGAAAAGGGTTGGGATAATATGTTAGAATGATGTAGACAGTGAAGAGATGGAAATATATTAAAATTTTTATCATTATTAAAAAATAATCTATTTTTATGACTGGCAGTGCAGAGTTTCAGCATCATCAAACCAAACTCATCACCATCAAGTTAATTCCGTGGCTGTCCTTGCCGGCCAGTCATATTAGTCCCACATTACAGAGTAGCATTGAGAAACTAGAGAGTTTCCAAGATTGTAATCTTTAGAGATCTAGACTGCTCCCAAAAAGTAGCTAAAAGTTTGAATGACCATCTTTTCCATTTGGAGCGAAACTCTTTAGCCAATGTAATAACAGGACTTTTTTCATCTTCAGTTGGACTTGCAAAAACCTCTGACTTTTTTTTTTTCTGACCTTCCAACAAAATAAATCTTTGTTTTCTCTATTTATCAAGTGTATCATCTCTAGACATGCATTGAAGTGTTTTTTTGGACCTAGAATCAGAGAACTTGGGACTGGAATGGAAAAGATCTCTGGGTGATTTATATTGAAGTCCTACAACTGACAGTTGCTGCTAGGAAAATTTCTTGCCTTGGTTGTACAGAAGCTCTAGCTTTTGGAAGAGAAGGAGATATTGAACAGTGCTAGAATATTTAGAGATTTTTGTGATCCTTGCCTTTGACTCTTTGGGGACTTCTGCCATCAGCTAGCAAAGCAAATCAACATTTGTTTTAGCTCATTTAAGGTGGAAACTCTGCAGAATATATGTTGTTGTTGTTATGTACCATCAAGTCACCTGCAAAATATATATGTTGTTCAGAACACTGAGAAAAGTACCCCATAGCTTTTCTCTGCCATAGGAATGATGAGATGACCAGTGAGATGGCTGAACTTCCTAAGTGAACAAGACCTAAAACTGTTAGGCAGAGCTGTGAACATAAGCCAATCCTTTTCCACTTTAGGGATAAATTTAAGATAGAAAGGCTCAGGTATATGAGAACCTTGGTTTGGATACTTAAAAGGAATTCAATCACCTACTCAAGGTAAGCTTTCCAATCTGTTCCTGCTGCTCCATGGGAGAAAGATGGGAAGTCTCTTTTTGTGCAATTTATAGCCTCTGAAAACCCCCTGGAGGATCAGCTGTGAGTCATTTCCAACTCAATGGCACATAACAACAACAGGCAGGTAGAGTAGGTAAGCTTCACTTCAGGCGGTCAGACTATAGCAGGACAGCCTACAAGGTCTCATAACTCAACACAGGAGCTTTATTCCTCTTTTTTCCACTCCTTCCTTCTCTCTGGCTGCTTGCTAAACTATTACTTCCACATGAGCAGATTGCTTGAGAAATGAGTGGAATGTCGATGTCAGCAGAAATTCTCTCATGTGTTTTAGAGGTTTCCTTTGTTGGATGTTATGGTATCTGTGCCTTCTTCCAGCAGTAACTCTAAATGCCTTCTCTGACATTAGCTTCAAATGTAGTTCTAACCTCACCACTGAGAGTTAGGTCAGATCTTACACACTAAGGGATGTAGTCCTTTAGTCTTCTAAGTCTGCTCATGACTTCAGATACCAGCCAGAAGTTCAGGTGTCCTTAGGATCCCCAACCTACAAATCTGGGGGATCCCTACCCCTTTGGTTTGATGATTCACTAGAACAGGCTCTGAGACACTGGCTAGAGTTATGTGTTCACCCACTTACAGGGTAAAATAGATCACAACACTAAGTGATGCTGGCCAGGTACAGGCTGTGTGCAGTGGTGAGGCCAATGGTAAGTGGGAGAGAGTATGTTAAGTCTAAATCAGTCCCTTCTGTTCAACGCTGTTGGTCATACAGAAATGCAGATATAGATGGCAGATTTCATATTTTTTTAAGAGAAGCTAGAATTTGAATTTGTACTCACATAGTTGTTTTTTTTTAAATGTTTGACAACTGGTTAAATTATTTAAAAGTAAAAACCCAATCTACAACCATGAGTAGATACTGACTCACAGTGAGCCTATGGGACACAATAAAGCAGTTCTATTGAGTTTCTGTAAAGATTTACAGGAGCAGACACCCTCAACTTTCTCCCATGGAGTGGCTAAGTGGATCCAAACTGCTGATCTTTTGGTTAGGTGTCTAACACTTAGCCAGTATGCTCCCAGGACTTCTAAAGATAAAGGGAAAACAAAATGAGGCATTTCTTTGCTCTTATGGACCATAAGACTTCTTATGACTGACTGATATTTATGATTTCTGATGTAAACTCTTTATTCCAGGATTTTAGATGTGAGGACAAAGTGAATCAAGGGGTTGTTTGACTACAAGGGTGGGCAGGAGCAGGAGTTCTTTTGTGAACCCTGGACACACCTAAAGGCTGTTGAATCTGATTAGATGATACAGTAATAATATACACTGGATTCAGTGATGTGCTTCTTTTTCATTGTTGGATGTCTGTGGTACTGGGTACAGTGAAGAATTTAAGACTTTTCCTTAGGCCCATTTACTGTGAAAACCAAATAGGTAAGATTTTGTTCAAATGTCACCTAAAACCTTCTTAGAATTAACTTTTTACTATATTTTCTTCCTTTTTACTCTGTAAGTTCCTCCAAGGCAAGCAGGGACTGTATTTCTTTATAATCCCTAGCACCTTACACAGTGCCTCTATAAAGTTAATGGATTTAAGCAGGTAGAGGGAGGGCTCTACTACGAGATCTGAAAATTTACTTAGATTAAGGAATGGAGATAATTATCTGAAAGGAAAAAATCTTTAAGTTCTATGTCCTAGGTATAACAATCATGTGGGATGGGTCATATTATTGTACATATTATAGTGAGAAAGTCTTTGAAACTTACTTAAGCAAGATCACATAACTAGCAATTGACAGAGGCAGAATTATCTCTAGGTGCTGATTTCAACTCAAGTTGGGGGTTATCTGTGGGTTTTTAAAAAAAATTTATTTTATTTTATATCATTTTACTTAGAGTTCACATACATTGTTTTTCACACCAAGTCTTTTCCATTTCCTTAACCCTCCCTCTACTCTTATCAAATTGTGAAACCCTATGATTATTACTCCAGCCCATTCTCATCCCTCTGCTCCCCCCTTAGATTTTCATATATATATATTACTAGTTATCTATATCTACAATAATGATCTAATACAGTATTCGTTCATATGGGACTGAGTTAGTTTACTTAG
Source organism: Elephantulus edwardii (assembly GCF_000299155.1). Lineage (NCBI taxonomy): Eukaryota > Metazoa > Chordata > Mammalia > Macroscelidea > Macroscelididae > Elephantulus > Elephantulus edwardii. The sequence goes on from NW_006399794.1 coordinate 6,051,539, forward strand.
CATAATGCTCTCCAGTCCCTCCCAAATTAGGTAGTGATTTATAAAATCCTTGCTCCTGCATGCTGCATAGTAGCATTTGTATCATTTGTACCTCAGTTCTCATTTTCTCAGGGTATGTTCCAAGAAGTGAAATAGCTGGGTAATACAGAATTTCTGTGTTCAGCTTTGCGAGGAAACACCAAACTGCTTTCTAGAGTGGTTGTACCATTTTACAGCCCCACCCACAATGTATAAAAGTTCCTATCGCACCACAATCCTCTCCAACATTTATTGTTTACTGTCTTGTTAAATTTTGCCACTGCTACTAGAGTGAGATGATATCTCATTGTGGTTTTTATTTGCATCTCTCTTATTGCCAGTGATTTTGAGAATATCTTCATGTATCAATTGGCCATCTGTATATCTTCCTCTGTGAGAAGTCTTTCCATGTCTTTTATCCATTTTGTAATTGAAGTATCAGTCTTTTTCTTGTGGAAACCCTGTAAGATTTTGTAAACTTTTGATATGAGACCCTTGTCAGAAATTGTATTGCCTAATTTTTTTTCCAATTAGTAGGTTTTCTTTTCACTCTGTTGGAAAGAGATATTTTTAAAAAAAATATTTTTATGTATGCAGGGATTTAATCTTTAGAAGGTCCCATTCATCACTCTTATCCTCTCCAGATTTTGCATTTCTGTCTGTATTTGGCAGTCTCTTTATACCATAGACTAGGCCATCTAAGCTTGATCCCAGTTTGTCTCTGATGGACTTTATGGTTTTGGGCTTTACTCCCAGGTCTTTGATCAATCAGGTGTGTTTTTTTTTACTGCATCAGAACTACCTGGAAGTGTAGTGTCTATCTCAACACAAAGCTTGTAGAAAAATTCCCATGATAGAGATTCTTTATTATGTTCTCTCTGGATATTAACAGATGAGAACTCAAGTCTTCTCATAGGTGCTGAGAGAAACACTGTCCAATGAGAAGCTAGCCATGAAGAGTGCTTGTCTGGACTTCAGGTATCATGGCTTAGCCTGGCATCAGCTCTTTATTCCCCTAAATTGTGTCCTGACCCTGATAGAAATGGCCCCAAAGAAATAGTTGCAGTAGAATGATGAGTTAATGTCTGTTTTTCTGGCATGGTGGCCATTCCATGGAGTTCTCAATGCTCCCCCACCCAAGATGCCTGAGTTTCCAGGTCGCTTCGGAGTATGACAGCTGTGCTTCTGTAGAAATATGAGTGGGGGTCCTTTCCATAGGCCTTGGAATAGTTTTGATCCTTACCTCTCTTACATTTTCAAGTCATGTTTCTCCTCTATCTACACAAATATCAGAATGCGCTGTATTTTTCTGTCTAGATTGATTCTGTTGTAAATACAATATTTCAAGGCAAAGTATCTAGCCTCTTTAGCTTTGAAAATTCAGGAAAAGAATGACTTTTTCATTGTGTTCTTTTAATTTCAGGTTCTATACTTCCAATATATCTTCTGCCTTTTCCATAAAGTCTTGCCCTGGGGATGCTAGAACATAATCAGTGTTTTGTTTTGTTTTGTTTTTTATTCATTTCAATGAACATTTACAGAGATTTTGGATTTCCATTCATTCATTGTTGCACTTTTTTCCCTGCCCCCTGCAGCCCCCCCCAATTCCCTCTTCTCTTTGAAAAGTAAAAGAAAAATTCCTTCATTGGTATACAATCCCCCCCACATACCCCCACCCCCGCCCTGAGTATACTCCACTCTGCAACCTTCATTCCAGACTCTTACGATAATCATAATGCCCTATAATGTATTGTTTTTAAACTGTTCTCTCCCTCATCCATTTCAATGCAGTATACATAATTCATCCAGTTTTCCCCAATCTTACTCCAACCCTGATGTCGAATCAGTGTTGTTTTAATGAGTAGTGATGGTTATTGTGACCATCACTGTCACAGGCACAGTTGAAAACTATTGTAAGTTAATTTCTGTATCACTGTGCTTGTTCCGTAGAGGACTTTGAGTATAGGAATAAAAAAAAGCTTCCAGAAATTATCTTTTCTTTTCTACTTTTCTGCATTGCATATGCAATCATATATCAACTACTAGGTGTGAGTAGAAAATATCTCATTGGAACTGGTGTGTATCCTTTTCCTGATGCCACACTTGGCTAAAATCATCCCACTAACATTATGCTGTATCTTGTGTTTATGTTGTTATTGTTATGTACCATAGAGTTGCCTGTGACTCATAGAGACCCTATGTACAACAGATCTGATGCCTGCCCTGTCCTGAGCCAGTCTCTCTGACTCTGACACCTACCCCCATTGCCCATCTCATCCAGGGTCTTCCTCTCCTGCGCTGTTGCTCCACCCATCCGAGCATGATGTCCTTCTTCTAGGATCAGTCCCTCCTGGCCACATGCCCAAAGTGAGACAGAGCTTCAAAATCCTAGCTTCCAAGGATAAACTTCATTTCAGCCTCTACAAGACAAACCTGTTTGTTTTCTTGGCGGTCTCTGGTATGTTAAAAACTCTTCTCCAGCACCACAACTCAAAGGTATCAATTCTTTTATCATCCTCAGCCATTATCCAGCTCTCTAGTGCAAAGCAGGTAATTGTGAAGAGCATGGACTGGATTAAGCACACCTTAGTCTCTAGACTGACATCATTGCTTTTCAGTACTCTAGAAAGATCCCTGACAGATTTGCCTAATGCAGTTCCTGACTGCTGGTGTTAAAAGTGTTGATTGTGGAGCCGAGCAAGCTGTAATTGTTAACAACCTGAATCTCTTCTCCATCCATCATGGAGCTGCCATTTGGCCCAGTGGTAAAAATCTTTTTCTTCTTGATGTTGAGCTTCGATCCATATTGAAGGCTACAGTCCTTGACCTTCTGCAGCAAGCTCTTCGGGTCCTCCTCAGTTTCAGCAAACAAGGTTGGTTGTATCATCTGCATAATGTTGGTTGTTGATGACTCTTCATCTAATCCTGATACCACATTGTTCCTCATAAAGCCAAGCCTCCCAAATGATTAGTTCTGCATGTCGGTTGAAAAGGTATGGAGACAGGTCACATTCCTGACACACCCAATTCCTGATTTTGAGCCATGCAGTGTTTCCCTGCTCTGTTCTGAGAACTGCTTCCTGGTCCAAGTATAGGTTTTGCATAAGCACAATCAAGTATTCTGGGATTTCCACTCTCCTCGAGGTTAACCACATTTTGTTGTGATCTACATAGTAAATGCCTTTGCATAGTCAATGAAACGCAGACTGACATTCCTCTGGTACTCTTTGTTTTCTGCCAAGATCCACCTGACATTGGTGATGATGTCTCTAGTGTCCTGGCCTCTTCTAAACCTATCTTGTATTTCTGATAGTTCTCTATCAATGTACTGTTCCAGTCATTTCTGGATAATCTTCAGCAGAATTTTGCTTGTGTGTGATATTAGTGATTATTGTTTTTGTTATTGTTGTTATATGCTGTCGAGTCACCTGCAACTCATAGCAACCCCATGTACAACAGCTCTAAACCCTGCTCTGTCCTGTGCCAATGTTATTGTCTCCAACACACCTATGCCTATTACCCTAGTCACTGAATCAATTCATCTCATCGAGGGTCTTTTTGGTACATTGACTCTGTATACTCCTTCCATCTTGTTTTGATATTTCCTGGATCATTCAATATTCTGCCCATAGTATCCTTAAGTATTGTGACTTGAGGTTTGAACTTATTCTTTAGTTCCTTCAGCTGAAGAAATGCTGAGCAAGTATGGCCCTTTTGCTTTCTGACTCCAACTCTTTGCACATTTCATTATAATACTTAGCTTTGTCTCCCATGCTGCCCTTTGAAATCTTCTGTGCAGCTCCTTAACTTCTTGATTTCTTCCCTTTCCTTTGGCTTCTTGACACTTTAGTGCCATAGTCAAGAGTATCTTCTGACATTAATTTTGAGTTTTTCTTCTTCATCTTTCTTTGTAATGACCTTTTGCGTTCTTCGTGGATGATACTTTTTATATCCTCCTATGGTTTTTTCCGAGAGTGGACTGCATAACAATTTACATATTTCAACAAACAGATGCTGCCCTAAATGTGCTCACTAAGTTGCGCCAAGAAATATGGAGGACAGCCAGGTGGACTGGAAAAGATTTATATTTGTTTCCATTCCAAAGAAAAGTGACACAACAGAGTGAGGAAATTCTCAAACAATATCATTAATATCACATGAAAGCAAGATTCTGCTGAAAATTATCCAAAAATGATTGGAGCAATATGTCAACAGAGAACTGCCAGGTTTGCAGGCTGGGTTTAGAAGAGGCCATGGTACTAGGGATATTATAGCTAATGTTAGATTGGTCTTGGCAGAAAGCAGAGAATACGAGAAGAATGTCTGTCTGTGCTTCATTGACTATGCAAAGTCTTTTGACTGTGTGGATAACAACAAGCTATGGCTGACTCTGAGAAGAATGGGAATCCTAGAACATTTAATTATGCTTATGCGAAACGTATACTTGGACCAAGAGGCAGTCGTCAGAACAGAGCAAGGAGACACTGTTGTTGTTGTTATGTGCCGTCGAGTCGCTTGCGACTCATAGCGACCCTATGGACAACAGCCCTAAACTCTGCTCTGTCCTGTGCCAATCTCACTGTCTCTGACACTCCCATCCCAATTATCCCCGTCACTGAATCAATCC
>NW_006399794.1:6058628-6080138 GCF_000299155.1 Elephantulus edwardii
TTTTTTCCCAGCAATCTTGCAAGAGGCAGAAGTGTGACATTAAATTGAGTGAGACGAGCGTGTGGGTGGGTTGCCAAGAAGCCCTTCTCCTGACGCAGGCCTGGGACTTGTCAAGGAATGGCTGGTTCCACCGCTGGACCATGTTACTCCTTTGCTTCAAGGAAAAGAGTTTCTTGGGGGAACAACTTTACCTCCAATAAGGATTTATTTGGATCCAACTGTGTTACATCCCTCCTAGGAAAGGTGCTCAGTAACTTGAATTCATCCCATGGATGTCCTTTGGAAGCTACAAAATTAAAGACAATCTGTAGCTTATTACTGGCCAGGAAACGCCGCTCTAGGAACTCGCCACTGGGAGTACGGATCCGCAGTTTGCTCACAGGCTCAGCATTTTCTTCCTTTGGTTCTGGAGGCAGGGCTTGCTCTAAGGAGAGCCGGATGGCCTCACGTTCTTCTTCTTGCTCTTTACGAATCTGCTCCAAACGAAACTGTTCTGCCATCTCTCTCTCTTGTGCTTCTCTTTTTGCTCTGTCAGCCTCAAGTGAAAGACGATAGGCTTCATCTTGCTCCCTCTTCACATTTTCTCTAGCTTCACGTTCATCCTCATCCTTTATATCCTCCTGTTGTTGGGCCGTGAAGATCTCCATTGCAGCCATGAGCCTCATCATTAACTCATCCACTGTTGTGTTTCCTTGGATCACATTTAGAACTTCATTAGATGATCGCTTTCCCATAATAATCAGGAAGAGTGGAAACTGATCTGTTTTTTTGAGTTCGAATGTTTTGTGCAACAACACTGCCAAAGTGTCTATTACACGTTGTCAGAAATCTTGCTCTGTTGGTGTCTTTTGTCAGATCCCAGGCCCAGGTTATAAAATTTTGACTCAGATAAGAGACAATGGATTCAGCACAAAGCATTTGTGAGCAGAACACGTTAGTTAATACACTCTCATCATGGTGGAGGTAGATAGCAAGAAGCTTTCTATCTCGGGCTTTCACATAGAAGGCCTCTTGAAAAGCAGCTTCTAATGAGCCAATAAAAAATACAGGATGGCAGTCACCATATCTTGAAGAAAATTCTGCTGTAAATTGTAATAAGGCATCTCCTTCATTTTCTGCATTTTCTGGCATCATTGGAGATTTCCTCAGGGCAGATGATGCCATGCCAAAAACTTCTCCATCATCCACTCCAAATTCTGTAGCATCTTCAAAGTCATCTCCGTCACTATCACTAACCATATGAACATCGGTGCTTTGCTCCTCAGACTGTTCCCGGGTCTGTGTAGGCGACGATCTTCTTCCCACTGTAAGTCGATGGCAGGGATAAGAAAGGCCTGACTCAGCAAAACATACTGAGTCATCAGTGGCAGAAGCTGGCCAACCCTCCCATAATTGATGGCGAACAGGAATACTTGTAAGGTCATACACATTTCTCTTTACCTCTTGAATGGTACTGCTTCCTGAGAAGTTCAGGTTGTACTCCCGCTGGACTTCTCGGTGGGTGATGATCAGCATGAAGTTTTGATTTAATGATTCCTGCAGGGCACTAGCATGACCAGATGACGAAGGTGGTGGCAAGTCTGGTGTAAGGACATAAAGACTGTTGTTTTTTGGCAAGTGTAGCGATTTTAAGACCGTACTGTCTTCCACATCTCCAGTCTTCCAGCCTTTCAACAGCATTTTAGACACAGGTATCTGAAGTTCATTTTCTAGAATCTGTTTAATCTCACCAACAGTACAGCTTTCTTCAAGTACCACATCAACATTTCTGTCTCTGTACTCAACCCTGAAGTCCAGCATCCGAGGTTGCCTCTCTACAATTTGCCTGGATGGCATTACAGGTCGAAACGCTGAAGAGGAAGAGGGGGCAGGAACTGAAGCTGAATGACTTGCTGGATCAAATGCAGGTCCTGATATGGTCTCGCCTCCATACTCACTTTGTAGAATGCCATTTTCCTGGGGTATTACACCATTGATAGCTGCCACCAAGTCCCAATTATTTTGCTCAAGAAGTTTAATAGCTTCATCAATGTTTTCAATTCCGGTACATGCCTGAAAATCCGCCAGGATCATCTCCCGGTCCATGTTGGACGCCATGGCGGCCGCAGAGTCCCGCGACTCCGGGAGTGAAGCGCGCACCTGAGGAGACTGCGCCTCCTGCGGCCGTCGCCACCGCCGCCGCCGGGAGCCAAGGGGCTGGCGGACAAGCAGGCAAGCGGGCGGGCTGGCCGGCGAGCCGGCGGGCGGGGCTGTACGGGAAACACTTAGGCGTTCATGCACTTGGTAACCTTTAGGCGCCCTGGCCGCCCGCCTGCGTCCCGAGAAGCCCGAGCCGCAGTAGCTCCAACAGAGAGATTGGTCTGGAAGCTGGTCGGGTCTTACTGTCGCCGGCCAGGATGAGGGTAGGTTGCGACAGCGCGCACCCGGCTCCCTTCAGTGGCGGCGAGACTAGCGGGGGCGGGGAAACCGCTTTCCATCTTCTTTTAATACTTCCTGGATCATTTAACATTCTGCCGAAAGCATCCTTGATTATAGCAACTCGAGGTTTAAATTTGGTCTTCAGTTCCTTGAGCTTAAGAAATACTGAGCAAGTTCGGCCCTTTTGATTTTCTGACTCCAACTTCTTGCACATTTCATTGTAATATTTTGCTTTGTCATCCCTTGCTGCCTTTTGAAATCTTCTATTCAGCTCTTTAATATCCTGAATTCTTCCTTGTGCTTTGGCTTCCCTGAGCTCCAGTGCAATTTTCAGAGTCTCTTCTGACATCCATTTTGGTCTTTGCTTCCTCTTCTGTCTTTGCAATGACCATTTGCACTCTTCTTGGATGATATCCTTGATATCCTCCCATAACTCATCTGGTCTTCGCTTATTAGTGTTTAAGGCCTCAAACCTGTTCCTGAGACACTACATGGTTAAAAATCAAGAAGGGGGTTCATCAGGGATGTATTTTGTCTCCATACCATCTCAATCTGTATGCAGAACAGACCATCTGAGACGCTGAGCTGTACGAGGAAGAATGTGGCATCAAGATTGGTGGAAGATTCATCAACAACCTGTGTTATGCAGATGATACAACCCTGCTTGCTGAAAATGAGGAGGACCTGAAGCGCTTGCTGCAAAAGGTCAAGGACTGCAGCCTTCAATATGGATTGAAGCTCAACATCAAGAAAACAAAGATTCTCACCACTGGGCCAATTGGCAGCATCAGTATGGATGGTGAAGAGATTGAGATAGTTAACAGTTTTAGTTTACTTGGCTCTATACGCAACACTCTTGGTAACAGCAGCCAGGAAATCAAGAGACAAATTGCATTGGGAAAGTCAGCTGTGGGGGATCTCTCAAGAGTACTGAAGAGCATCAGTCTGGAGACGAAGGTGTGTCTGATCCAGGCTATAGTCTTCACAATTATGTGCTATGTATCGGAAAATTGGACAGAGACTAGGGATGATAGAAAGAGAATTAATGCCTTTGAGCTGTGGTGCTGGAGAAGAGTGTTGAATATACCATGGTCTGCTAGGAGAACAAACAGATTTGTCCTGGAGAGGCTGAAGCCGGGCTGCTCCTTGGAGTCAAGGATTCTGAAGCTTCATCTGACATACTTTGGGGATGTTGCAAAGAGGGACTGGTCCTTGGAGAGGGACATCATGTTTGGAAGAGTGGAAGGACAGCACAGGAGAGGAAGACCCTCGATGAGATGGATCAATTCTATGATTGGGATGGTGGGAATGAGTGTGTTGGAGACGGCGAGGTTGGCACAGTATAGAATGGGCTCTTGTGCATAGGGTTGCTATTAGTCGCAAGCTACTTGATGGCACATAACAACAACAACAACAACACGGATTATTAGTGTTCAAGGCCTCAAACCTGTTCCTGAGTTGGATTATAAGTTCAGGTGAGATAGCCTCAAGGTAAAATTTTGATCCCTGTGGATTTGAATTGGCTTTCTTTAGCTTTAATTTGAACTTGCATATGAGTAGTTGATGGTCTGTTCCTCAATCAGAACCTGGCCTAATTTTCACTGCTGATCTAGAACTCCAGTGATTCCTTTCACAGATATAATCAGTCTGATTCCTGTGCATACCATGAGGTGAAATCCACATGTATTGTTGCTGTTGTTGTTATGTGCTGTCGAGTTGCTTGTGACTCATAGCAACCCTATGTACAACATCTGTAAACCCTGCTCTGTCCTGTGCCAATCACACCGTCTCAAATATACTCACGCCGATTACCCCAGTCACTGAATCAATCCACCTCATAGTGGGTCTTCCCCTCCTTCGCTGTCCCTCTACCCTCCAAAGCATGACGTCCCTCTCCAAGGATTGGTCCTCCTCACAACATGTCCAAAGTATATTAGATGAAGCCCCAGAATCGTTGTCTCCAAGGAGCATCCCGGTTTCACCCTTTCCAGTATGAACTTGTTCGTTTTCTTAGCAGTCCATGGTACATTCAATACTCTTCTCCAGTACAACAGCTCAAAGTCATCAATTCTTCTTCTTCCTCCCTAGTCATTGTCCAACTCTGATGCATAACAAATTATTACAAAGACCATGGCCTGTATCAAATGCACCTTAGTCTCCAGAGTGACACCATTGCTCTTTGGAGAGGTCCCTAACAGCAGACTTTCCCATGAATATATGTTTCTTACAAAAGGATTTTGCTATGAATTGATTGTGCAGAATTCAATCATTCTATCCCCAGCCTCATTTCTGTCACCAAGTCCATGTTTTCTGACTACTGATCCTTCTTCCTGGTTCCCAGCTGTGGTCATAAATAAATGTATTTAGCTTTCACATCCAGATACATTTAAGTTTGATCAGCATGAGGAGGATTCCAACCTGAGTGAAAGAACTACTAATCCTGAACTGTTTACCTTTCATGATAGTGATATCAGCCTAGACCTTAGTGAACATTCATTTTGAAAATGTGTTTGATGGCTTAATGGTCTCTCTTGTACCCACTTTCCAAGGTTCTTACTTTTTTTTTTTACACTTAATTTTATTTTCACTTCTTTCATCTTCATCTCACTGCCAATGAGTCAGAACCAACTTATAGCTGACACTCTAGTGAGTTTCTGAGGCTGTAACTCACATGAGATATTGGTAATTTTTCTCCTGCTGGTGGATTAGAACAGCCAGAGAGGTCCAGCCTTTGAGTTAGCAGTACAGTTCCCTGTGGACAAGGCTACCAGCGCCTCCTTAACATCTATATTGAGATAAAATTTATGTATAATTTTCCTGCTTAAAATACAGTTTTGTGGATTTTAGTATATTAGCATAGTTGTATAACCATTATCACCATCTGATTTTAAGACATTTTACTCACAGTCCAAAAACTCCCTATCCTCTTTGCAGTCACTCTCCATTTTCACCCAATGGGTAAAGATACGGTAGGTATGTGTATGACTGGACTGTGTGGAATCTGTTGCTTTCTGTCCTGAGGTGGGTCAAAGAAAATGAGCAAAGGAAAAACAGAGCACTGGAAATGAAAAACAAGATTAGAGAGTGAAAGAAAACAAGAAGAGTACAAAAGGAAGAAGCACAAGAATAGAAAGGTGAAAAAAGATAAAAGCACAGGCAAAGGGAAGCACCAAACTTCCTTCCAGAATGGTTGCACCATTTTACAATCTCACCAACAATGTGTAAGAGTTTCTTTCTTGCCACATCTTTTCCAACATCTATTACTTTCTGCCCTGTTAAACTTTGCCACGCTTACTGCAGTGAGATGGTACCTCATTGTGGTTTTGGTCTGCATCTCTCATATTGCCAGCATTTCTTCATGTGTCTGTTTGCCATTTGGATGTCTTCTTCTGTGAAAATTCTTCCTCAAAAAGCTGAACATAAAAATTTCATATGACCCAGCTGTTCTACTACTTGGAATATACCCTGAGAATATGAGAACTGAGGCACAAACTGAGATTTGTACACCAATGTCCATAACAGTATTATTCACCATCGCAAGAACATGGAAACAGCCCAAATGTCCAACCACAAACGAATGGATTGAGAAATGATGGTATATTCACACAATGGAATACTATGCAGCATGCAGGAGAAATAACTTTGTAAATTATTACCTAACTTGGGAGTAGCTGGAGAGCATTATGCTAAGTGAACTAACTTAGTCCCACAAGGATAAATATTGTATAAGGCTATTATTGTAGAAGTATAAGGATCCAGGATGGGTGGGAGAGACTAGAAGCAAAGGGATATGGATGTACAGGGCAAAGAGGGGATTAATCATTGGATTGTACAATTTAACGAGTTGGGAGTGTGAGGGAAATGGAAAGACTTTGTTCAAATTTGTATTAGAGTTTTCTAAATAAACTAGTGGAGAAAAAAGTCAACTTGGGGAGGGGGCAAAATGTGCAACAAAGAATGAATGAAAATCTAACTTTTCTGTAAACTTTTGTTAACATGACAAAATAAAAAAAATTATTAAAAAAAACACAGGCAAGGGAGAGAGGAAAAAAATTAAAGAGAACAAGGAAGAAAATAATTCATTAAAACATTAACAAGTAAATTAAAAGCCTAAAAGTTATGGGAGAGCATAAAAAGGAAGGGCCTTGGGGAGGTGTGGCCTCTGACTGGTGCTCTTGGCACTGCTGAGAGGCAGAAGGGGTAGAGTTTGGAAGTGGCAAGATGTCAGGTCTGGGACAGTGTATGTCTCTGCTGCTAGTTCAGAAAGTGTTGGTGTTGGAGTGTTAAGTCAGGCTTGAGTTTCTGCTGATCTAAGAAGTTGCTCGGGTCCCAAGATGTGAGCATGACCATGAAGAGCTTCCCTTTTAGTCAACAGGACATCAAGAGGCAAGGCATGCAGCCTACGTTAGAGTTTCTACTGGCCTCTGAGGTATCAAGGGTATTCTATCTGATACAGTTATTTTTGCCACAGGGGAAGGGTACAAGGTAAGGTACCCAGGCAGAGCTGGCACACTCTGCTGATATGAAGAGACGATCACTACTAATCTGAGATCTCCAAGGACAGCACACTGCACAGAGGGTGCACTGCTCCAAATGTGGCCATGGTGTATAGAATCTCTAAGAGTGTACATTCAAAGGCAGGACCCTAGTCAGTGTTGATGCTCCCCCAATCCGACGAGTGACTGTAGACCAGTCAAGGCTTAATTTTTGGGCACCAGGAGGTAGAAATTCAGTCTGTGAATATGGAGATACATGTGTGCTTCTGATGTTAGGTAGATAATATCTCAAGCCTGGTCCTCAGGTCAAACTGGGGTGAATACAGGAACATTGCCAGCCATTTGGTGGTGGGAAGGGGGGAAATAACTCTTCCTTATCCCCACAAGGGTACAAGGAATAAGGAGAGCACAGGTTTCTTGCTGTCAGCCTGCACTTGTGTGGATACCACTGACTGCAGTCCTGGGTTCCTGTGCCAACCGCGCAGAATGGCATGTCATGCTGTATCATTCAGAGTTTGCGGCTCTGTTTCATTGTTTGATGCTTCTTTACATTTCTTCTTTTGTTATTGTTTTATACTATAGAGCCAGAACTGACTCATAGCTGACCCTCTGGCGGGTTTTCAGAGGCAGTTAATCATGCAGGGAGGAGATTGCTCCTCCTTCTCCTGCAGAACAGCTGGTGGCCTCTAAATGCTTGCCTTTGGGATTGCAGCATAGCTTCTTGCCATTAGGTCACCAGAGCTCAACTTTCCCCCCTCCCCCTTCAGCAGTTGTTTATTGGCAATGGCTTTGAAAAGGTGATGGAGTTAGCATACAGAGAAACAACCACACACTGACTATCACGTGGACAGGAAGAGTGATAGGAAAGAGTAGTCTGGAGCCCCAGATGAGGCCTGCACCAGTGTTAAGTCTAGGAGGGTGCTGGGGTCTGAAATGTTAGGAGGACAGCCTTAGAACACCTCCACTTAGTAGGCATGGTTAGAAAAAAAGAGGAACTCACTGGCTGTGGTCTCTGCCTGTGTGGGACGTACTTTACTTGGCAGGTGAGGCTGTTGGCCAAGGCTCACTTGATATCTTCCACCTGGCCAGCCTTCAGATTCTCCTTCCTTCCACCGCAGGTCTTCAGAACAGAGGTTTTTAGGGCTTAGCCATAGGAGAAGGCCAGGGTCCATGGCTTCAGCAGAGAGCACTTGTTGATGGCATTGAGGTTGATGGATGTCTCCTCTTCATGCCCTCAACGATGTGATGAACAATGTCAGAAAGCTCCTTCTTCTACTCTGTAGTCAGTGCTGTATATGGGTAGGGCATGTTGTTCTCAATGGTAATTTCCTTCACAGAGGCTTTAGAAGCTGGTGGGGCCTGGTCAGCAGCATGAGTCCTTTAGTGACTTCTTAAACTAATTCATTATCTTTTCAATTGAAACTTTGGGTTGTAGGATTATCCTCTGTATTACTGCTTTTGTTTTCTAGTGTCTAAGCTGAAGAGGATCTGGACTTCCATATGCCTAGTCTACTTTCTTATCTGGAATTCCCCCTTAGACTGTTAACTTTAACAGGAGGTGACTACCCATTTCCAAGGAGTGGCTGGTAAATTCAAACTGTTGACCTTTCGATTAGCAGCCTTGTACATTATACACTATGCCATCAGAGCTCCTTCACTCCAGACTTGGTCAACCACTAATGTACTTTCTAGATATTTTTGAGAAATAGAATCATACTGGATGTGATCTTTTATGACTGGCTTATTTAACATAGCACACTATTTAGGAAGTTTATTCATGCTGTAGGATGAATCAATACTTCATTCTCTTTTTTGCCAAGTAATACTCTATTGTATGGATCCACTATGTTTTATCTGTCAATCAGTTGACAAACATTTAAGGTACTTAAACTTTTGTCAGTAATGTTGTTTCCAACTAATGTTGTTTCTTGACATTTGATTGTGTGTTTCATAACAAATTATGACTAGCATTGAGAAGAGTGGGAATTCCAGAACATTTAAATATGTTCATGTGAAACCTATATCCAGACTAGGAAGCTATTGTGTGAATACTACAAGGAACACTACATAGTTTAAAATTAAGAAAGGTGTGCCTCAGGGTTGTATTCTTTCTCCATACCTATTTGTTCTGTATGTTGAGCAAATTATTCAAGAAGCTGGACTCTATGAAGAAGAATGTGTCATCAGGATTGAAAGAAGGTGACAAAGCCTTTCTTGCTGAAATTAAGGAGGACTTGAAACATTTGTTGCAAAATATCAAAGACTACAGCCCTCAATGTGGATTGTATATCAATAAAAGCCACCCAAAATTATCACTAATGGACCTATACGCAACATCATGATGTTGTTGTTGTTGTTGTTGTTATGTACCGTCGAGTCACTTGGGCTCTATGAGGAGAAATATGGCATCAGGTTTGGTGGAAGATCTATCAGCAATCTGTGTTATGCAGATGACACAGCCTGCTTGCTGAAACTGAGGAGGACCTGAAGCACTTGCTGCTGAGGGTCAGGGACTACAGCCTTCAATATGGATTGAGGCTCAGTGTCAAAAAGACAAAGATTCTCACCACTGGACCAATTGGCAACATCAGGATGGATGACGAAGAGACTGAGATTGTTCATAGCTTTAGATGGATGGCGAAGAGACTGAGATTGTTCATAGCTTTAGTCGCCTTGGCTCCACAATCAACACTCTTGGCACCAGCAGCCAGGAAATTAAAAGATGTATTGTGATGGGAAAGTCTGCTGTTAGGGACTCTCTAAAGTACTCATGTACGCTATGTACATCATGATGTTGTTGTTATTGTTGTTGTTGTTGTTATGTGCCGTCGAGTCGTTTGCAACTCATATGTACAACCCTATGTACAACAGCCCTAAACCCTGCTCTATCCTGTGCCAATCGCACTGCCTCTGACACACCCATCTCGATTACCCCAGTCACTGAATCAATCCATCTCATAGAGGGTCTTCCCCTCCTGCGCCGTCCCTCCACCCTCCCAAGCATGATGTCCCTCTCCAAGGACCTGTCCCTCCTTGCAACATGCCCAGAGTAAGTCAGACGAAGCCCTAGAATCCTTGCCTCCAAGGAGTAGCTTGGTTTAACCCTCTCCAAAGTGAATCTGTTTGTTTTCTTGGCAGTCCATGGTACATTCAGTACTCTTTTCCAGCACCACAGCCCAAAGGCATCAATTCTCCTTCTGTCCTCCCTAGTCATTGTCCAACTCTCTGATGCATAATAAGTGATTGCAAAGACCATGGGCTGTATCAGGCACACCTTAGTCTCCAGAGAGACATCGTTAGTCTTGAGTACTTTAAAGAGGTCCCTAACAGCAGACTTTCCCATCGCAATACGTTTTTTTTATTTCCTGGCTGCTGGTGCCAAGAGTGTTGACTTTGGAGCCAAGCAAACTGAAGTTGTGAACAATCTCAATCTCTTCGCCATCCATCCTGATGCTACCAATTGGTACAGTGGTGAGAATCTTTGTCTTCTTGACATTGAGCCTCAGTCCATACTGAAGGCTACAGTTCTTGACCCTCTGCAGCAAGTGCTTCAGGTCCTCCTCAGTTTCAGCAAGCAGGGTTGTATCATCTGCATAACACAGATTGTTAATAGATCTTCCACCAATCCTGACGCCACAATTCTCCTCATAGAGCCCAGCCTCCCAGTTAATCTGCTCTGCATACAGGTTGAAAAGGTATGGAGACAGGACACATCCCTGGCGTACACGCTTCCCAATTTTGAACCATGCAGTGTTATCCTGCTCTGTTCTGACAACATCATGATAGGTGAAGAAAATACTGAAACTATCAATGACTTCCTTTTAGTTGGATCCACAATCAGTACACTTGTATGTGCAGTCAGGAGATCAGGAGACATACTGACGTGGGTAAAGTCTGCAGTCAGGGACTTCTCCAAATTACTGAGGAACAGTATTCTAATTTGAAGACTAAAATGTACCAGATTAAGACCATGATCTTTTCAATCACTTGCTATGCATCTGAAAGCTGGACAGTGAATAAGGATGACAGAAGAAAAATTGATGCTTTAGAACTGTGGTGTTGGAGGAGAGTACGGAATATCCCCTGGACTGCCAAAAGAACCAACAAATATGTCTTGGAGAAGGTGAAGCTAGAGTGCTTCTTGGAGGTAAGGATGGATAAGCTTTGTCTTGGGTATGTTACTGTTGTTTTTGTTGTTATATGCTGCCAAGTCTCTTGTAACTCATAGAGACCCCTAAACCCTGCAACATCCTGCATCAACCTCATTGTCTCTGACACACCTACTCCCACTTCTTCATTCACTGAATTGAGATCTCATCGAGGTTCTTCCTCTCCTGCGCCATCCCTCCACTCTCCCAAACATGATGTCCCTCTACAAGGACTGGTCCCTCCTTGCAACATACTCAAAGTATGTCAGACGAAGCTTCAAAATCCTTCCTCCAAGGAGCAGCCTGGCTTCACCTTCTCCAGGACAAACCTGTTTGTTCTCCTAGCATTCCATGGTAATATTCAACACTCTTCTCCAGCACCACAGCTCAAAGGCATTAATTTTCTTTCTGTCATCCCTAGTCACTGTCCAGCTCTTCAATGCATAGCACGCAATTGTGGTGACTATAGCCCCGATCAGGCACAGGTCCCTGACAACTGATTTTCCCAATGCAATTTGTCTCTTGATTTCCTGGCTGCTGGTACCAAGAGTGTTGAATGATGGGTAAGTTTTGTCTTGCATAATTTAGGTATGTTCTAGGAAAGGCTATACTTTAGAGAAGGACATCATGCTTGGAAAGGTGAAGAAAACAAGGAGAGGAAAACCCTCAGCTGTGTGGATTGACACAGTGACTGCAGCAGTGGGTTCAGGTGTGTCAAAAATTGTGAAGTTGGCACAGGATAAGACAAAGTTTAAATCTGTTGTTCATAGGGTCACTATGAGTCCTACTCTACTCAGTGCACCTAACAGCATGGTAACTGTATGCATAACATTGTGAGGAATTGTCAGTTTGTTTTATTATTAAATAACTATTCCCACTAGCAATAAGTGAGCCTTCTAGTTTCTTCACATCCTATCAACAATAATTGCTTTTTTATTATAGCCTGTCTTTTTTTATTATAGCCATTCTAGTGTACATAAAGGGAACTCTGGTGGATAAAGAATTGTGCTGCCAGCCCAAATGGGCAATTTGAATCCACCAAGTGCTTCAACGGAGATAGATGGACAGTTTCCTCCTGTGTGATTTATAGCCTCTGATAAGTCACTCAACAACAATAAAATTGTAGTTATTATTGAGGTCAACTCTGATTCAGTTTTGACTTGATGACAATGAATTTGAAGCAATTTTGTTTGTGTTTGTTTGCTTGATGGTGTATATGAAATATGTCACTGTGACTTTGATTTTTAATTTTGTAATCCCTAATGATGTGAAAAGGGAGCTTCAATAGAACAGCTAACCCAAAGGCATGTGGTTCAAATCCACCAGCTATTCTCCAGGTGAGGGATGGGCAATCTCCTTCTGTACTATTTACAGCCTCTAAAAACCCAGTGAAAGGTTAGTTATGAGTTGGTTCTAATGTGACTGTACATAACAACAACAATGCTGAGCATTGTTTCTTGTGCTTATTTTACTGTTTTATATCTTTGGTGTAATGTTTGTTCAGACCTTTTGCCTGTGTTCTAATTTTTCTTCTGTTTCTTAATATAAGAGGGTGTATGTGGTATATATTCTGGATGTAGGTTCTTTAACAGATTGGATTTACCAATATTTTCTCTCATTCTGGGAAGTTTTAACTTTCTCCTCTTTTTTTTAATTGTTGAGAATATGTTGTTGTTGTTGTTATGTGCCATCGAGTCGCTTGTGACTCATAGCAGCCCTGTGTACAACAGGCCTAAACCCTGCTCTATCCCTTGCCATTCTCAGTGTCTCTGACACAACTATCTCCATTATCCCAGTGACAGAATCAATCTATTTCATGGAGGGTCTTCCTTTCCTGCACTGTCCCTCCACCCTCCCAAGCATGACGTCCCTCTCCAAGGACTGGTCCCTCCTTGCAATATGTCCAAAGTATGTCAAACAAAGCTTTAGAATCCTTGCCTCCAAGGAATAGCCTGGCTTCTCCCTCTGCAGGACAAACTTGTTTGCTGTCAGAGACCTCTCCAAGATACTGAGGAGCAATGATGTCAGTCTGGAGATTAAGGTGCACCTGATACAGGCCATGATCTTTGTCATTACGTGCTATGCATCCAAAAGCTGGACAATGACTAGGAATGATAGAAGAATTGATGCCTTTGAGCTGTGGTACTGGACTGCTAGGAGAACAAACAAGTTTGTCCCAATACAATTGATCTTTTAATTTCTTGGCTGCTGGTACCAAGAGTGTTGATTGTAGAGCCAAGCAAACTAAAGCTGTCAACAATCTCAGTCTCTTCACCATCAATCATGATGCTGCCAATTGGCCCAGTGGTGAGAATCTTTGTTTTCTTGATGTTGTGCTTCAGTTCATACTGAATGTTGTAATCCTTGACCTTCTGCAACAAGCACTTCAGGTCCTCCTCAGTTTTAGCAAGCAGGATTGTGTCATCTGCATACTAATGCAGATTGTTGGTAAATCTACCGCCAATCCTGATGCCACCCTTCTCCTCATAGAGCCCAGCCTCCTGGATTATCTGTTCTGCATATAGATTGAAAAGATATGGAGGTAGGACATATCCTTGACGCACACCCTTCCCAATTTTGAACCATGCAGTAATTTCCTTGCTCTGATCTGATGATGCATCCTGGTCCAAGTGTAAGTTTTGCATAAGCACAATCAAGTGTTCTGAGATTCCCATTCTTCTAAAAATCAGCCACAATTTCTGTGATCCACACAGTCAAATGCCTTTGCATAGTCAATGAAACATAGATAGATATTCCTCCAGTACACTCTGCTTTCATCAGAGTTCCATCTGACATTAGCTATAATCTCCCTAGTGCACGTCCTCTTCTAAATCCAGCCTGTACTTCAGGCAGGTCTCTGTTGATGTACTGTTCTAGTCATTTTTGGATTATCTTCAGCAGAATATTGCTTGCATTTGATATCAATTATATTGTTTGATAATTTCTACACTCTGTTGGATCACATTTCTTTGGAAGGGGAGCAAATATAGATCTCTTCCAGTCAATAAGTCAGGTGGTTGTCCTGCATATTTCTTGGCACAACTTGGTGAGCATATCCAGAGCAGCATCTGTTGGTTGAAATATTTCATTTGGTATGCCATCAGTTCCTGGGGCCTTATTTTCCAATTCTTTCAGAGCAGCTTGAACTTTCTCCTTCATCACCACTCTTGCTCAATATGTTGTTTCATGAAATTCTTCTGTGGCCACCAATTGCTTTTGGTATTCCTTTTGACTCTGTATACTCTTTCCATATTCTTTTAATGCTTTCTGCATCATTTAATATTTTGCCCAAAGCATCCTTAAGTACTGCAACTTGAGGTTCACATTTGTTCTTCAGCTTAAGAAATGCTGAGCGAGTTCAGCCCTTTTGCTTTTCTGACTCCAGCTCCTTGCACATTTCATTGTAATACTTTACTTTGTCTTCCCTCACTGCCCTCTAAAATCTTCTGTTCAACTTCTTAATGTCTTGATTTCTTCCCTTTTCCTTGGCTTCTTGGTGCTGCAGTGCAATATTTAGAGTTTCTTCTGACATCCGTCTTAGTCTTTTCTTTCTTCCCTGCCTTTGTAATGACCTTTTGCATTCTTCATGGATGATATTCTTGATATCCACCCACAGCTCGTCCAGTCTTTGCTAATTAATGTCCAAGGCCTCAAACCTGTGCCTGAGATGGTTTTGAAATTGAGATGGGATAGACTTAAGGTCATATTTTGGTTCCTTTGATTTAAGTTTCCTCAGCTTTAGCTTGAACTTGCATATGAGTAGTTGGTGGTCTGTTCCACAATCTGTACCTGGCCAAGTTTTCACAACTGACATTGAGCTTCTCCAGAGATTCTTTCCACAGATGTAATTGATCTGATTCCTGTGCATACCATCAGGTGAAATCCATGTGTATAGCTTGGGTTTGTGTTTCTTCTAAAATGTATTTGCAATGAATAAGTCATTGATTGTGCAGAATTCTATACACTAGAAAATATACGTCAATGCTAGCTTCCACATGCACAGTTCAGTGGCATTGATTACATTCTTTGACTTGTGCAGCCATTCCCATTCTCCTTTTCTGAGTTGCATTAACATAAACTCAGCTGCCCTGAAGGTTCCTATCTAGTCATTTGAGTTGCTTTTACCAGTTTGAACCTATATAGCTTGTTCTTAAAATGTCATAATGTTCAAGTCAAACCGTTTTTACTAATTAAGCTAAACTCTTGTTCAATTTTTAAGAAAAGTTCAGCAGATTTTTTGGTCTAAGGTGTTAAGCTTAACTCAGAGAAATAGTATTAGGGGTTCATCAACCCTCTTTTGCTTCAGAAAGTCTAGCATTCATGAGAATTTTAAATTATGTCCTGTATTTCTCTTTTTGATCAGGATTCTTAAATAGAATCTTTGATCAAAATGTTAATTAATGATAGTAGGCATTATCTAGTTCATCAGATCTCATGAGAACGGAGGTAGCTGTTCATGTAACTTTTCGCTTTCTTCATAATATAATTTACATGACAGTAAATTTGATGTAGCCTGTTTTGGTGGCATTTCTAAAAAGCCTTTGCCTGATCCAGTATCACAAACACTTACTTGTAAGCTTTAGATTTGTCTTTTTTTTTTTCTTTTCAGCTCTTAAATTTAGGTTCTTAGTTTTCATGTATGATATGAAGGTAGATATCCTTAATGAAATAATTTTATTGTAGATAGGAATTTTTTTCTGTACTTTTAATTCAGCTTGGTTGAACTCTATTCTTATGTAGGTATTACACATTCTTAATTACTGTAGTTTTGTAAAGTAAGTACTGTTTAAAATTGAGGGCTCTGAGTCCTTCAGCTTTGTTCTTATTTAAAATTACTTTGGCTGCTCTGGATCTTTTGCATTTCTGTGACATTTTAGGCTCAATTTATAAATTTCTTCAAAGAATCCAGATGATATTTGATAGAATTATCTTGAATCTGTCAATTGATTTTGGGAATGTTGTAATTATAGCAGTAGTTTTTGATCTATTGAACATGAATATCTTTCCATTTGAAGTCTTTATTTCTTTTAATGGAATTTTCTTGATCACAGTTTTATTGTGCCTGCTCAAATCTTAACTTTATCAGGAAAACCTTCTGTGAGTATTCTATTCAAAATAGCACACTGTCTTTATTCTGTTTCCCTCTACGTTGCTAATTTTTGCTTTATGCTACTAATATAATCTTACATATTATACATAAGCATGCATTTATGCATTACACACATGTGATGTGTGTACATGTATATGCATATGCTTACTGCTTTTCTCACTAGGCTGAAGCTCCATGAGGACAGAGGTTTTGTTTTATTCTTTATTTTTATCACAGTTACTCGACATGAGTACACAGTAAATATTTGTTAAGTATGTTGAATGAGTTATTTTAAACAAGTTTTAAGTTATTTTTAAAAAAAACAATACAAATTGATGCCCGTGTCTCCTACCACCCACCATGGGCTAGAAAGCAGTAGCTTAGGAAATATGCAAATATGGTAGTAGAGAAGGATAAATGTTTAGGAACCTCCAGCTTAAGTAGCAAGAAAAAGAGGCTTAGAAGTGATGTTTCTTACTATTTCATAGGAGGTTACATTTTATCTATTAGCCCCTAGGTTCTTCTTGACCTCAGGTGGGAGATCTCTTTTCTTTAGCTATGACACATATAGCTAAACATTCATAGGGAAGTGGGTTGCCAGTACTTGCCACAGAAACCCTCTTGGCAGTTTTGGAAGCTGTATAGGCATTTTTGCCAACATATTGAATTTGAAACTTAATTTATAGGTCTTGGTTTCTTCCTTTGCAGGGCTCTGGGTTTGCAGAGAGCCGAAATGACCATGACTGCCAACAAGAACACCAGCATCACACATGGAGCTGGGGGCACTAAGGCCCCTCAGGGGACGCTGAGCAGGTGAGTAGGGGACACTTAAGAGAGAATGGGGCACACTAGGAGGTGGCCTCAGGATCACTATCAAAATATAAATTATTATAATCATGATATCTGGGTATCTAAAATCTGACTCATGCTGACTATTAAGCAGAAGTCTTTATAATATTTCATTTTCTAGTTCTTTAGATTTCCACTGGTGATAATAAACAATGTCCCTAAAACAAACTTACTTTGTAGTATTAGAGGCTCCTAAGCCTCCTGGACTGGAGCGAGCAATAAATAGTCACAGCTGTTAATGATTGTAATCTTTTCCTAAGTTCAGGACAACTTAAGGGCTGTAACTGAGCTGGGATGCACTATGGTGAGAGAAGCTAACCATATTGAGGGTGGTGGTGGTGGTGGTGGTGGTTTTTTTTGTTATATACCATTGAGTTGTCTGCAACTCTTAGCAACCCTGTGTACAATAGTTTTGAACCCTGTCTTATTCTGAGCCAGTCTCACTGACTCCAACATACCTAATTCCATCACCCCAGTTATTGTGTCTATCCATCTCGTCTGTGGTCTTCCTCTCCTGCGCTGTCCCTCCACCCTTCTGAGCATGATGTCCTTCTCCAAGGACCAGTCCCTCCTGCCACATGCCTAAAAAGCAAGTGAGACGAAGATTCAAAATCCTAGCCTCCAAGGAGAAACTTGGTTTCACCCTCTCTAGGATAGACCTGTTTGTTCTGCTGGCAGTCCATGATATGTTCAAGACTCATTAGCACCACAACTTAAAGGCATTAATTCTTCTTCTGTCATCCTTAGTCATTGTCCAGCTCTCTGTTGCATAGTCTATAATTGTGGTGCCATTAACTCAATTATGGCCCATATGACTCTATGAACAAGGGATTTGAACCATACCCTATCCTGCATCATCTTCATCGTCCCTGTAATACTTGAACTCATTGCCACAGTCACTATATCACTCCATCTGATTGAGGGTCTTCCTCTAGCTGAGGGTGACTGTTGTTGCTGTTGTGTGCCATCAAATCAGGACTCATAGCTGACCCTCCTGTGGTTTTCAGAGACATCAACTGTAAGGGAGGAGATTGCATATCTTTCTCCCACAGATCAGCCAATGGATTTGAACAATATACCTTTGTGCTGTCAGCATAGTTCCTTACCACAAAGCTTGTAGGAGTAGGTAATAAGCTGTGAATATTAGCACACAATCCAAGCAAAAAAATCTAGGCTTAAGAAAAGAAAGATAATATATATCTCTATCTCTATCTCTATATCTATCTATATATAACAGAACATAGGCTGAACACAAAGAAAGTTGTTGTTGTTATGTGCTCTCGAGCTTCCTGTGACTCATAGTGACTCTATGCACCATAATTCTTCACCTTGCCCTTTCTTCAGTCAGTTTCACTGTCTTTGACACACCTACCTCCATTATCCTAGTCACTGTGTTAAACCATATCATCCTGGGTTTTCCTCTCTGTGCTTCCAAGCATGATATCCTTTTCCAAAAACTAGTCCCTCCTGGAAACATGCCTAATGTATGTCAGATAGAGCTTCAAAATCCTTGTCTCCAGGGAGAAAGTTGTCTTCACCCTCTCCAGGACAGACTTTTTTGTTCTCTTGGCAATCCAAAATATGTTCAGTACTCTCCTCCAGTACCACAACTCAACGGTATCTATTTTTCTTCTGTCATACTTATTTATTGTCCAGCTTTCTGATATGTAGCACGAAATTGCAAAGACCATGGCCTGGATCAGGCACACCTCAGTGTCCAGACTGACATCGTTGCTCTTTAGCACTCTGGAGAGGTCCCTGACTGCAGACTTTCCCATTGTCTTTTGATTTTTCTCAAAAAGTGCCATGGGTGTTGATTTTGGAACCGAGTAAGCTGAAATTGAATCTTTTCTCCATCATGGTGCTGCCAATTGACAAAGTGTTTAGAATCTTTGTCTTCTTGATGTTGAGCTTCAATCCATATTGAAGACTGCAGTCTTTTACCTTCTGCAGCAAACACTTCAAATCCTGCTCAGTTTCAACAAGCAAGATTGTGTCATCTGCATAGTGCAGGTTGTTGATGAGTCTTCATCCAATCCTGATACCACATTCCTCATAAAGCCCAGTCTCCCAAATGATCTGTTCTGAATATAGATTAAAAAGGTATGGCGAAAGGACACATCCCTGATGCACTCCTTTCTTAATTTTGAACCACATGGCTTTTTCTTGCTATGCTCTGATGACTGTTTCCTGGTTTAAGTATAAGCACATTCAGGTATTCAGAGATTCCCATTCTTTTCAAGGTTAGCCACAATTCGTTGTGATCCACACAGTCAAATGCCTTTGCATAGTCAATGAAGAATTTGTAGACATTCCTTTGGTACTCTCTGCTTTCAGCCAAAATCCATCTACCATTGGCTAGTGTCTTAGCCTCTTCTAAAACCAGCCTGCACTTCTGGTAGTTCTCTGTTGATGCACTGTTCCAGTCATCCTCGAATACTCTTCAGCAGGATTTTGCTTGCATGCGATAATAGTGGCATTATTCAGTATCTCCACAGTTGGAGAATTTTAGTCAGGGTAAAATATAAATCCACTTTCCAGGTTTTGTCCACTTTTAATATGTGGGACCATAGATAAACCATAGGTTTTAGAATCAGAAAGAATTGGATTCATGTTCAAGCCCTTTCTTCTTACCAGTGAGCAAGATAACAGGGACTTTTTAATGCCCGCTAAATCTCCGCTATATCACCATAGAATAATTATAACAATAGTACTTAACTCCAGAATTACTGTGGGAATAATGTGAGAAAACATGTCACTGCTTAGCATAGTGGTGAACCTAAAGTAAGCACTCACTAAATATTAATGTTCTCTATGTGATTGGATAAAAATTTTCAAAACTGGCTGATGGATGCATAGTGCTCTTTCCATAGCTGCTTAGTTTTTGGATGTATGTTATTGTATATGCTAATCACCTATAAAAACCTCTGAGCCCCCTTTTTTTTAAGGCCATATACTTTTTAGAATTTTGCTAAATTTCTGGTGGGCAAATTTGCTTTTAAGAACCTCATCCATTGAAATTGACAGCTACTAGGATGAATATCTTGTATTTTGGACATGTTTCTAGGAGGGGTTGTTCCTTGGAGAAGGGCATGATGCTGGGAAAGGTGGAAGGTCGGCGAAGGAGAGGAAGATCTTCAACCAAGTGGATTGGCATGGTTACTGCCACAATGGTCTCTTGTGTGGAAGATTCCAGGAAGTGGAAGAATGAATGGCACAGGGTAGAACAGGGTTCAGATCTTTTGTTCATAGGGTCACAATGAGTTATACTTGACTCAACAGCACCTAACAATAACAGAATGAAATTCTGCTTAGATCAAGATATATAGCTAGATTTCTAGGCTGTGTAGGGCCAGACTGAGTCTATTAGGGCATGGCCAGACACTGGTAGATGTTTGGTTCCATCAGAGCAGGGGTCTAATTGTTGGTGGCTAGGCAACACATCATATAGTCCCTACAAAATTATTGGCAGGAATAAGCTCAGCCTTTTTATCCATTGCCTGATTTTGAAAATCCCTTTTCCTGGGCTGTTATTGGACTGGTAGCATGTCTTACTCCTCAATTTTACCATGACTGAATTGGCAAATGGAGACTGGTAGTTAATCTTCCTAGCTCTAGATTAGATCACTTCATAGGGGAAATAAATATTATGTGTTTTATAATTTTATTATTAATTATAAGGAAATACTGTCTTTAGAACCTAACTTGAAGATTAATATATCCAGTAGCCCTCAATTCCTTTAAATATTCTTTTCTTTACTGAATTTTCTTTTTTAATAATTGCTATTATGATCCATTCTACTAAGATCAATATTAGACTACTCACTAAAGACGATGTTCAGCAGTGTCCTAAATGTTTGATCTGCTGTACCACTCACTCCGTCATTTCCAACATCAACTGTTCCTCCTCTGTTTAGTTCCCCAAGCCCTACATGTCCTTTGGGTGACTAGAATGTCTCATAGAAAGTCCAAATCCATGTGAGGAATGATTCACATGACTGTGGGTGGCATAGGCCAGTGCAGCAGACTTGGAAGTGATGAGCCAGGATATTGCAGACTGTCAGTTGCAGCACAGCTGTGTGCTCTGTCCCAGGAGAGCAAGCATTGAATTTCCATGAGATTATATAGGCTTCAAGTAGAGTAAGGCTTGTGTTCCAGCCTTTTTCTTCTTCTCATTTTCACCATGGGAGTGGTAGGGGATATGGTGTAACATCAAGTTGCAATGCAGAACCACAGCCATTGCCAGGTGCTTCAATTTCTCTTTGTAATACATACCAACATGTTTCTAACTCTTCAGAAATTGGTCTTCCTTAAGGCTGTTCTTTGGAGGCAAAAATTTTGAAGCTCAGTCTGACATACTTTGGGCATGTTGTAAGGAGGGACCCGTCCTTGGAGAGAGACATCATGCTTTCAAGGGTGGAGGGACAGAACAAGAGAGAAAGGACCTGGATGACTGAAAAAAACTGGATGAAATATGTTTACGGCATTGAAGTCTATGGGGGAGAGAATA
>NW_006399794.1:6080298-6164233 GCF_000299155.1 Elephantulus edwardii
GCAACAATGAATGAATGGAATCCCAAAATCTCTGTAGATGTTCATTGAAATGAAAAATAAACAACCTAAATTTAAAAAAAAAAAAAAGAACCTGGATGAGATGGATTGGCTCAGTGACTGAGGTAATGGGGGTAGGTGTGTCAGAGACAATGAAATTGGCTTGATAGAGCAGAGTTCAGAGCTGTTGTACGTAGTATCACTAGGATTCAAAGGCAACTTAGCACATAACAACAAAAAGCTTCCCAAGATGCCTTTGAGCTGTGGTGCTGGAGAACAGTATTGAATGTACCATGGACTGCCAAGAAAACAAACAGATTCATCCTGGAGAGGGTTAAACCAAGCTACTCCTTGGAGGCAGGGATTCTGGGGCTTCATCTGATGTACTTTGGACATGTTTGTAAGGAGGGACAGGTCCTTGGAGAGGGACATCATGCTTGGGAGGGTGGAGGGACGGTATAGGAGGGGAAGACCCTCTATGAGGTGGATTGATTCAGTAACTGGGGTAATCAGGATGGGTGTGTCAGAGGTAGTGCGATTGGCACAGGACAGAGCAGGGTTTAGGGCTGTTGTACATAGGGTCGCTATGAGTCGCAAGTGACTTGACAGTACATAACAACAACAAAAACAATATGCTTGCCATTATAACATGCTGCATGGTGTTTGTAAATATTTAGGCTTCTGTTGTATCTTTTAAAAAAGGCATCTTGGCCACTTTCTTTTACAAGTCCTCATTTCTCTTCCTTGATGCTATCTTTCTGCCTTTACCATCCTCACACCCTGGAAGAGTTCCATTTCTCTTCATGCTTTTTATTCCCTTTTACTCTGGGGAGCAGAATTTTGTCATGGATACCCATAGACTGTAGTTGTTATGATCTCGGAGGGAGGGGGGCGGGGGGTGAACATCATCTAAATGCCTTCAGCCTGACTCAACTAGGCACCACTTTATTAAAGAGATATTCAGTTAACTGAGGATTCTCCTCCTATGTGCCTATTCTGAATTGAAAAATGAAGGGTTGCTTCTTTTTCATTCTCCAACACATTTACAGTTTTCATTGATGATATTAGCATCTGAATTTCTTAGATTGACCTTAAGGTACGTATTTGTCAGTGTTCTGAGGCCCTATTGCTAGGGCAGTAGCCCAGGTAGGAGGACACTCTCTGGCATGGCTTTGACTGCAGAAGATAGCAGTGCTAGGACCTTGGTAAATGGGACTTTTGACAAACTGGCTTCTGTGAGGACCTCTGTATCACTTACAAGGAGGAAGAAAAACCCAGTGACACTTAAAGATTTTTTAGTCTAGTTTGTGGGCATGGGGAATCACTCTTCAAAGAAAAAAGTCATTGCTGTGAAATCAGAACTAACTTATAGCTGACCCTCCAGTGAGTTTTCAGAGGCTATATGAATAGCACAGGAGGATATTGCCCATTTTCTCCTTTCAGTTAGCAGTTTGACTCCCTATGTATTGCACCACCAGAGCTCCCCTAGCGATCACTCTAGGATATGGGAAATTAATGGAAATGGGCAGAAGGGGCCCTATAGACCTATTTAGATATATGTTTATAGGACTATACTCCTAGGGTTCTGGTGACCTAGTGATAAGAAGTTGCGCTGCAATCCCAAAGGCACATAGTTAGAATCCACCAGCCGCTCCATGGGAGAACGATGAGCAGTCTCCTCCTGTTTTAATTACTGCCCCTGAAAACTTTCTGGAAGGTCAGCAATGGGTCACTACGTGACTCAGTGGCACATAGCAACAATTCTTAGAAGCAAGGAGGACCATGTCATCAGGAAATGTCTGTCATGAGAAAAGAGTATCATATTTTGTATTTAGAGAGTCCTCACAAAAGAGAAAACCTTAGTAAGATGGATTGTCATAAGAGCTGCAAGAATGGATTCAAATTTATCAGTGTTCATGAAACTGGCATGGGACTGGACAGTACTTCTTCTCTTATAGATAAGGTCACCATGCGTTGGCATTGATAGCAACTAACATAACAATCCTTAATTTAGAAAGGTTGCCTTCACCTGATGGTTACTCCCAAACCAGTCGAGATTAAAATCCTAGATTCTAGGCCCTTAGTTTTCACTTGGTTATTTTTGTTGTTGTTTGACTAATTTATTCCATCCTTTTTACTTTGAAGCCCAGTCTTGATTTGGTAGAAACATAGAAGGAAAGCTATCTTTTCATTCTATCACTTGCTTTGGTTTTTGTGGTATATTGGTCTCCTGGAGCTGTTTTCCCTTTCCCTTTTTGTTGATGATAAATAAGCACATTGTTATACCTTTAATTCCAGATATACCTCCCCCTCCTTCAATACCACTGGCTCCTGTTCATATGGTACTTCCTGGAATTTTCCAATGTCAATCAGTTCTTTTTGGTACAGTGATTCTGTGTATTCCCTTCATCATCTTTTGATGCTTTCTGGGTCATTTAATATATTGCCTAGCATCTTCCAATATTGCAACTTGAGGTTTAAATTTGATTTTTTATTTTCTCAGTTTGAGAAATGCAGAGTGAGTTTTCCGCTTTTTATTCTTCAATTTGAACTCTCTGCACATTCAATTATAATACTTTGCTTTATCCTCTTGAGCTGCCCTTTGAAATCTTCTGTTCACTCTTTTACTTTGGCATGTTTTCCCTTTGTTCTAGCTTCTCAACATTCTTAGTACAATTTTCAGACTCTCTTCTGACATCTATTTTGTTTTTTTCTTTTTCTGCCTTTGTAATGACCTTTGCTCTCTTCATGAATGATAACCTTAGTATTATCCCACAATTCATCTGGTCTTTAATTACTGGTTTTCAATGCCTCATATCTGTTCCTAAGATGATCTTGAAATTCAGATGGACTAGATTCAAAATCTTGGTCCTGTGGACTTATTCTCATTTTCGTCAGCCACAATTTGAACTTGCATATGAGTAATTGATGATCTGACTCACAGTCTGCCCTGGCCTAGTTTTGATTGCTGATATTGAGCTCCAACGATTTCTTCCAAAGATATAGTCATTCTGATTCCTATGCAGCCCATCAGGTGAGATCCTATGTAAAGTCATTGTTTGTGTCTTTTAAAAAATATATTTGCAATGAATAAATCATTGAAAATACCAAATTCAGTCATTCTATTTCCAGCCTCATTTCTATCTCCAAGTCCATATTTTTTCTTATTCTTTTCTTTATAATTTTTAAAAATTTATTATTAATTTCAATGAAAATTTACAGAGACTTTGGATTTCCATTCATTCATTGTTGCACTTTTCCCACCTCCCAACCCTCCCCCCTAGTATACTACCCTCTTGGAAAAGTAAAAGGAAAATTCTTTCATTGTTTTACAATCCCTCTCCCCAGGTCCACTCTACTGTGCAGCCTTCACTCTGGACTCCTGTCATGACAATAATACCTAATCACATATTCCTTTTAAACAGTTTTCTCCCTCTTCTGTTTCAATGCAGTATACGTTATTGAACCCATCTTTCTCAGTCTCTCCCGAACCCCAAGCTCAGTCCTGTTTTACAACAGTGGCACCATACAGTATTTGTCCTTTTGTGACTGAGATACTTCACTCAGCATAATGTCCTCCAGGGTCACCCATTTTGAATAATATTGCATGAGTTCCTTGTTTTTCAATGCAGCATAATACTCCATTGTGTGAATATACCACAGCTTCTCTATCCATTCATTTGCTGATGGGCATTTAGGTTGTCATATTTTTCAACTACTGTTACTTCTTCACTATTTCTAAATTTTGCATTCCAGTCACTAATTATCATTAATTCATCTTGATTGAATGTATGCTCAATTTGGACTAAAAGATTCGGTAAAAATTCTCAATTTCTTCCTCTTTAGTTCTAAATGTAGGAACATATATTTGGGTTTGTTTATTTGTTTGTGGGTATTTGTTTATTTGGTTTGGTTTTATATAATCTTTTTAAAATACTAATTTATTTACAAAATTTGAATACATTGATTTTGAGAACAGATTCTTCCAGTTTCCCTCATCCCCCAACTCATAAAACTGACAACCCCATAATTAACCCCCCTTTTCTGGAGCGTATATTTGAATAATAGTTGTGTTAACAAATCTTCCTTGTATGTATGTAATATTCTGTCATTCATAACATTGTATATAAGGATAGAGCTTGACATTGACTTTTTTTTAAACACTTGTTTACTTAGACTTCATATACATTGTTTTTCACAAAAATAATGAATCTTTCCCATTTTAACTATGAATGCAACATTATTCTTCTTCTGTTTTTAATTCCCAGTAGTCTATACCATATGATTGTCTGATTCAAAATGGCCAAAGGTGGCCCATCTCACCTCACTAATGCCTAGTGTGTCAGTATTGGTGCATGAGTTCCAGTTCATTACCTGTGATTTCTAGTTTACCAACATTCAAGCTACATACATTCTGTGTTGTCAATGCCATACATTGTAGGCACTGGCAAAAAATAAAACCCTAGGAATAATGGGATACCAATTGACTTATTTCAATTAACAGATGCAGCCTTGGATGCACTCACCAGTCTCTGCCAGGGAATTTGGGAGAACAGATTTCTGGCCAATGGATTGGAAGAGATCCATATTTGTTCCCATTCCTAAGAAAGGTGATCCAACTTAATGTGGAAACTATCAAACAATATCACATACAAAAAATATTACTGAACAACATTAAAAACAGCAAGAACAGTATACAGATAGAGAACTTCCAGAAGTTCAAGCAGGATTTAGAAGATGTGGCACCAAGGATATCATTGCAGATGACAGATGGATCCTGACTGAAAGTAAAGAATACAAAAAGACTGCCTGTTGTGCTTTATTGACTGTCCAAAGGCATTTGACTGTGTAGATCATGACAAATTATGGCTAACATTGAGAAGAATGAGAATCCCAGAACACTTAATTGTGCTCATGTAAAACCTATACCTAGACCAAGAGCAGGGAAACACTACATGGTTTAAAATTAAGAAGGAAGTGTGTCCACATTGTAGTCTCTCTCCATATCTATTCAATCTGTATACTGAGCAATTTATTTGAGAAGCTGGACTACATGAAGAATAATGTCGCATCAGGATGGGAGGAAGACTCGTCAGTAACCTGCATTATGCAAATACCACATCCTTGTGTGCTGAAACTGAAGAGGACTTGAGATACTGCAAAAGGTCAAGGAATATAACCTTCAATACAGATTGTGTATCAATGTCGAGAAAACAAAATTTCTTACCATTGGACCTATAGGCAACATCATGATAAATGGAGAAAAGATTGGAGTTGTCATCAACTTTCATCTTACTTAGATCCACAGTCAACACCTTTGGTACCAGTAGTCAGAGAATCAGATGTATTGCACTGGGAAAGTCTGCAGTCAGGGACCTCTTGAGGAGCATTAATGTCAGTTTGAGAACTAAGGTGTGCCTAGTTCAGTCACTTTTCAGTCACTTGGTATTTATTTGAAAACTGGACAGTGAATAAGGATAACAAAAGAATTGATGCCTTTAAAACATGCTGTTGGAGAAGAGTCCTGTATATCCCATGGACTGCCAAAAGAACTAACAAATGTCTTGGAGAAAGTGCAGCCAGAATGCTCCTTGAGGCAAGGATGATGACACTTCATCTTACATACTTTGGGCATATTGCTAGGAGAGGCTGTTCCTTTGAGAGGGACATCATGCTTGGGAAGGTGACGGGCTGGTCAAAGTGAGAAAGACCCTCAACTAGATGGATTGACACAGTGACTGCAATGGGATGCTAGTGTGTCAGAAATTGTGAGGATGGCACAGGATAGGACAGGGCTCAGATCTGTTGTTCATGGGATTGCTATGAGTTGTACTCAACTTGATGGCACTTAACAACAAAAATAATGTCAGCTTGAGGACTAAGGTGTGCTTGATTCTGGACAATGAATAAGGATGACTGAAGAATTTGCCTTTGAACTGTGGTGTTGAGAAAGAATTTCTTGGAGGCAAAAATGATGACGCTTCATCTCACATACTTTGGTCATGTTGCAAGGAGAGATTGTTCCTTGAGAGAGGGACATATACTTGGGAAGGTGGAGGGGTGGCAAAAGAGTGGAAGGCATAGTAACTGTGGCAATGGGCTTGAGTATGTCAGATTGTATGAGTGGCACAGGATAGAACAATGTTCACATCAGTTGTTCATAGGGTTGCTATGAGTCATATTCAAACCAGATGACACCTAACAACAGCTTCCAGGAAAAATAGAGATAGTCTTACAACCTGATGAAAGAAGTATCAACATCACTTGTGGATGGCTATGTTGTGATAGAAATCTTTGGAAAATACAGTGTACCATAGTGTTCTCTTTCCAATAGTCTTTCCAATCCCCTGTTAGGTGTCTGTGAACTGGATAGTGAGTAAGGATGAAAGGAGAAGAACTGATGCCATTGAATTGTGGTATTGGAGAAGAGTATTGAATGCCCATGGATTGCAAAAGAACAAACAGGTGTGTCTTGGGAAAGTGCAACCAGAGTGCTTCTTAGAGGCAAAGATGGCAAAACTTTATCTTATGTACTTTGGACGTATTTTTAGAGGCTATTCCTTGGAAAACGATATCATACTTGGAAAGGTGGAGGTTCATCAAAAGAAAAAACCATCAATAAGATGTATTGATATAGTGACTGCAGAAATAGACTCAGGTGTGTAGGGGATGATAAGTATAGCACAGGATAGGTAGGAGAGGGTTCAGATCTGTTGATAGAGTTGCTGTGAGTTTTACTCTGACTTGGCGGCACTTAATAACAAAAACATAGTCTGTTACCTGGTCACAATTTAAATACTTTTCAATGCAAAATACACAAATATAGTTAATCCTTACCCTAAGGTCCTAGACCTTATTCTGTTAATGGCATCACCCTATTAACTTATCCTGTGCATCTTATTATCCTGTTAATGGCATCAGCCCAAAAAAGTATTTTATCATCTAAATGAAGCAATAAATAGATGAGACAGTCTAGATACAGTTTCACTGGATGCAGCACCTTGAGTGCTATTCCTATTAAAGACTTGTGAACTAAAGATGATACTTTCCACTCACATATCCACACTACATTGGTGGGATAAGGTTTAGAATTACTGCTGTAAGACATTCCTGTTCAAATGAGGCACTGGACCATTCAAATTCTTTTATTCAGCAAGGTTACATGTTGCCAAGTCTTCAATTAGTTTTTAGTCCTATTGCATGGGAATAGTTCATCTTGTCTCTTAGCTCCACCCTTTGGGGTTTTTATTTTGCTTTCTGATTCTTCATTCCTTTTCCATAAAAAGCAACTCATTCTTGTATTTTCTTGATTTGCTTCATGCCTGTAATATTTCAGGGATTCAGAGTTTTCTCTTTGTACTGACTCTGTTTCTTTTGTTTTAAGGTGAGACACTTCCTATAAATACTTGTTGGTTTCTTATAAATCAATTTATAATCCATTGCAATAGACGAAAACTGTATTTCCAGATCACTTCAAAATAAGCCCCTTTCTGCTTTGGGTTCTCTGTGAGATTGCCATGGGATAATAGCTCTTTATATTTTTAGATACATTCTACAAGGAGAATATGCAGGGCCCATTCTTAATATTCTTAGACTTTTTGTATTATATCCATCTGTAGGTATCTGTCTTTTAGGTATCATTAAAGACTTAAAGCACTTACTGATGAAACTAAAAGACTGTAGCCTTCTGTATGAATTATACTTCAGCATAAAGAAAGCAAGAAGTCACACAATATCATGATAAACGGAGGTTAAAGTTTGCAGTTGTAAAGGGTTTCATTTTACTTAAATCTTTAGTCATCCAACACTTAAAGAAAGCCCAACTCCACAAGGAAGCAGCAGTCAAGAAGTCAAAAGATGTACTGCATTGGACAGCTCTCCTACAAAGAACCTTTTAAAATTATTGAAGAGCAAAGTTGTCACTTTAAAGACTAGTGCATCTGACTCAAGTCATGATATTTTCGTTTGCTTCATAAGCATGTGAATGTTCTACAGTGAATAAGGAAAAACCTTTTAATTCTTTTTCTGTTTCCTTTCTTCCTTATTCATTTGTTTTATAAATTTGTTTCTGTGTGAATATTTATGCTCTTTTATTTCTTTCATATTTTCTTTGAATTTTCTAGTCTTTTTTTCTCCTATTACCTTCTTCCCTCTTTTGAAAATGTTGGTTTGGGCCAGTTGTGTGCTGCAGTGTTGACATCAAAGCCTGTGCTGAGCTGCAGAGCTGACAGACTGTGGCATAACAAGTGCCCAGTTTCATACATCTGCTTTCCTAGGGGCAAACTCTCAGATTTTAGAACAAAATGATGAGTGCAGAGTTGTGGATATCTGTTGGCAATTTCCTACTTATTTTCTCTTTTTAGAATTATTTATAGCATTCTAAAACTTTTACATACCTACATTATCTAGGTTATACAGCAAATGTTTGAAGATACTCAGAAAATGTATTTTCCCCCTGCTTTATAAATATAAAACCTGAGGCTAAGAGATTTAGGTGACTTTCCATGTGCACACCCAGGAATGCTGGAACCAAGACTAGAAAAGATACCATAACATTTCACGGTTAATCTTACCTACAATTTTTTATTTATGGTAGATATTTTCTTTATGTTAGATGAGGGCTTCACAAAGAAGGAAAGAAGCAAACAAATCTAAGGGCATTGCTATTGCAGACATAGATAAAACCTTAAATCATAATAATTTATTTTTATTATTTAGTTGTTCAACCTAAATATATTCCAACTTAATTCTAAGTGCAATACAAAGTACAAGAGTACAAAATTATAAAAAAAATTTCACCACCTTTAAGATAGTCCACTCATAATCTTGTAAAGGAGACAGATGAAAAAGCAATATAGTACAGAAAAGGACTATAATAGACATTTTTCCAGGTATAGTGGAGACATAAAATATAAAGCTGTCTTCACCTGTGTGGAAAATGTAGGGTTTAGAAAATTTTCATACAGAGGGTTATAATTAAGCAACACTACAGAAATATGCAAATATTCATTAAATAGACCTGGCAGGATTCCAGGCAAAGGATACAGAATATATGAAGATAGAGATGAATAAAAAAGTAAGGAGCTTGATGTTGTCAAGAATGGGATGCAGGATTGATATAGAAAGACAATATAATTGTAGATATTATTATTAATTTTATAAAACAAAATTTGTGTAAGTGATTGAATAAAAATCAATATACTTTGTAAGACTTAAGTCACAATTTTTTTAATAAAAAGAAAATGTGAGATAATAAAAGGGAAATAGGTAGAAATTTTATTTTGTAATACCTTTCCAATTTTGCCTATGAATTTATACTCTGTTCTTAAAAGTGCAGAATTTCAAGCAACATCATATTTCAATTTTACCTGTAAGTAAAAAATGAGGTTAACTGGAACTAGGTTAAGACTATAGGTAGAAAAAATATTAAGAGACTTTTAATAATACTATCTGAGCTCCGCTGGCATAGTCCATAAGGAGTTAATGCTACTAACCCAAGGGCTGAGCATCTCTGAAGGTTTGAATCCACAAGCTATTCTGAGGGAGAATGATGGGCAATCTCCTCTGAGCAATTTACAGCTTTACAAACCCCTGGAGGGTCAGCTGTGAGTCTGTACCAACTCAATGGCAGTTGAGAGTTGAATTTAATAGTACTTGAAAAGGATAATATCTGAACCAGGGAAGTAGAATTGATAGAATATGGCCATCAAATTCTATTTGATGATGAATGCAGTATCATTCCTCTTTGATTTGTCACTCCTGCAGTAGTTCTTGTTAGGTGCCATCCAGTTGACTGTGAGTCGTAGTAACCCTGTGAACAACAGATCTGAACCTTGCCCTGTCCTGTGTTATCCTCATGATCTCTGTCATGTTCAGGCCCATTGTAATGTGTCAGTTCATCTCCTTGAGGATCATTCTCCCTTTTACTAACATTTTACCTGGTGGCTTTTTTCAAGTATTGGTACCTCCTGACAATATGCCCAAAGTATGGGAGCACAGGTTTCACCATCCATGCCTCTAACAAGCACCTTGGTTGCACTTCCTCGAGGACAGATTTGTTTGTATTTCTGGTAGACCAGATAGTGAGTATAGTATAGTATAGTATAGTATAGTATAGTATAGTATAGTATAGTATAGTATAGTATAGTATGGCAGATCCTAGCACAGAATAGGTATTTTTAATATAACCCAGGCACTCATTGGAAACTGATGCTTTTCCATATCCATGGTTTTCTGAACTAAGTAAGAGACTGTGGTTTCTGTTGACTCTGGGTAGGTTGGACGCTTCCAGCAAGTAACTGGCACATTGCTGCTTTCTTACCTTTAGGAAGGTTGAGGCTGATTCCATTCTTTCCCTAGCTGAGCAGAGTCTCTAGTCATGGGCTTGGTTGGGCACTGAATTTCTCTCATCTGTGCCCAAACGCACGTGGAATAGCTCTTATTTGACTTTCCCTTTTAAAAACAACTTAAGCATATTGAGGTTTCCTGTTGATTAGGGGCAGCCAAAGGCTGTGACCCAACTGGGAATTGCCAGCCAAGCCCTGACTCACCCAAACTCTAGTTTTCTGTGTGTGAGCAAGCAGTGACAGCAACCTGGCTCAGGGGCAGCTGGCTGCCTTCCTGTGAATGGCATGGGACTCTGGATCCTGCATGGCTGGACAAACCGGCTTTGAGGACCATAGCATTTAGGTCAGGTAGGATATTCTAGCATGTCATGTTGGCAAAAGTATTTTGTTTTTAAACTAAAACTGGAAAGAATTCTGAATTGACAGTGATTGTTCTAGTATGCAACTAGAAAAGTGTGCTGAAAGGAAGTATATTCATGGTCTCTTTATTAAGCCTTTTGTTCATTTATTGATGATTCACTGAGCACCATGTACTGAGTATGTGTTCCTTGACATGAAGAAATTGTGGTTTAGAGAGGCCAAGAGGTCCGATGTCTGCATATGAGACAAGGGTATGTCCAGTGCTATAAGAATTGCTGCTGAGTTCTTCTGAGATTCTCACCACTGTGCCCATTGGCAGCATCATGATAGATGGTGAAGAGGATGATATTGTTGACAGCTTCAGTTTGCTTGGCTCCCCAATCAACACTATAGGTACCAGCAACCAGAAAATCAAAAGACAACTTGCATTGGAAAAGTCTGCTGTCAGGGAACTTGCCAGAGTACTAAAGAGCAACGATTTCAGTCTGGAGACTAAGGTGTGCCTGATCTATGCCATGGTCTTCAGAGTTGCTTGCTGTGCATCAGAAGGCTAAACAATGACTAGGGATGATAGAAGGAAAATTGATACCTTTGAGCTGTGGTACTGAAGAAGAGTATTGAATATAACCATAGATTGCTAGGAGAACAAACAGGTTCTTCCTGGAGAGGGTAAATCCAGGCTGTACCTTGGAGGCAAGGATTTTGAAGCTTTATCTGACATACTTGGGGCATGTTGCAAAGAGGAACCAGTCCTTGGAGAGGGACGTCATGCTTGGGAGGGTGGAGGAACAGTGCAACAGAGGAAGATGAGCTAGATTAACTCATTGACTAGAGTATTGGGGGTAGATGTGTCAGAAACAATAAGGTTGGCTCAGGATAGAGCAGAGCAGATTAGAGCTGTTGTACATAGGGTTGCTATGAGTTGCAAGTAACTTGATGGCACATAACAACAACAACAAGTTCTGGAATCCATGGTGGTTAACCAAGTTGGCAGAGGCTGCTGCTTCCTTTTTAGAATGACATGTTTCTGTTGTTGTTAGTTGCCACTTGATTGATACCTACTTGAGGCAACATTATGTACAACAGACTGAAACACTTGCTGGTTCTGTATTATCCTCATTATCACCGATACGTTCATATCACAACTCTTACGCCATTCCATCTCACCAAGGGTTTTTGGTGGTACTCTGCTTCAGCAAACACAATGTACTTTAGTTGTTGATCTTACCTGATGATGTGTCCAAAGCAAGTGAATCAGTGTTCTTCTGTGATCCATAGGTTTTCATTGACTAATTTTTGGAAGCCTGTCACTAGACCATCTTTATTTCTTAGCCCAGAAGTTCTTCTAAAACCTGTCCACCATTAGTAACCCTAATAGTGTTTGAAATGCTGATGGTACATGGCTTCTGATGTGTTATACTGTGGTGGAATATGTTGCTATGATTCTGGATAATAGTGGAGAAGCAATATAGATAGTATGTTGTTGCGTACCATTGAGTTGGAAACAACCTAGAGCTGACCCTCTGGTGGGTTTTCAGAGACTTAAATCTCACAGGAGTAGATTGCCCACCTTCCTCCCACAGAAGAGCTAGCAAATTCAGACCGCATACCTTTGGGATTGCAGTGCTGATTCTTATCACTAGGCCACCAGAGCAACCTAATATAGTGCAGGCTTATGTCATCACTTACCAGCTGAGGGACCTTGAATGAAATTCTTTGTTTCATTTTTCACTTATAAAATGGACATAAGAATAAGTGACAGTAACATCATAGAATTATTTTGAGGATTAAATATTTGTAAAAATTTTAGTTAGTAATCTCTCCATTATTTTCTAAGAGATATGTTAGGATGCAGATTCCTGGTGATGCGGTGGTTTAAGTGCTGCCTACCAACTGAAAGGTTGACAGTTCAAACACACAGGCTATTCCATGAGAGAAAAGATTACAATATAGGAAACTCTATGGAACAGTTCTACTCTGTCTTATTAATAAATCCATGCACCCCAATTGCTTCCAACTCATAGTGACCCTCCATTTGGGTTTCTGAGGCTGTAAATCAAGACAGAAGAGTCTGCCCATCTTTGAGCCCCTAGTGGATTCAAATCACTGAAGATATACAGCCTTTTTGTTAATAGAACACTGTGCTAGAGTACACCAGGAGAGCTCCTTACTTTACCCTATGTTGTAGTTGTTATGTCACATCTAGTTAGAACCGACCCATATCAGGCCCTTTGGTGGGTTTCAGAGGCAGTTAATAACATGGGAGAAAATTGGCCATCCTTCTCCCATGGAGCAGCTGGTGGGATTCAAATCATGTGCCTTTGAGATTGCAGTGCAGCTTCTTGCCACTAGGCTTTAGGGTTGCTATCAGAAAAAATTAGCTTGATGGCACACAATAGATGGTGCTGGAGCTGCTAAATAGCTGACATTTGTTTAAATATAATACTCCTTAGTCATTGCCACTGCTGGAGAGGAGTTCCTAAGGAAATGGCTTCCACTCTTCCTTAATCTTTTCTTTGGGAGGGTAAGGAGGCCTTTTCTGAGGTGCCCTCTTGATTCTTTTGAAGTCCTTAGTAATCTGAATTTTGGTCAGGACCCAAGCTGAAGAAGCAATGTCTTGTATCTTATAAAAACAGTCTCAAGGGAGAGATGGGCTGATTAAGGAGAAAGATCAAAAGGTTCGGGTATATATTTGGGTGCACTTCAGGAAGTTTGTTGCTTCGTAGGCTGCCTTGTACTCATGAGAGCTGATCATTTTATCAACTGTATATTCGGGGATGTCACGTTTGTAACTTGAGCTCCACCATAATGGGAATTTTATGCTACAGAAATCAACAGATGGAATAAACCTGTGCTTTTATCCCTAGAGAGCTGCTTGTTAATCATTTAGCAACACATTGTTTCTTAATTGTTAGATGCAGATTCTCAGAATGCTTCTACTTATTACTGCTAATATTTAATTGGATAGAAAAGCCTGTTGACTTTGGCTTGTGTGGCTAAGGTGCTAGTTCTTTCCTTGAAAATGGCCTTAAAAGTTGCATTACTTGAGTATTTTTTCTTTCTTTTTTTTTTTAGCTTTAGAGTCCTACAGAAAATAGGTACTGAGCTTTCTAACAATAAGATATAATAATACCCTGATTCTGAAATGGCCTTTTCACCACCATTTTCTTTCTCTTTTTTTCTCTCCTAGGTCTCAGTCAGTCTCTCCACCTCCAGTTCTCTCCCCTCCGAGGAGTCCTATTTACCCTCTCAGTGATAGTGAAACCTCGGCCTGCAGATACCCCAGTCGCTCCAGTTCTCGGCTGTTTGTAAAAGACTGGCATTCTCGTGATCTTTCACCCAAACATCCTCAAGATCCCTCCCCAGACACTTCACCACACAACTGTCCTATCAACACCACCAGTTACCTGGAGGAGAGATCTTCTGTGTGCAAAAGAGAGGACCAGAAGGAGAATATCCAAGAGGCAGCCCAGGATGTAGAAGGGGTGGCAGCCTGCCTCCCCCTCACCTTGAACACTTCATCCTTGGGGTCAGCAGCTGGCCCACGGAGCCTCTTGCAGAACCGCACTGGCACCCGAGCCCATAGCCTGGGTATCCGGGAGAAGATTTCAGCATGGGAAGGCCGCCGAGAGGCTTCGCCCAGGATGAACATATATGGAGAGAAGCGGGAGGGTTCTGGGGGTGAATGGACAGCCAGTGAGAGCTGCCCTAGTGTGGGTTGTCCCAGTGTGGTGCCATCCCCCAGCAGCTCAGAGAAGACCTTTGATTTCAAGGGCCACCAGAGGATGAGCAGGACCTTCTCTGAGTGTTCCTACCCTGAGACCGAGGAGGAGGGAGAGGCACTCCCTGTCCGGGACTCTTTCTGCCGGCCAGAGAAACGACCAGGCCGGAGTGAGCCCAGTGCCTTCCTCAGGGTGCATGGCAGCAAGAAGGAGAGCTCAGCAGTGCTGAGCCGGATCCAAAAGATTGAACAGGTCCTGAAGGAGCAGCCAGGCCGGGGACTCCCTCAGCTCCCCAGCAGCTGCTACAGTGTAGACAGAGGGAGAAGAAAGACTGGAACCTTGGGCACCTTAGAGGAACTGACAGGGACTGGCAGCCGGGCGACAGAAGTTGCTGGAATAGTGGGGGAGGCAGGGCCACCCCCAGCAAAGGAAGGCAGTGGCTCCATTAAGCCAGGGACCCCTAGAAATAGCCCTAACTCCCAGCTGCTGCCATCAAAGAATTCCTCTGATCCCGCTGTGAACCCTGTCCCCAAACCCAAGCGCACCTTTGAATATGAGGCTG
Source organism: Elephantulus edwardii (assembly GCF_000299155.1). Classification (NCBI taxonomy): domain Eukaryota; kingdom Metazoa; phylum Chordata; class Mammalia; order Macroscelidea; family Macroscelididae; genus Elephantulus; species Elephantulus edwardii. The sequence continues at coordinate 6,095,286 of NW_006399794.1, forward strand.
ACAAGAACCCCAAAAGTAAGCCAAGCAATGGTCTACCTCCTTCGCTCACACCTGCTGCTCCACCCCCCTTGCCCTCAACCCCAGCCCCACCAGTCACCAGGAGACCCAAGAAAGACATACGTGGTCACCGCAAGTCCCAGAGCAGGTAACAGTGTGCTTCTTGAGAGTCTTACAACTGAGCACCAATGGCTTTCTTTTAAATGAAGGATGCAAATGCAGATTTTAACTGGGGGTGCAAGTGGATAGTCCTTCTGAGCTATGAAGAATCAAATACTTGTTAGATATTGTGGTAGAATGAGATTGTTGTTCTGCTATTACAGGATGCTTGAACAGAAGTGGTAGAAGGAAAGTACTTTTACATTTGTTGTGGACGGAAGATGTTTCCTGGGTTGGGCTGTGTCCTGAACCCTGTTGGAGCTTCCTTGGTCCTTTGTAGAAAAGGCAAGGCTGCCCTGCTGCTTGAGTACACAGACTCTTGGTGACTAGTGAGATCTTAACTTCAACTTAACCTGAACTATCAACATTAAAAATTAATTCTTAAGACTGAATCATTCATTATCTGAATAATGCATGCTATCACACAGTAGTGTCAACAGATTTGACTTAAGATTTCCTCTCGGGTGAATTTCCTCTCTTGGTTATATAGAAACCCTGAACCTATATGAAGAGAATTATTTAGCATGACAATTTTATACATGAACGTATTTGTCTACAATGTGCATATATACATATCATATATGATAGTTACTTTATGAATAATTTAGACAAATTGTGTGTCAAGTGTGATTCTTACATTAAATCTAGTTTATATATTATATTTAAGAACTATATTGCTATTCAATAAGTTGTATCTTCATACATATATATTAAACAAATATTTAAGTATACACATGTATATGTGTGTGTCTACATACACACACACACACAGAGCATATTCTGGTATTCAACCAAATAAAGATAAACTTGTTTAAAAAGTATAGTTAAGATAGTAAAGTGTTGGTTAGACATAATTTAATTGATTCTATTTATCTCTGACAATCAGTGTTATAAAACAAAATGCCTATGAATGATTAAAAACCAGTATCATTTGTAGACCTTTTCTCAAATAAAATATATAAATAAAAATGTAAAAATATGATATTTAAAAAAATATATAGTGAAGAAACTACCAGTCCCCAGATTAAGAACAAATGCCTTTCCTAACTGTCTTTAAGTGTAACTTGTTTGCATATAGGAAGAATTAAGTATGGTTCATACGTAATGTCTGTTAGTCAGATATTTGTCTTAGTATATAGAATATTGTACCTTTCTATGCATAAAAGATTAAAGAAACATAGATATACTAAAACATCTTTTACAAAATAATACTGTAATAGTAATACTTTCATACATGTCAGAAAGTAATGCCCATTAGTTATTACATACCATTGTGTGTACCTTGAATTTTTAATATAACAGGCTTTAAAATGGTTAGTACATAACTATGTGCTATATGTAAATAGGACATTTAGAACCTGGGGACTGCCAGTATGTTAGTCTCAGCTCAGATATGTGTGTGCGTTTATAAAGGAGCTCATATGTTCTTTGGTTGTTTAAATCCACCAACTGCTCCTGGAAAGAACGGTGAACAGTCTCTTCTTATTAAGATTTGCAACTTTGGAAACCCAATGAAAGGTTACTCTAAGTCAGAAGTTATGCAAAGGCAGTGCATTTATTTATACATACATATACATATGTATACATGGGCACCCATGGTGGACAATGTTGGCTGGAGCTTCCCGACTAAATCAAGCCTGGAAGCAGGAGCGGCATCCACTTCCAAAATGGCTTGCCTCTGGAAACTCTATGTACGAACAGTGCTCAGACTGTTCGTTCATAGGGTCGCTATAAGTCATCTACGACTCGACGGCATTAAACAACAACAACAACAACATACATATGGTTTATATGTACGCATACACATATAAAGACATAAAATGTATGATGTGTGAGACAATATATTGGTCCTTTAAATTCTATCTTCCAAAAGATTTTTACAGATAGTTTTAATATAATTTATCCTATCATTTGTGGACTGAAGAACTACTCATATAAGCTGTGACTGTACTGTAAATAAATGCCAGTGAACAAATGAAAACTTGATCTCAGACCAGCAGTGGACCACGACTTAACTATTAAATATTTGAACTGAAGACAGTTTTGAGCGTCACTGAAGTTGAAATAGTGGAGGTGATGATGATTTTGGGATGAGCAAAATGAGGAAATATAAGGTTCCTGAAAATAGAACTCTGAAAGATTTAAAAGGCAAGTGGAAAAGGAAGTTCATTCACTCACAAAAATCTAACAGCGTATTGTCTCATACATCAAACGTATGTATGTGAGTGTGTGCATATAAACCATGTGCATGTGTAAATTGTATATCATTGCTTATGTCAAATGAGTCTTGGTTTAAAGCCAGGAACATCATTCTGCTATTCTATTTTATTGTTATTTATTTTTAATTGACTATGCAAAGGAATTAAACTGTGTGGATAATGATAAATTATGAGTAACACTGAGAATTCCAGACATTTACTTATACTCATTTGAAACCTTTATATAGACCAAGAAGCATTTGTTTGAACAGAACAAGTGGATATCACATAATTTAAACTCAGAAAAAGTGTGCATCAAGGTTGTATCTTTATTCAGTTTGTATTCTAAGCAATATTCTCAAAGCTAGATGGTAAGGACCTTTCATGGCATAGCCCCTAGAGAGTTGCTCTGCTAACCTAAAGGCCATGCCTCTCGCTATTCAAAACCACTAGATGCTCTGTAGGAGAAAGATGGACAGTCTCATACTGTGTGATATACAGCCTCTGAAAGCCCACTGGAGGCTCAGCTATTACTCAGTTCTGACTCAGCAGCAATGATTTTGACTTTGAGACTGTAGTAAAAATATGGCATCAAGATTGCAGGAAGACACATTAACAACCCATGCATGTTATGTAGATGGAAACCTTGCTTGCCGAAAGTGAACAAGAATTGAAATACTGAAGAAGATTAAAGCCTGCAGTCCTCACCCCTGGACTAGTAGGCAACATCATAATAGATGGAAAAAGATTGAAGTTGTTGTAGATTTTTGTTTTACTTGTCTCTACAATCGACCCCACATTACTGGTTCCTTCCCAACACTCCAAACAACCTGGGCATATGTGGAGCCCTCACTACTGATTTAGTACAGTTACAAGAGTCTTTGCTAAGAGGCAGATTTGGATTTGAGATTTGGGAGGCAAATCGGGTATTCAGTTCCTGTATATTTATCAAAGAGGATATTTTCAAGGCCAAACTTGAGTTAAAGGCTTGGAATCTGGAGTCATAGAGCCCCAGCAAATCTTGCTTCTATCACTTTATCTTTTGTGCCTTTAAGTTCCTTATTTGTGAAATGGGACAATACCTGGTAGACTTTTGTTAAGATCAGTGAGATTATACTTGTAAAGTGTATGACACAGCATCTGTACCTTAGAGCTATGGAAGTTGTTATTGATGTGGGCATTATGAGGGAAAAGGTACACAAACAGCCATTTATCTTTCATTCAGCTCATTTAGCTCTTTATTTGAATAGGTAAGTTTAATCTGTCTTGTAGTTTTGCTTAGTAGCTAGCTTTATGAAAAGCACTCCTGGTCTTTGCTGTTGTCCAAGGTCATTTAAGACAGCCAGGATTTGATCTAGCTGGGATGACCTTTGATCTTGTTATTCACAGAAAATCCTTTGAGTTTGAGGATGCATCCAGTCTCCAGTCCCTGTACCCCTCTTCTCCCACTGAGAATGGTACTGAGAACCAACCCAAGTTTGGATCCAAATGCACTTTAGAAGAGAATGCCTATGAGGATATTGTAGGTAAGCAGTGGCAGAGGTGGTGATCTGGAATATCTCTGAGTACCTGGGGGGCTGCAGAAGAACAGAAAGAAATAGAGGTGCAGTTTCCACCTCATTTAACGGGCACATGTACTTCGTACTTTTGAAATTTCTTAAAAGAAAATAGCCCTCTTGGCTTAATGGTTAAGGAGTTGAGTTACAAACCCAAACACAAGTGGTTCGAATCAGCTGCTCCTTGGGAGAAAGATGGGTACTCTTCTCCTGTGCTATTTATAGCCTCTAAAACATGTTGGAGGGTCAGTAATGAGTTGATTCCAACTTGAAGACAATGAGTGTGAGGGGTTTTAGTTTGAATTATTTTAAAGACCCCAAGCCAACCAGTGGAAGAACCATAACAAAGACTGCATGTCTCAACCTGAGTCCAAAGAGTCATTGGGACCATAAGAAGGAAAAAATGACAGATGAGGGAAATCACCATAAGAAGGTGGAAATATCTTCTTTTTCTTTTCAGAGGCTCTAGAGCCTATCAGGAGTTGGACAGCATAGAAAGTTAAGTGCTTGGCTACTAACCAAAAGTTTGGTAATTTGAGCGGTGGCTCAAAGTATGGCCTGACAATCTACATACTTTCAAAAGGTCTAGCTTTTAAAAATCCTAGGGAGCTCAGTTCTTCTAAGAAACAGAGGAACCAAAAATTGGAAATGATGCAACAGCAACTACTTTTGTAACTATTTAGTGTTCAAACAGGGTATGTGTAGGTAAATCCCTTAAATTCTTTGAAACCTTTGTTTTTGTTTGGTTAAATATTTATTTTAGCATCATCAGCACCAATGCTTCAGTGTTATTATTGTCCTGATTAAATATTGTTGTTGTTGTTGTTGATTGCCTTCAAGTTGAACACGACTTATAGTGACCCTATGAACAAAAGGCCTTTCTATAACTATTGACATTTACCCAAGTTTATAGAGTTTCCAGAGGCATATTGTTTAGGAAGTGGTAGAAAAAAATACCAGAGTACTTAGCCTGGTCTTTCATATGTAATGCTCCCATTCTTTAAGTAAGTTGTGTCGAGAACTGAAAAGGATTTGAGATTATACCCTGCTTATGATCTAACAAGTTTGGCCTACCCTAGTTGCATAGATGCTAGCAGAAGACACCAATTTCCTGGGTCACAGACAAATATTTATTTATTTATTAACTATATTTGTTTCCATTCCAAAGAAAGGTGACTGACAGAATGCAGAAATTATCGAAAAATATTGATATCACATGCAAGCAAGATTCAGCTGGAGATTATCCAAAAACAACTGGAACAGCACATCAACAGAGAACTTCCTGAAGTGTAGACTGGGTTTAGAAGAGGCCGTGGTACTAGGGATATTATAGCTGGTGTTAGATGGATTTTGGACAAAGATTTTATTAATCAAAACACAGCAAGTAGCATGAGGTTCATGTTTGTAAAAGTTGCCCTTATCCCCAGGTCACATGGGGGCCGTATGGTAGAGAGCCAAGTGGAGGTTTCACACATAGTGGAGTCTGTCACAGATTAGGAGATCCCAGTCTTTTAAAGAGACCACTAGCAAACCTGCCTAATCTTTACCCTGGAAAAAGATATTATCTTTATCATTCTTATCAAGAAACAAATGTGCTGCTGCATTGAGAGAGATTCTGTCTTTAAAGGCTATATTAAGTTCAGAACCATCAGTGGCTTAGAAAGGCAAAAATGAAAGAGACTTAAGGAAAATTGTTTTCTAACAAGTGGGAGAATTTCTATTTTGACAAACATAAGTTTATTTTTGGCATTTCTTTTAATTCTGGCCCCCTTCCCTTCTTTGAGCTTTAATTCTACACAAATAAGTATGTATCAAGAAGAAAAATAGGTAGTCTCCTCTTGTGCAGTTTACTGCTTCTTAAAACCTGCAGGAGTGTCATCTATTTAAGCTCTAACTTGACAGTACACACCACCAGTAACATTTCAGTGTAGGTGATGAAGAGGAGAGATGCTGTGTGCTTCTGTGCTCCTGCATTTGTTTTCTCTCTTTCCCTCCCTTTCTCTCCTCTGTGTTCTCTCTCTTTCTCTGTTCTCTTTGTCTTTCTCAAGCCATGAGGATGGAAAGTATGCCTTCAAGATTTTAAAAGCAGCCTCAGTAGCGGCAACTCTTTATTTTTTGGGAAAATATATGGATTAAAAAAAGCCAAACTGGAATAATTTGAGGAGATTGTCATCAGTTCCATAATTTGATCTGAGTCATTAGTTTCATAGACTTCTCCTTACAACTTGTGGACCAGCATTTCTGGGGAGGCAGTGACAGTGCTCAGGCCCACAGAGACACTGTTTTCCCAGAACACAGTCAAGCATGTAGCCATGTAAATTGTATCATAACAGAGAAACTATGGGAGTAAAATTTCTAGAAAAGAAAGTATTTTGGAGAGGGAGGCTTCTGTCTTTACTACTTGGGAAATCACCCAGAGATCAAGAGCTCTGGGAACCAGAGCCACACCTAGCTTTTCCTCCACCTCCACCCCAATTTCCATCACAGGGCACATTTCAACCTCCTTTAGTTGGGAAGCAATTTTACTGTGTCATCTCTCCCCAGTCTAGATTCTGCAGTAGGCAGACGGGTCTGAGATTTTCTGCTGTCACTTCCCCCGATCTACCAGGCACCACCAGCACCGTAGTCCTCAATGTTTTATCTCACTATTCTTTGTGCTGCCCAGGAATTCCAAGTGGGAAAATGTTTTTTCCATCTAATAAACTAAAATAAGAAAAAAGGACAGCTTCAATCATTCCTCCCTGTCAAGAGTTCCCATGATTCCATGATTCAGTTTAGGGTATTGACAAGCAAAAGTACTGTTCTAGGCAACAGAAGGTCAAGGAATAAAGAGCACATGTGCCTGGACTTTAACTACCTCATGCAGCAGAGGAAACTTGCCACTTTTGAATATTGCATATAGATGTAGGAGAAGCTTAGGTGCTTCTTGAAAAGGTGATCTACAAGTGCAAAATGGTGTAGTGAGGACATCTACCCTTGTTTTCTTGAGGAATGAGAAGAGAATCAACGTTAGTCCAATATGGATTCCTATAAACATATTCATTGCCATAGCCAAGTCACCTTGGTTCAGTTCCAACTCTTGGTGACTAGAGGCTACAAATTGTGATGAGAGGAGATGTGTATCTTTTACCAGTGGAGGTGGTGGATCTAAACCATTAGAGATGCAGATTTTTTGTTAGCAGTATAGCACCGTACAGAGTGTTGTTGTTAGGTGCCATTGAGCCAACTATGGCTCATGGTGACCTTATGAACAGCAAATCTGAACCTTGCTATATCCTGTGCCATCTTCATTATCCCTGATATATTCAAATCTGTGCTACAGTGACTGTGTTGATCCATCATATTGAGGATCTTCTTCTCTTTTTTTCACCTTCTTCCTTTCCAAGCATAATGTCTTTTTTCTAAGGACTGGACCCTTCTGACAACATGTACAAAATAAGTGAGACAAAGTATAACCATCTTTGCCTCTACAGAGCACCCTGGTTGACCTTTCTCTAAGATATAATTGTTCTTTAGTAGTCCATGGGATATTCAGCACTATTCTCTAGCACCGCAACTCAAAGGTGTTGATTTTTCCACAGGAACTTCTCTGAGGTGGAGGTTAAACCAGCTCCACCCTCTTAATTTTTTGGCCAATTCTTTCACCAGCTGTCCTTCCCACAGTGCTCTCTGGTTGGTTTTTTGTGTTTTGTTTTGTTTTTTTCTGAGTTCACAGATTTGTTGCAAAGACCACACAGAACTCAAAGATAATACCCATAATTGTGGTATTTATTAGGGAAGTAACAATTTATAGTTCAAGATCAGGAGTACCTCAGAACTCAGTTCTTAATCACAAAAACTTCTCAGCCAACCCACAGGCATCCTTCTAACAAAGGTTACAAAACTCATTAACTCTGCCCATAAGTGTCCAGAGTCACCCCAACCCTCCAACAAGCTTCATGCCTGAAGTCATTAATTTATTTTACAGTGTGGATAGACATACTGGTCTTGCTAATTTTATGGTCCTGCTGTTGCCATTTCTTAATCACTACTACTTTCTGTCTCTGATCTAACAACTCTATTTCTCTGTCTCCTGAGTCTAGGAGGTTCTCTGTGCAGGAACTCCAGGTCCAAATGACATGCTCCGCTACTGACTTTTCCTTCCTGACAGTAGTAAAATCTCTTTTATTCTTGCATTTGTTCTTTTTCAAGCCTAGTGGAATGTTAAAATCATGCAATTCCCTGTGGACTATGCTGCTATAACTTCTGTAATTTGCTGCAAAGTTTTATACAGCTCACTTGCATAGTCCCATACTTGCAGGAGCCATGCCACTTGCTTTATTAGGAAGTTCTTCAATCCTCTTGGTGACTACAAGGACTTTCTTTGCATTGTCTCACCCAGTCCACCCTTTGGTTGGAGTTACAAGACCATGACAAGAAAGGCCAAATAAAAATGAGTCCATTTTACCACATAGAAGTAGGATTAGAGTTGGAATAGGAGTTGTGGCATCTTCCTTAACTGCTTACCAAACTTTGGAGAAGGTTGTTGTTGTTGTTGTGCCGTTGAGTCGTTTACGACTCATAGCGACCCTATGTACAACAGCCCTAAACCCTGCTCTATCCTGTGCCGGTATTGCTGTCTCTGACACACCTATCCCCTTTACCCCAGTCACTGCATCAATCCATCTCATTAAGGGTCTTCTTCTCTTGCGCTGTCCCTCCACCCTCCCAAGCATGACGTCCCTCTCTAAGGACTGGTTCTGCCTTGCAACATGTCCAAAGTATGTCAGGCGAAGCCCCAGAATCCTTGCCTCCAAGGAGCAGCCTGGTTTAACCCTCTCTAGGATGAATCTATTTGTTTTCTTGGCAGTCCATGGTACATTCAATACTCTTCTCCAGCACCACAGCTCAAAGGCGTCAATTCTCCTTCTATCCTCCCTAGTCATTGTCCAACTCTCTGATGCATAACAAGTGATTGCAAAAAGCATAGCCTGTATCAGGCGCACCTTAATCTCCAGAGAGACACCGTTGCTCTTGAGTACTTTAGAGAGGTCCCTAACCGCAGACTTTCCCATTGCAATACGTTTTTTTGATTTCCTGGCTATTGGTGCCAAGAGTGTTGACCATGGAGCCGAGCAAACTGAAGCTGTGAACAATCTCAATCTCTTCACCATCCATCCTGATGCTACCGATTGGTCCAGTGGTGAGAATTTTTGTCTTCTTGACATTGAACCTCAGTCCATATTGAAGGCTGCAGTCCTTGACCCTCTGCAGTAAGTGCAGAGAAGGGGGAAGAGAAAAAAGGAGTACAGAGATGAGAGGGCCTGGGAGTGACCCATATTCAGGGTAAGGAGTAGACAGCCCAGATGTTTGGGGTTTGTTCCAGGTTTATGGAGTGGAAGTGAAGGGTTTTGAGTCTGGAGTTTGCATAATGTGCTGCTCATATCCCACCCCCCCCCCCAGCCTTGTCTGAATGTCTAGGACTTGACCAGCCTGGGGATGCGAACAAAAAATGTAAGAGAAAATATTATCTTTTTCTTAAGAGTCTTGTCATTTTAGCCTTTCACTTCCTCTAAATACAAACCCAACAAGTATTCTTGTTGAACTTTGAGGTCAGAATCACATTTGACTCATATTGACCAGTGATGCTGACTTCCCAGGAGCCATGGACCAGCCTGTACTTTGTGAGATTAAGATTGTCTTTTGTACCACTTGAGCTTCTGTTCTATGTCTCCCTTCCACCAAGATGGAATATAATTTTGTTTTGGGACTGTGGAGAAGGCAGAGATCTTCATGTTGGGGACCAACTGATCAGACTACAACTTCTTATATGCCAGAATTTTTTTTTTGGCAGGAAAACTGGCTTTATTAAGTCCCTAGTTCTCTTTCTTTGCACAGTTTTGGTTTCCCGGAGCCGCCCAGTCTGACAAGCTGCAATGAGACCCACTTTCCGGCCAGCCGGAGCATCTCTGCAGATGGTAGAGGGCTTTCCAATGTGCTGGTGATTGCCACCTCCAAAAGGATGCTCCACTGGGTTCATGGCCACACCCTGTACACATGGCCAGCGATTCCTCTTTGCCTTGTACTTGTGGTAGGCACGGCCTGCAAAAAATATGGAACGCTTCACGAATTTGCGTGTCATCCCTGCGCAGGGGCCATGCTAATCTTCTCTGTATCGTTCCAATTTTAGTATATGTGCTGCCGAAGCGAGCACATATGCCAGAAATTTAAAGCCTGTTTAGCCCTAAGACTATCATGTCTTCCCTATGAAGAGGCGACTTGAACAAAGGCCCTTAAGTTTAATGGCCTCCTTCCCGTGATGCTTGGGCAACTAGAGTTTGGGCATTTCAAAACAGCCTGAAGTTTACCCTACTAATCTGCAATACAAACCAAAACCAAACTCAATACATTGAGTGGATTCAGATTTGTGATTACCTGCCATTGAGTTTTTGAAGTTATGAATCTTTATTTTTCATTTGTTTTCATATAATAATACCTTTACGGTATCTTTCATTCATATACATTGTGTTTTATACAATGATTCATATATATTCTGATTTACATTCTTTTTTATATTAGTTTATTTACAAAATTCAAATACATTGTTTTTCACACCAGATCCTTCCCATATCCCCCACACACTCCCATCAAATTGTGCAACCCCATGGTTTACACACACACACACACACACATACACACACATCCTCACCTCTGCTTCCACTCTCTGCCCTCTTGGATCCTCATACTCATTCTATAATAATGGTTGTTTGTATACAGTATTTGTCCTTATGGACTGAGTTAGTTCACTTACCATAATACTCCCCAGTCCCTCCCAAGCTAGGTAGTAATTTACAAAATCATTGTTACTGCATGCTGCATAGTATTGTGTGAATATACAATAATTTCTTAATCCATTCGATTGTTGTTGGATATCTGGGTGGTTTTCATGTTCTTGCAATGGTAAATAATGCTACTATGAACATTGGTATACAAGTCTCTCTTTGTGCCTCAGTTCTCATTTTCTTGGGGTATATTCCGTGCAGTGGAATAGCTGGGTCATATGGAATGTCTATGTTCAGCTTTTTGAGGACATGCCAAACTGCCTTCCAGAGTGGTTGTACCATTGTACAATCCCACCAACAATGTATAAGAGTTCTTATCTCACCACATCATCTCCAACATTTATTACTTACTGTCCTTTTAAACTTTGCCACTGCTACTGGAGTGAGATGGTATGTCATTGTGGTTTTGATTTGCATCTCTCTTATTGCCAGTGATTTGGAGCATTTCTTCATATGTCTGTTGGCCATTCCAATATCTTCCACTGTGAACATTCTTCTCATGTCTTTTGCACATTTTGTAATTGGGTTATCCATTTTTTTCTTGTGGTGGCCCGGGAGTATTCTGTAAACTTACATTGTGAGAATCTTGTCTGAGCTGGTATTCCCAAATGTTTGTTCCCAGTTGGTAGATTTTCTTTCACCCTGTTGGAAAAAGTTTTTGATGCACACAGGGATTTAATCTTTAGAAGGTCCGAGTCATCAATTTTATCCTCTTCAGATTGTGCACTTCTGCTGTATTTGCCAGTATCTTTATAACGTAGACTAGACCTTCTAAGCTTCATCCCATTTTGTCTCTTATGAACTTTATGGTTTTGGGCTTTACTCTCAGGTCTCTGATCCTCCTTGAGTTGATATTCATTTATGCTGTAAGATGTGGATCCTGTTTCAGCTTTCTGCAGGTGGCAGTCCAGTTTTGCCAGCACCATTTGTTGAAGAGATTGTCATTTCCCCATTTGATAGGTTTGATTTCATTGTCACATATCATTTGACCATAGATAGTTGGATCTATTTAAATCTTTATGGGAGAAGACACCCATCCTTCTCCTATGGAATAGCTAGTGGATTCATATTAAGTATTACACTACCAGAATATCCTAGTTTGAATATAGGGGTTTAAAATGAGAATTGCTGTCTTGCTGCTCTCTGGAGCTGTTAATATTGCTTGTCCAAATTGACATATGTCCCTGGAATATACTGCTAGTCCACAAAGCCTTATAATTATTTCCATTCTGGGCCTGACACTTAAAAATGCACCCAAGGAAGAAGCTTGTTAGAGAGTTATGTGGAGTGGCCTCGACGCCAAACCAAGGAGTCTGTGCTGCATTCCTGCAGATTCCCACTCCCATCAGCTAGCTAAGACTCAGGGAGAGCTTCCAAGAAAGTTAGTGGGATGCAAGCTGGGAACAAGGCCATTCACAGTCTGTACTGCAAAGCTGTCCGAGCCTCTGCTCCCTCCACTTTGTCTTGCTTTCTTTTCTTCTTTGCCTTCAGACTGAGAAAACAATAAGGAACAGAGAGCACTAGCCAGGGTAGAGAAAGAAACAAGATAGCCAAGAGATGCAACCCAGTGTTAATTGGGAAATTGTAGCATGGCTTGGGGTATGCAAAAACTGACCCCTTAGAATAACCCTTCAAGATTGTTTAATAAAATTTCCATTGCCGGGCAGAGTGGGGCCCTTATTTTAACCACCATTGCTGGATGAAGGAAGGGAAGAAGCTGAGAAACAAGAGTTCAGAGAGGGGAAAGTTTGGAAGAAAGCTGCCATCTCAGAGCCCTAGCTGTGAACACGAGCCAGAAAGCTTATGACTCTGAAGACACCCTCTGTGCCTGTGCATATATACATTCCCTTCCCTAACTGGTTCTTGCACATATGGTTAATGAGCAAAGGCATCTGGGAGAGAAGTGGGACAGGGCTGGGAAAAGCTGGTCTCTCCCATCCAGAGGATTAGCTTGATAAGTTTGGGTTCTGGCAATCCCCTTTAGAAGAGTGCAAAGCAGAAATTCTTGGCAATGACCTTGCCCTTTATCTCATCAGCAAAGCTGGGAAAAGTTGAGACCTCTGGCTTCCCCAGCTGGACTTTGATGAGATGGGACTGCTTGGGGCCAGGCCTACAGGGAAGAGTGCCTACTTGTGTCCCTTCCAAGGGCAGTGTGGACCTCCCTTGAGGAAGTTGGGCAGGAATGCAAGTGAAAGTCATGTGGTCTACTTTACTTCCTGCCAACAATCCATGCCCTTTTTTAATTTTCACTATGGTGATCTTCTTAGCGCTGATTGTCTAGCCTTCTTGCAGCTCTACTCCCTTTAACAGTTCTGAACACTATTCCCCAGATGTTCCCTTTCTCTACCCATTCTGAGCCATTGCATTGGTATTTATTTGGTTTTAGCATGTTCCATTTATTAAGGTTCTAGGATTCGGAGTCTGCATGTTTTCTGCACATCCCATCCTTTTGGCATTACTGCAACACAGAGATTACTGAGGATGTCTATTGGAAGACAGCTCCAAAGAGAGTTGAGAAATATCTAGGAAATAGGGTGAACCAGGACAATGTAGTGACCAAGCTAAAGCTGAGAAGACAAGCTTTGGGCTGAAGCTAGCAGTCATTTCCTGGGGAAATGATTAGTGGCCTTCTAATATCAGAAAGGGAACTAAATATCACTGGAAAAGAAAGAGTCTGGTATTAGGGCTGGCAAAAGGAAACCGCCATTTGAAGCTTTCCTAAACTCTTAATTTCCAGAGGCAGTTCTGGTCTTGAGAACCTCATTTTCAGCCATTTCCCCCCACTTTATTACTGATGTAATACCATTTTCCTGGGACTAAATTTCCTACATGTTTTTCTTTGAACTTTGGCTTTTATATTATGGTAAAAACCTCTAATTCAGGGAGAAGAAAGTAGAAAGAGAAAAGAAAAGGCAGGGAGGAAGAAAAGAGGCATAACTTTGAGGTTATCATGACACTAAGAAGCTACTATTGTTGTTGTTGTTGTTGTCATGTGCCATCAAGTCAGAATCAAACCATAGCTGACCTTCCAGCAGGTTTTCGGAGGCAGGTAACTGCACAGAAGATCGGCCATCCTTCTTCCATAGAGCATCTGGTGGATTTGAACTGCATACCTTCTGGATTGCAGTGCAACTTCTTAACACTAGGAATACCTAAAGAAGCTATTAATAAGTTCTAAAACAGTGATTCTCAGTCACACTTAGGGACATTTGACAGTATATAGAGACATTTTTGGTAGTTGCTAATGTCATCTGGTGGATAAAGGTTAAGGTTATTTTTAAGCATGAACAAAACAGTCAGCTATTGTTCAACCCAAAACGTCAATAGTGCTTAAATTGAGAAACCTCAATCTGAAGAGATTGAGGAAGAAATTTCTATAGGTTGGGGATGATGATAAGGACTCTTGACTAGTCATCCAGCCCAATGAAATTTTAATTCAGTGAGATTACAATAAATGTTCTTTCATCTGTGGTGTGGATACTGATGCTTTCTGGTCCTCATTTAAGGGGTCAGGAAAGTTGTGTTCTAACATTATCTCATTATTAAGCGCCCAAACTCACCCCTTGCTGGATGTATGTTGAGAGGGAACCAAGAAGTGCAGAGCCCATCCTGACTCCTCCCTAAGTGCCTCAGAGCAGGGTAGGCTAGATACAGGGAGGCAAGGGATGTCAGGTCGGATGTTTGGATTCTCTAAGAAGGGCTGCTGAGGCCAGCTCTGCTTAGTCAGGCCTTTGGAATGGAGACAAGTCATTTTAATAGCATGCGTATGTTACAGGAAAAGGTCTGCTCAGTTGCTAGGGACTCTGCTTGGTGTTTGGGAATCAACTTAATCCAGTCCCAAATCCTTTCTCAGCACATCTTTGATTCATAAATATGCAGAGATTTTCATTATGCTCATTTCAATCTAATTAACTATGATTGAAATCACCCACTTCTTTACCCTGCAGAGAATTCTAAAACTCACTGATAGTATAATAATAAGTAGATGGGAATCCTGGTGATACAAAGGATGCTAACTCAGAAATTAGTAGTTCAAATTCATCCTCAGCTCCAGGGGAGAAAGATGTGACAGTCTGCTTCTGTATAGATTATATCCTTGGGTCAGCTCTTCTCTGCCCTGGAGGTTTCTTTTCAGTCAGAATCAATTCAATGTAAATATGATTCATTGGTTTGGAATAAGTAGATGTAGTTAAGTGAAATGCCTGACTATCAGCCAAAAGATTTCTGATTCAAACCCACCCAGAGGTACCTAAGAAGAAAGGTCTGCAGATCTGCTTCTGAAAAGTCACACTCTTGAAATTGCTATAAAGCAGTTCTACTGTATACACACATAGTCTCCTTCAGCTGGGATATCTTGATGGCAGCTTAACAACAACAAATAGTAGATGCCACAATCTATAAAATCTGAGCTTTAGAAATTGAGAAATCTGCACCTAGGAATGGATTCCACCCCCCACCCCCCATGTGTCATAATCCCTGAGAAGCTTTCTCTCCTAACAACCTTTGCTTCTACTCCTATAGTTCTTTCTTCTACCTGCTTCTTGAGAAGAGAGGGCTTAGCTCCTCTGGTAGGTGAGGACACCCAGGACACTCTATAGGACAGGCATAGGGCCCAGTGGTCACAACAGGCTCGGGCTTGCTGCTGAACAGCTAGACAATGGAGTAAGTCCTGCTCCTACCAAGTATACTTAACCTCCTGCCCTAGTCACTGATCATTAATTAGGTCTTCAGTCCCAGAGAGTAATGAAAGAAGCCCAAGTAATGAGGGAGGGTCTGAAAAAACAAGGACAAAGGAAGCAAAGGTTCCCAGTCCTTATAACTAGAATACAGCTGCCAGAATTTAGCAGGATTGACTAGACTCCTCATTATATTTTAGAAGAGTCTAAGCATATGTTATAGAGGAAGGCACAGGAGGGATATGACTTCCAGAAAAGTGTATCTTTCAAAATTTTGTTTTATTCAAGAGCAAGAATCATGCAAATGTTTAACTTCTTTGGGATTTTTTGGTGCCACCAATACGGTATCCACTACCAGGTTTTTTTAAACCATTCCTAAGAATAAAAATCTTGCTCTGTTTAGCTCAGACTCCTCTTAAAGCTTTCTTACATTCACTACCACAGAAGGAAAATGTATTCCAAAAAGTAATTGATGATAGTTCTCCTTTTGCTGTGGTCAGTAGTAGAGGAAACAAGATGATGCTGCAGTAAGAGGAATTAATTAAACGGGTAATTACTGAGCACTAACAGTTATAAGGAGCCCTTAGGGTGCAACCTTTAGCGAGTTACACTGTTGACCCAATGGCAGCGCCTCTCTGCCAGTTTAAATCCACAGAAAAAAAGAAGAGCAGTCTCCTCTCATGTGATTTACACTTCCTGGAAACCTACTGGAGAGCCAGTTGTAAGTTGGTTCTGACTCTACGACAATGAGAGAGAGATACAGGGAGATATTTAGTCATAAAGGAGCTCTAATGGCATGGTCTGTAGGGAGTTAAACTCCTAATTCAAAGTGGTGGTGCTCTGAGGGAGAAAGATGAGTATTCTCCTTTTGTGTGATTTACAGCCTCAGAAACCCAATGGAGGGTCAGCTGTGAGTCACTTCTGACTCCGTAGCAATGAGGAGTCTTTTCAGTTTTTTGTTTTATTTTTTAGCTTTACATTAAGTCCTTGACCTAGGTTTTGGGGGTTACCTCAATGAACGAGACAAAATCCCAAAAGATATGTTGAACTGTTAAATAGATGAGAGGCAAGTCTGGTAAAACCTTTCTCCCTAAAATGCTTTAGAATTCTTCAGGAGTTCCTCCACATACATCCCCAAAAGTTAGTCTCGAGAGTAGTCTGGAAAAGGGACAGCTGTGTGGCCTTTGAATGTCTCTCTTACCTTGGACTATTTATCTCTGTGGCTTTAGCAGCAGAAGGACTGGAGCCAAAGAAAGATTCCTGGTGTTGGCTTTGTCTTCTTACTGGGCACAGGCAGGGGTAGCTGAGTCGATCTTGTGCAATCCCTGAATTTATAAAGCAGAGGCCCGACAAGGCACAGCAGAACTGGGAGTGGGGGGTATTTGGCTTTTGGACTTGGGGCCAGAATCTGTTTGTAGCCTCCTCTTTGCAGACAGGCAACTAACTACATGAGTCATGGTCTGAAGGGGCCAGGCAGAAGCCATTCTCGTTCACAGGAATTCTGCTTGTTTATTTGTGTTTGTTTCCTTCTTCCCTTCTCCCTCCTCTAACTTTTCCTCCTCTGCAGGAGATCTGCCCAAGGAGAATCCATATGAGGATGTGGACTTAAAGAATAGAAGAGCAGGACGAAAATCCCAGCAACTGTCTGAGAATTCCTTGGACTCTTTGCACAGGATGTGGAGTCCCCAGGACAGGAAGTACAACAACCCACCCACTCAGGTAAAAGCAGCTCCAGAGTGAACCTGTAGGGTCAGTGTGAGGGCCACACTAAGGCCTAGGTGTGGGTTCACCTCCTACTCAGGCTATTTTTCCTCACTAGTACCTGGCAGAGGGAACTTCAGGAGAGACTGCTATACTTAGGGATTTTTGCCATGTTGAACCCCTGTGCACAAAGGAGTCATGCTCTTAGAAGTATCCTATGCTATCTTTTTAACCTTACTGCATGAGTGCTGAGCTGCAAAACTAAATCAGGAGTCCCTGCAGTCTCCTAGTTTATCATTACCTCCCCTCCCTTATGTGGAAATCAGGAAGATAGCACCCCAGCTTTGGCAGAAATAATAGCAGTACTGGCATTTAGTGGCCGGGCCCAAGGACCAGATTTGGAGAGCCAGACTGCTATCTAGCAGCCCTGAAGCCACTCCTGTTTGAAAGAGTAAGAAAATCCTTGAGGAACTAACTGAGAGAAGAAAAGTGAAAAGGCCAAGGGGAAACCCTTAGACTTAAAGCCCTTCTGGTCTTTTGCATGAGGTAGGAGGATGAATACTTTCTTGGACCTGTATCTATTTGTTTTCCTGAGGTCCTTTGACCTTAATCAGACAACTCTCATTCTCTGAAAATAGAGGGACTTGGATGTCTTTTAACAGTAAATAGAAAAAGTATATCTTCTGGTTTTGGAATGACATGATTGTTTTTATAAAATATTTACCTTTCTTATGTGCTGTTTAGACAGGCTTCCACTGAATTTATATTGCCAGGCTAATTGGGTGGAAGAGGAAACTGAGGGGTGGGGAGGAAAGAGGATTTGGCTAAAGAATGATGAGACACAATTCCAGATCTAGGCACCTGGTGGGAGGCATGCAGGGTTTGCGAGGGGGAGGGGAGGTCTTATCTTCCTGCAGTGAGAAGTATCTACTCAGAATAAGTAGTAATTATTACTACCACCCTGTGCTGAAGGATATCATTCTCGATGGAAGCAAAAAGTAGATCAGAGCTAGAGACAGGCACAACCCAGGACCTTATCGGTGAGGGAGCCAATTGAGTCTAAGGTCTTCCTAACTTTTGCTTTGCCCAGGGCCTTTATTTTTTCTGTGGAAGAAAAGCAGGGCCACACCACCAGGATCACCTAGCAGAGCAGGCTGGATGCAGATTAAAGCCTTCTACATTTAGGGCTGGATTAGGGTTTGAAGCGATGAGGACTAGTGCTATCTTTTGAATCTGTACCTAGTGAATGCAAGTCTAAGCTTTGTCCCCAAACTCAGGAGGAACACCTAGAATATTTACTATGCCATCTCTTCTCAAATGTGAGCAGTTTTCTTAGCCTCCGCTTGCTTGCTTCCACCGCTCCCCCACTTCCCCAAACAAGCAGCAGTGTAGGTAAACTTCTTGTGAAAGAAGAGGTATCTAATTTAGCTCTGACCGATTAATTAATAGTTAAGCCTTCTCCGAGAAAGTCAGAGTGAATGCAAAGTCTATAAATGGGTCAAGAGGAGCGTGGGATGCCAGCCTGTGGCATCTAGGTCCAGGCCCTAGCAGATGAGTACTGGCCAAGTCATTTTGGTGTGCCCCTCTCCTCTGTCTTCTCCATCTAGCTCTCCCCAAAACCCAGCAGCCAGTCCCTGCATGGTGGGAACTGGTCAGAAAGGAAGAGCCACCGGTTGCCACGATTACCCAAGAGGCACAGCCATGATGACATGCTACTGCTGGCTCAGCTGAGCCTACCATCCTCACCTTCTGGCCTCAACGAGGACAGCCTCAGCACTACCAGTGAGCTGCTGTCCAGCCGCAGGGCCCGCAGGATTCCCAAGGTAGCTTCCCCAGATGGAGCTGGGCCTGGGCAGGTGGGTGGGCAGACAACCAACTGTTTACTCTCCTCACTTTCCTCCCTCATCAAGTGCTGCTTCCTCAACTCTCTTTGAAAAGAGGTCTGTCTACTTATTAGCCTCTCTTTTTCTTCTAGTTAATTCTCTCTTGTCAACATTAACTGATTCTTAGTTCTTAAAGGAAGAAAAGTCTAGCTTCTGCTTCCAGTAACTTTCCCTGCAATTGGGTGGAAGGGAACCACTGCTTAAGAGGCTCTCCATCAGTGAAACCTGGTAAAATGAGTAAGGGCTGTTTGGTGGCCTAGTGGTGAGAAGCTGCACTACAATCCCAGAGGCTTGGAGTTTGAATCCACCAGCTACTCCAGGGGAGAAATATGAGTAATCTCCTCCCATGTGATGTACTGCCTATGAAAATCTTTTGGAGAGTCAGCTATCAGTTGGTGCCAACTCTATGGCACAAAACAACAGGAACAAGTGGGTTTTGAGTCTGTACATTTGTAAACATTTCTAGGCTCTTAAGGATCCAGAACTCAAAGATGAGTCCTATTCTTGAGTCTGTAAACTCAATTCCTCAATGAGTCTGTGTAAACTTCTTGTAGAATTGAGACTTTAAGCACTGATTTACACTTAAGCAGCTAGGCCTAAATCCTCAGCCCAAAGTATTTAATCAAAGGGTATTTTTAGCCTTTAAACAATGCTTGTGGATGAGTATATTGGGAATTTAGCTTTTCCTGTCAGGGCTCCAGGTTATAGCCCAGAGGGGAAAGGCTGAAATTCTCCTGTTTTTACTCCTGTTATTACTGTTTTCGCTGAGAAAAAGAAGCAGCTTTTCCTCAGTTGATTCAATGGTTTTTGGGACCCAGCAGTTCCCATCCTACCTAATTTGATCACAGTTTCTTCCTTTGGAGAACTAACTTTAAATCAGGAGGAAATTGGAGTTCAGGTGGCCTAGTGACAAGAAGCTGCACTATAACCCCGAGGGTTGTGGTTTGAGGCCATCAGCTGTTCCACAGGAGGATGGACAGTCTCCTCCTCCCATGTGATTAACTGCCTTTGAAAACCTGCAAGAGGGTCAGCTATGGGTCAGTTCCAATTTGATGGTACACAACAACAACTTAGGAGACTAGTAGATAGAGAGCTACCAGGTTTGTTGTGTGAATCTCCCTGTTGATCAGTCAGACCCACGAAGACCAGTAGGTAGAGGGCAAAGAGTTTATGCCAATAAGAGCCCTTAATTAGGGGCTCTGGTGGCCTAGTGGCAAGAAGCTGCAGTGCAATCCCAGAGGTGCATGGTTCGAATTCACCAGATGCTCTGCTGGAGAAGGAGGGACAATCTCCTGTACCAGTCAGATCCAGTTTGATGGTAGACACACACACACACACACAAAATAGTAAAACAAAAAAGAGCCCTTAATTAGCCTTCTTGGTGCTAGGGTCACCTCACTTTCCCTGCTTTTTTCACCCAGCTTGTCCAAAGAATTAACTCCATCTACAGTGCCAAGAGGGGAAAGAAGAGGTTAAAAAAGCTTTCTATGTCCAGCATTGAGACAGCATCACTGAGAGGTAGGCCTTGATGCCTGAGCTGGTTCATATGTCTGGGGCCCTTGGGTGTTAGGAACAGGAGAGCTTCTTTCCATCTTGAGCTTCAGTTTATTCTTCCATGGGCCAGTCACAGGGTACAAGTGCCTTTCTGGAGAATAGTACACTGTGTCAGGAAGTGGCCATATAGGAGGGAGGGTTATAGAGGGTTAGGTCAAAGCTTTGAGCTATGAGACCTTGAGTAGGGAGGTGGTATGGGAATATGCTAAAAAGAAAAAACCAAAGGCCTGATTTACTGAGTTCTGTGGTCCATTTCTTATTTCAAACCCTGGCCTCTGAGAGACAAGACTGTTGTATTCTAAGTTTATAGGCCTCTCCGCTGGCTCATCCTCCAACTTGGCCTTCCCCAGGATCAAGACTTAACAGGGATTTGTATAGGTTAGCACCCACAGTCTACCTCTTGATGGACCCTGGTCACTAAGCCTGTAAGAACCCACACGAGGTATAGATCCTTCACTTGTGATGAGAGTTGGGAGGGGGGGACAGAAAACATTTACTATGGGTCATCAGCAAGCATGCATTCCTGCTGTTACTTTTCCAGATGAGAACAGTGAGAGTGAAAGCGACTCTGATGACAGGTTCAAAGGTGAGCATGGCTTTCCAAGAACCAGAACCTTTCCTCAGCCCTGGTTGCAAGGAGTCAGCCTTGCTTCTTTGTATAAGTGGTTGCACTGTCCTAAATGTGTCAGCTTTGGAAAAGAAGCAGAGAGGCAAGATCCCAGGCCAATGGAATAGGGAGTTTTAGGGAAGTACATTTTTACAATAATTTGAGCTCAGCCCTATAAGAAAAATCAACTCCAAACATTTCTCTTTGCCCTAATTTAAGGCTAGTGGCCCTGGTCATACTCTTTTAAGTCATTGTCTCTGAAAATTAGGTACTAAATTGGATTGGTAATTCTTGACTCAGGAGGGTCATAGTTAGATTCAGAAGAGTTTAAGTATCTCCTCTGAGTATGAAGAAACTGTTCTTCTGACACCCCTGAGAACGACCCTTTATTTCCCCAACCTTCAGAGAAGAGAAGTGCTACCTCTTTGAAAAGGTACTGCAGTCTTCACCTTCTCTGTACCCTGGACAAATGTCTATTTGTGTAGAGGTCCTTTATCTATTGGGAAGTCCTGCATAGGCCTCCCTAGATTGTTTAAGTGTATGGTAGCTTGTGCCTTCCTTCCCTTCTCCATTGGATCCCCAAGGCAAGTGAGCGAGGTTAGACCTTGGACCTGGGAACCAGGACAAAGACAAAAGCCCCAAGTCTGGATTCTGACAGGGTTCCAAAGATGGAGCCTTTCTCACTATTTGTGCTTTCTGGTCCTGTTAAGATGGAGTAGATGCAGGTGATGCATCTCTGAGTGTGCCTGGCCCAGGTGTTTCTATTGGCTCTAGCCCAGCCTCCACAGGCTCCAGGAGGCCCAAACCAAGTAGCTTCTGTATTAGGAGAGTATTTGTTCAGGTGTATACACCTCACACCTACCACTTTCTCCTAGACACAACTGGGGAAGGGTGTCAAACTAGGTTCATACTACTCCAAGAGATCCACAGAAATGGAGTCGGGTTAAGGGGGCCAAATGTGGGAATAGCAGTGGACCAGTCTGCTTGTCTCCTGATGTGTGACCTGTCCCCAGCTCACACACAGCGCCTAGTCCACATCCAATCGATGCTAAAGCGTGCACCCAGCTATCGGACACTGGAGCTGGAGCTGCTCGAGTGGCAGGAACGGGAGCTTTTTGAGTACTTTGTGGTGGTGTCCCTCAAGAAGAAGCCATCCCGAAACACCTACCTCCCTGAAGTCTCCTACCAGTTTCCCAAGGTGAGGCCGTGTCTCCCCCATCTTCCCAACCTCCCTCCTCCACCATCTTCTGCCTACCTGGCCTGTCTGAGGGTAGAGAAAGATCTTGTTCCTGCCATAGCTACTCTCCTAGCTGCAACAGCCCTGAGCCTGGTTTCTTATAGCCAAGAGGGGAGAGAGGGGGCTTGAGAAGTTGTGGGTTTGGGCCAGGGTGAGGATGTGCTCAAAGTAAACCTTAAAAAGTTCCCTTAAAGAGCCTGTGCTACTTTCGTACCTTACCTCTTTCTCTTTAATAACAACTATATTGAGATAGAAATTTTATACCACATAATTCATCCATTTAAAGTATGTAATTCATTTTTCAGTATAGTCAGAGCCACCTCAGTACATTTTCATGATTCTGTAAAGAAAACCTATATCCGGAAAGAAAAAAAAGAAAACCTGTATCCCTGAGCAGTTACTTCCCACTGTTCCTCACTCCTCACTCCCCTTATTTCTTACCACTCTTTCTTTACACCACTAGATAAACTACCTATCTTCTCTTCTCTTCTCTTCTCTTCTCTTCTCTTCTCTTCTCTTCTCTTCTCTTCTCTTCTCTTCTCTTCTCTTAACACTTAAGCCCTTTCTGTGTAGTTCTCTTTGACTAGAATGCCTTATCTTCAGCTCTTCCTGGGTTCACCGACTTTTTTACATTCTTCACTCTCTGCTCAGATGGTGCTTCCTTAGGAAAGTCTTTTCAAAAACAATACAGAACTGCTGCCCTCACCCTTCTGCCCAATTCTGTCACATCACACTCCCTCGCTCTCCAGGCCAGAATGTGAACTTTGTCCACTTTGTTTTACAATAATGGCTACAGCACAAATCCCAGTGCCATGTATCACCTAGAAAGTGCTCAGTGATCATTGAATGAATGATTCAACATTCAGACTTCTGTATTAAAAAATTACAAATGGGAACAGAGGTTTCTAAGAGAAATACGACTTGACAGGATGGCATCTAGGGCTCTTAGGTGATAGTCCATGCCATCTTTTATCTACACGTTCCCCATATTTCCTTTTCTTTGTAGCTGGACAGACCCACCAAACAGATGCGGGAGGCAGAGGAAAGGCTCAAGGCCATTCCGCAGTTTTGCTTTCCTGATGCCAAGGACTGGCTCCCTGTGTCAGAGTATAGCAGGTAAGGCCTAACCTGGCCTGGCTGGAGGTAGGAAAACGTCACAGCTTCTTCATTTGCATGGCAGTGACTAGCTGAATGGGGCCTCATCTAGTCAAGACTACCTCATACACAGCAACCTGACCCTTTATTCCTCTCTCCCCCTGGGATGGCAGTCTGGGGATTGTGTTCTGGGGACTTGCTCTGGTTTTTCTGATGTCAAATCCTTCCCTATTCCAGTGAGACCTTTTCTTTCATGCTGACTGGGGAGGATGGCAGCAGACGCTTTGGCTACTGCAGGCGATTACTGGTGAGTAGAATATTCAGTCCTCAGTGTGTCTGTGTGCATGCCCTTCTGCGACTTCAGCTTATATAAAACCTATATATATTCACCTCTCTCCCTTATATCCTATACCACATACACACACACATTCAGGAAGTATATTTCAGGGATAGTTAGTAGAGTTGTGACTGGCCCCTCTAATTGGGACCCAACATCTAAGATTATCTGCAATTAGAAGAGAGAATAGATTACCTTTTTCTAGGCTATTATAATTTTTCTTTGTTTTCCTATTTCTCGGACTTTTGGATTCTGACTGATCTGTGACTCTACAATATGGTCCCAACAGTTGTTAGTTGTTATGCACTATTGATTTGGAACAACTCATAGTTGACCCTCCAGCAGATTTTCAGAGGCAATTTAATCACATTGGAAGAAATTGCCCATCTTGCTTCCACAGAGCAGCTGGTGAATTCGAAACTCATTCCTTTGTATTGGCAGTGCAACTCCTTACCAGAGCTCCCTACATTTATACATATCAGATAAGAGGGAAATACTTCTCAATCACTTTACGGGGGCAGCCTATTGTGGAGAGGTGTCTTGTCCTTAATATACTAAAACTAGATGGTGAAGGAGATTGAGTTTGTTCATAGCTTAACTTTGTTTGACTCTACAATCAACGCTCTTGGCACCAGCAGCCAGGAAATTAAAAGACATATTGCAATGAGAAAGTCTGCTGTTAGAGACCTCTCCAAAGTATTGAAGAGAACGATGTCAGTCTAGAGATTAAGTTGTGTTTCATACAGGCCATGGTCTTTGCAATCACTTGCTATGCATCAGAAAGCTGGACAATGACTAGGGATGATAGACAGAGAATTGATTGATGCCTTTGAGCTGTGGTGCTGGAGAAGAGTGTTGAATATACCATGGACTGCAAGTTTGTCCTGGAGAGGGTGAAGCCAGGCTGCTCCTTGGAGGCAAGGATTCTGAAGCTTCATCTAACATACTTTGGACATGTTTCAGGAAGGGACCAGTCCTTGGAGAAGGACATCATGCTTGGGAGGGTGGAGGAACAGCTCAGGAGAGGAAGATCCTCGATGAGATGGATTGATTCAGTGACTGGGGTAATGGGGGACTGGCACAGGATAGAGCAGAGTTTAGGGCTGTTGTACATAGGGTCACTATGAGTCGCAGCTGACTCAACAGCATAAAACAACAAGAGGATGAGCAGGGACAGAGAAGTGCCTTTAGTAGATACCTGAAAGAAAGACCTTGAACTCAAGAAAAAAATATCGGGTTTTTAAAACGTAGGTTATTTTGTAAACAGAATTCTTTCCTCATTTTCCTTTTCAGTAATCCTTGGAAATAGATGAGGTATAGACAGCAAGAGTTTAAGAGAGGGCCAGACCCAATGCCTGGCCCTGAGGTTGCCAGTAATACTATTTGCTTCAGTTATCACTATGTTTTGGGGTTCCTGGGCCTTAGAAAGATAGCACTATGGCAAAGTTGTTAAGCTCTTGGCTGCTAATTAAAAAGTCAGTGGTTCAAACCCACAAACTGTTTCATGGAAGAAAGATGTGGGCAGTCTGCTTCCAGAAAGATTATTACCTTGGAAACCTTATGGAACAGTTCTCTTCTGTCCTTTTAGGTTAGTATGAGTTGGGATTGTCTCAGCAGCACACAACAACAAGCCTTACTGAAAGAATGCCTAATTAAATACCAGATTAGGAGCAAATTAAGAGGATACTATACAGAGGAATGTTTAGCAATGAGTCCAAAAGGATTCCAGGCCAGTCATTCATGTATTCATTCATTCATAAACACTTAGCATATGCCTATTAAGTGTTAGAATGTTGAAGATACATAAGAATGAGTTAGACATGTATCCTAACCTCAAGAAATTCAGATAGTTTAGTAGAGGAAATGTATTTCATTGGGTCAATCTGATCTCAATGACCTCTGCTAAAGAGCAAAAAGGTGTCAGTTTAAAAACATCTTGAC
This sequence comes from Elephantulus edwardii, assembly GCF_000299155.1. Taxonomy (NCBI): domain Eukaryota; kingdom Metazoa; phylum Chordata; class Mammalia; order Macroscelidea; family Macroscelididae; genus Elephantulus; species Elephantulus edwardii. The sequence goes on from NW_006399794.1 coordinate 6,121,048, forward strand.
TCAAGCTATGGTATTTTCAGTCGCTTCATATGCATCTGAAAGTTGAACAATGACTAAGGAAGACCAAAGAAGAATTGATGCCTTTTAATTACAGTGTTAGCTAAGGGTGAGTTATTTTATGTATGGCCAAAAGAACAAACAAATCTATCTTCAAAGAAGGACATCCAGGATGCTCCTTAGAGGAAAGGCATGTGAAACTTTGTCTCAGATCCTTTCAGCCTGATCCTTGTCAAAGAGGCCAGTCCTTGGAAAAAGACTTTGTGCTGGGCAAGGTAGAGGGTCAGTGAAAATGAGGAAGACCCTCAGGAAGAAGGATGGACAGAGTGACTGCAACAGTGGATTTGAGGTTGGCAGAGATTGTAAGGATAGTGCAGGATAGAGCAAGGCTTCTATATATCGTACATAGGGTCACTTTGAGGCATAGTTGACTTAATGGCACATAACAACAACTATAACAATAGAGGAGGTAGGACTCTCCATTAAAAAGGGAACAGTAAAAAGAGTAAGTAAGGGCTCAGTTAGTAACTGAAAGATTGGTAATTTAAGACCAGCTAGAGGCACCTTGGAAAAAATGCCTGGATATGTACCTCTGAAAGATCAAAGTTATTAAAACCCTGGGGAGTGCAGTTCTACTCAGAAACATACTGGGTTGCCCTAAATTATAGACTCAACAGCAACTGTGTTTTTAATAATGTTTTAGGCTAGGTGTCCTAAGGTTATCATTCTCTTTGATCTTTTTTAAAAATTAATTTTAATGAAAGTTTGTAGACACTTATGGTTTCCATTCATTCATTGTCACACTTTTCTCCCTGCCCACCCTCTCCCCCCCAATTTGCTCTTCTCTTTGAAAAATAAATTCTTTCATTGTTTACAATCCTTCCCCCTAAGTCCACTCCACTGTGCAACCTTCATTCTGGACTTCTGTCATGACAATAATACCTAATCATATATCCCTTTTAAACAGTTCTGTCCCTTATCTGTTTCAATGCATTATACATTATTTATCCCCTCTTTCTCAATCTTTCCTCAACCCCAATATCAGTCCCGTTTTACAACAGTGACCCTATGCAATATTTGATCTTTTGTGACTGAGATATTTCACTCAGCATAATGTCCTCCAGGATCACCCATTTTGTATAATATTTCATGAATTCCTTATTTTTTCAATGCAGCATAGTATTCCATTGTGTGAATATGCCACAGCTTCTCTATCCATTCGTTTGTTGATGGCACTTGGGTTGTTTTGACCTCTTTGATATTGTGAACTAAGCCACAATAAACATGGGCATGCATATATCTGCTTGGGTGGTGGTTATGATTTAAGGTATATATTCCCAGTGGAATTGCTGGGTCAAATGGTATTTCTGTTTCCAACTTTTTGAGAAAGTGCCATATAGCCTAGTGGCTGCACCATTTTACACTCACACCAACACTGAATAAGGGTTCCAGATTCTCTGCAACCTCGCCAGCATTTGAGATTTGCTGTTCTATTAAATTTTGCTATTCTTACTGGGGTGAGATGATATCTCTTAGTTGTTTTGCATTCTCTTTGATCTTTTAGTGACATACATCTTTTAAAAATTCTGTTTACAAGCCTACTAAGATATTACTAACACTCTTCTATAGGCTTAAGGAGCCCTAGTGGCATATTGTATAACATAGCAGATTGCTAACTGAAAGGTAGGCAGTTTGAACCCCTGAGCTGCTCTGAGGGAGAAATACAACCGGTCTCCTCTCATAAAGATTTACAACCTCAGAAATCCAGTGGAAGAACACTGTGTTGGAACTGACTATGGACTTTGTTTTTTCCTAAGATTAGGGAACAGACTAAAAAAGTACAGTGACTTGCCCAAGAAGATCCCATGGCCAGTGAGAAACAGGATCAGGATTGGTTCTAGTTCCTTTAACACTTAGTCTAGTAATCTTGGATAATTCTAAAGGGAAGATAGTCTGGATTCTCAGATATTTGAATACGAAATACTCAGTGGGTGGAGCTAAGGAAATCTGGAGCAGTGCAGACACCAGGATATCTGGCCAGACAGAGGCCAGAATGTTTTAGGATAACCAGGGTCTAAAGAGAAAGATTCTGAAGGTTGTCTTTGCAGGAGCATGAATAGAGCAGAGCTGCTCCTTTGCAGTGGGTTTGCTGCCCCCAGGGAAGAGTGTGTTTGTCCTGGCCTGCTCAGAGAGGGCCTTGGCTGGGTCCTTGCCAAGGGGGCTGGCACTAGCTCGACATTCCTGCAGATTGGACACAATGATTCTAACCCAAATCCCACATACTTGATTTAATCACTTGGGGCTTTAGGGAAGGGGGGTTGAGAAGGGAGGGAGAAAGGGAGAAGGAGAGAGGAGTGAGCTGAGTTTCAGGCCTAATATGGACAAAACAGATTCTGCCTTCTCTTTAGATCTCTGACGTGTGGCCAGCAGGTTTGGAGACTGAAATAGCCCCATCTGCATTTGCTTAGCAGCCTGTATGAGAGGCCAGCACCTGCTGCTTTGCCACCCCTTTGCTGAAAAATTGTGTGGACTCACTCCAGACTGCATATACATAGGGTCATCCAGGCCATCATGGGAGCTCTTCGTACAGGTCTCCATCACGAACTACCCACCTTTCAAATTATCTTCTTTTCCTTGTGCTCTTTGACTCCTTAACATACCTTTCTCCTCTCTCTGTCAGATTCCTGACTGCACAGCCTTTAAATATGTGACCTTGGGAAAATGGTTAAATCTTTCAGAACTCAGTTTGCTCATCTATAAAATGGAAATAATATTTGTCTCTTATTTGTTTATTTTAAATAGTAAGCCCAGGACTCAGAGTATACAAAGTAATTACCTTTCCTTGTCTTTTTTCTATCTTCTTAGAATGGGGAGAGGGTCAAGGAAGGGAGAAAAGGGCGGCTCAAAAAAGCAAGAGAGACATGTATTGTTGAATGTCCCCTGGGGATGAGGGCGAGTGGCATAGGGTATCTGGCTTGCTCCTAAGAATGTAGACATGTCCCTCTCATCACCTCCCCCAGCTTTAGAGACATAGATCTACAAATCACGTTCAGCCAGAATGCTTTGACTTTTGTCAGCACCCATTGCTATCCTCCTTAGGTGGAAGGATGGAATCTGTGTTGAGATTGGCAAAAGTTGAAGTATGTTGGGCTGGAAGGCCTAAAAGGGGCTAATGTCTACCCCCTACAGAATGGCAGCCTTTTCTTTTGGTCCCAATTGAGTACAGAGTTCTAGAAGAGGCATTAAGTTTCCTCTAGTAGGAAGATGTCCATAACTCTCAATCCCAAAGAAAAGGACCCAGATGTGGTAATCAGACTTTTTTTGTTTTTTTCTCTCTCCCTCATCTTTGCCCCTACCCAGCCAAGTGGGAAAGGGCCTCGGTTGCCAGAGGTATACTGTGTCATCAGCCGCCTTGGCTGCTTCGGCCTGTTTTCCAAGGTAAGAGGGCTTCTGGCTTGTTTCCCTCCCCCTCATCCCAGCTGACAGCTCCCTTAGGATTATCTGCAGCCAGCTTAGATGAGAAAACCACCTGTGTGTGTATGTGTGTGAAAGGGGAGAGAGAAAAGTAAGTACAAGCTAACTCTCTGTCACCCTCCTTATTCCCAAGCCTGGCTGCTACCTAGCTGGCTGGCATTTCCCTAGTTTTTGCATTGTCATTATCTGCTCACCATAGGCGAAGCCAGAGTCTTCAGAGACAGAGACCACCTCAAGAGAGCTGGGAGAGCCCAGAGAGCCAGTTCTCAGATACTGTTTCCATTGCTCTGCTGCTCAGTTCCTAAGGACCAAGGCAAATATCCAGCAGGCACCAAGTGGGAAGGGAAAAGAATAGGATGTGCCAGTCTAGACAAGACAGTCTTCCCGTCAACCAGCTTCTGGCTTGGGCTGGTCAATTACCAGGGTCCACTCCTCTCTGCCCGGGAGGTGGGGAAGGACAGTGCCCTGATGCCCCTCCTCTTTGGGCTGCTGGTGTTGAGCCTAGGTCCTTGATGAAGTGGAGCGCCGGCGTGGGATCTCTGCTGCCTTGGTTTACCCCTTCATGAGGAGTCTTATGGAGTCACCCTTCCCTGCTCCCGGGAAGACCATCAGAGTGAAGACCTTCTTGCCAGGTGCTGGCAATGAGGTAAGGATTGATACTGCCTCTTCTCTCAGTTATGGGCTTCAACTGGAGTAGGTCCTACCCAGTCAAGGTTGCAGCCTTCTTGAGTTGTCGCAGCACATTCAAACAATAAATGTGGCTTGGAAAAGTACATAAAATGATGAGATTGTAAATTTACCCAGCTCCTCTTTTCCTCTGTGAAGCTTTCCCTGCTAAACCCCAGTACCTGTTTGAATTAGTAGGCATTTAAATAAAGTTGTGGGGTGGGGGGAAATGAGAAAATGGGAGAGGTATGGCTGAGGAAAGGTTATGTAAGGTAGAGAGAAGAGCACATACCAAGGCAGAATCCTGAGTACAGGGAGTTGGGAAGTGATAAGCTTGGCTTTGAAGGGAAGTAGAGAAAAGTGGTTGAAAGAAAATGTGGAGTCATAAGATAGCTAACTAACAGAGATGGGTGCTGGTATGCTGGTGAGAATGACTTAGGAGGAGCAGCGGTGAAAGGCACAGAAGAGGAACCGTATCACTGAGAGGACGCCATGTGGGGATCCACGGAGAAACTGGCGTTTGTTGGGAGGGAAGAACACTTCCTCTATAATAGGAGATGAGGGTGGTAGTTCATACATTTTGTATTCTCATAAATGTTTTCTCAAAATAGAAGAATTCTTTGCTGATAGTGCATGTGGGTAACAGGGTTTTTAGGAGCGCAAAAAATTAATTATTGCAGAGAGTAGAAAAGAGGACTGATTGATTGATGGGTTTGCCAGACATTGAGAGTACCAATTTAAAAATATTTTTCTTGAGTTCCATCCTCCTCCAACCAACCTATGTTCAGAAGAACATTAGGCTATAGAAGTGGGCAAGAAAAAAAAAAGAAGTGGACGAGACAGATGACCTTTTGCTAGTCTAGAATAATGTCTGGGAGCTCCTGAGGACTGGAACAAATCCTCCCTGGCCTTCTGTCCCATCATTCAATTTTAATTACTTCCATGACCACTAACCTCTGCTGCTTTTGCCTGTAAGACATTTCTTTTCTGGCTTGTCCAGCATCTTGTCCTCTGAGATGCTTCCAAGACATTTCTTCACCCCATATGAGGTTGGGCACCCTTGCTAGATGCCCTTCCAGCCCCCTGTACTCTTGAGTCCTATCTTACCCAGTCACAGAGGCCATGATTGTTCAGGCTCACTTGGCCTGCCTGCAGGAAGTTCTGATGGTGTAGTTCATAAGGAATTAGCTCCTGGTAAAAAGATGGCATCTCTCTTGTGGTTCAAATCCACTAGTAAGTGGCTTCATGGGAGGAAAATGAGCAATCTCCTCTAGTGCGATTTACAGCCTCCGAAAATCTGCTGGAGGATCAATTACAAATTGGCTCAAACTCAGCCGTAATGAGTTTTTTTAGTTTGGGGGGTTTGTAAGGTGGTTTTTTTGTTTGTTTGTTTTTTTATGCCTGCCTGGACTATAATCTCCTTTAGGGAAGGAATGAATGGCAAGAGGATCAGGACAAATTAGCTACCACTGTGACTCTCAATTCCTGGAAGGAGATGGGACCCAAAGATAGTAAGGGCAAAAAAATAAAAAAAAAAAAAAAAAGATAGTAAGGGCTTGTTGGATTGTATTCAGGTCTTTCAGAAGGGAGAATGAGGGAGCTGTGATGAGTTCCTGAGGTGGGTGTGGGGGACATGAGTGTGCACACAGACTTTTGACATTGTTGTTGTTGTTGTTGTTATGTGCCGTCGAGTTGCCTGCGACTCATAGCGACCCTGTGTACAACAGCCCTAAACTCCGCTCTGTCCTGTGCCAATCTCACTGTCTCTGACACTCCCATCCCAATTATCCCAGTCACTGAATCAGTCCACCTCATAGAGGGTCTTCCTCTCCTGCACTGTCCCTCCACCCTCCCAAGCATGATGTCCTTCTCCAAGGACCGGTCTCTCCTCACAACATGTCCAAAGTATGTTAGATGGAGCCTCAGAATCCTTGCCTCCAAGGAGCCACCCGGTTTAACCCTTTCCAGGACAAGTCTGTTTGTTTTCCTAGCAGTCCATGGTATTCTGAATACTCTTCTCCAGCACCACAGCTCAGAGGCATCAATTCTCCTTCTATCCTCCCTGATCATTGTTCAACTCTCTGATGCATAACAAGTGATTGCGAAGACCATGGCCTGTATCAGACGCACCTTAGTCTCCAGAGAGACACCATTGCTCTTCAGTACTTTGGAGAGGTCCCTAACAGCAGACTTTCCCATGGCAATGCGCCTTTTAATTTCCTGGCTGCTGGTGCCAAGACTGTTGACTGTGGAGCCAAGCAAACTAAAGCTGTATACAATCTCAATCTCTTCACCATCCATCCTGATGCTGTCAATTGATCCAGTGGTGAGAATCTTTGTCTTCTTGACATTGAGCCTCAATCCATATTGTAGGCTGCAGTCCTTGACGCTCTGCAGCAGGTGCTTCAGGTCCTCTTCAGTTTCAGCAAGCAGGGTTGTGTCATCTGCATAACGCAGACTGTTGATAAATCGTCCACCAATCTTGACCCCACATTTCTCCTCATAGAGCCCAGCCTCCCCGATAATCTGTTCTGCATATAGGTTGAAAAGGTATGGAGATAGGATGCATCCCTGGCGTACGCCCTTCCCAGTTTTGAACCATGCAGTATTCCCTTGCTCTGTTCTGATGACTGCCTCCTGGTCCAAGTATAAGTTTCACGTTAGAACGATCAAGTGTTCTGGGATTCCCATTCTTCTCAGAGTCAACCATAGTTTGTTATGATCTACACAGTCAAATGCCTTTGCATAGTCAATGAAACACAGATAGACATTCCTCTGGTATTCCCTGCTTTCAGCCAAGATCCATCTAACATCATAATTGTGGTATGAAATGCTGGCTGGCCTACATTCACTGAGTTTATTAAATGTACCAATTACGGTGTTAATCACTGAACCTTCTAGGAGTTCATAATCTGAGAGGAGAGACAATAAGCGCCAATAGAGCATTACAGTGACTTGTGCCCAAGTTAGTGCTTTTTGGGGCCCCATTTCGAAGAATGGTTAGCTAGGGATTACAACATCTTCACTTGCCTGGTGCTTGAGGATCAAATGAGATAGAGTAAAAGCACCTTGAAATAAATTTGCTGTTAAGAGAGAATGAGTTTCTTACACTGTTGCTTAGGCAGCCTGTGCATCCATGTTGCTAATGTGAGCTGAGTGACTAAGGATGGGTCTAGACAACCTTCAGTGAGTTGGCAAGGTACAAGTTTTCCCCTGCTCCAGTTCTGACTGCTGGAGTCAGTTGCAACCCTTTACCCATATGACCTTCTCTAAGGAAGTTAATTTCCTGAAATATAGCATTCAAACAGTAATCTTTAGAGCATCCCTGCAACTCCTTTGGAGGAAAAATAGATAAACTTGGCTCTGATCAGATTTATTCTTGACAAGGTTGTGGAATAGCCAGGCCTGTCTGTGTTTTCCTTCCCCTACATCCCCTCCCACTCAGCACTAGGACATTGAGAAGGTTGTTAGAGATAGAGGCAAGTATTGCAGGAAAAATTTAGCCTTTAGAAGGAAATTCATTCTGCAAGAAAAGGAGGGGGCAGGCCAACAAGGACACCAGCATTGCCTTTACAGAGATGGCTGAAAATAGAGTCCTGGGATTTTGAGGTATTGCCATCTGTCCTTAACAATTATAATAGTTTGGTCAGCCTGTCAACCAGAGTATTTGCCTGGGAGATGGGCAGTAATGTCAGAAGGACCATACAGGTAAAGTTGTGTTTTCCTCAAACTACTTATCTATAAGATAAGTCAACTCTTTTCTTCCTTTTCCTGGGATCCTGATATTCCCTTAATTACTTCTTCTGGAGTCCTCCCTCCCTTCACAGTCAGCCCATGTACTAACATGCAGGCTGAGTGCTGTGAATGGAACTATAGTCTAAGGAGATGTAGACTGGGTCTTATATTCACATTGGGGTAGAATAAAGAACCCTGGAAATAGATATTAGGTAAGGGAAACAAGACCCTAGTTGGTTTTTGTAGGGACCACTGTGTGGCACCTACCTGGCCTGCCTTGGCCTACCTTCCCCATCACTTTCATGCAGGTGTTAGAGCTGCGGCGGCCCATGGACTCTCGGTTGGAGCACGTGGACTTTGAGTGTCTTTTTACCTGCCTCAGTGTACGCCAGCTCATCCGAATCTTTGCTTCACTGCTGCTGGAACGCCGTGTCATATTTGTAGCAGACAAGCTCAGGTATGGTCCAGTAGGACATAAGGGGATGGTATATACACTAATTAATTCAACAAACCCAAGTATGTAGAGTGTGGGTGGGTGGGTGTGTGGGTGTGGGTGTGTGTGAGTGTGTTGGTGATGGTGAAGTAAAGATCAAATGGAAAAGGAAAAGTTAGCAAACCCCCTGAAATGAGAAGATTAAGGGATCAGTCTGAGAGCAGAGAAGATGACAGAATTGAGAAGCCAATGGAAGACTTGACCTAAGGAAGAAGAGGGATAGTTCTTCCTTTACAGTGAATTTGTGGTTGATGACTGTGTTTCCTCTGGGAGAGCAGGTAGGTGGCACAAAGCTGTCTTGTGGAATGCTGAGTTTAAGAAGAATAATAAGCTTTAGGAAGAACCACTGTGAAGAAGGATCAAAGACATAAGATAAGGAATAATGTGAAGAAAACTAGGTCACCCAGTGAAGGCCAATTTAGGGTGTTATCTAAAGAGGCAATTGACTGGAGTGACCCAAGGCTGAGCATTGTTGAGGAGTTGAGGAGAAGGATGGAGAAATGAAGAGTGGCTGCAGGAAGGTTCATCAGAGGAAAAAGAGATGTACAGTGGAGGTATCAGTGGGGCGGGGGAGCGGGCTTAGGGGCAAGCACTGAATAAATCACCAAATTTAGTTGAGAATGTTGGCATCCAGGATTTTAGAGGCAGAAGAGTTCCAGACATGGACAAAGCCCGGTTATGTCCATGATAAAGACAGCAGGTTGAAGAGGAGTTGCATTTGAGGTAGTCAGGAAGAAAGAACTTAAACCTCCTCTAGGCAACCAAACCTTTTTTGGAAAAAAAAGATGGTGTATTTCAGAGATTTGACCAATAGGGTGCCTTGGATATTAATTTTATCTTCTTACTGTCACTAATTAGACATTTACTAAGCTACCTACTGTGTGCCATGCCACAGCCCAAATGCTGAGGTGAAGAAGATAAAGAGAAGTCCTCCTTCTGGTTTGTCCTCTGATAAGCCCAGGATCCCTAAGTATCTCCTGAGTGTGTTGGAGGGAGTAGTTGAGAGAGAAATAGACCCTTAAATGCCCAGCTGAGTGGACCAGGTGTCCAGTAGAAGAACAGTTCCAGGGTTTGAAGATGAGAACTGTAGCTCATTTGTACCCATCAGCATCTCAGTGCTTTTATGTCCCACAGTAACCGGATATGACAGCTCCAAGAAGCCTCCACCTTGCCTTCTCTGTCAGCCCTGTTAACTATCAACAAGCAAACTCCATGGCCGCCCAGCTGTCATGTTTCTTTGAGTCGCCCCTAATAAAACCTGGACTCAGACACTTCTTTTCCCGTAGATTCTACTCTTCTCACCCCACCCGTGGCTGAGTCTCTTCTTTGCTACCCCCAAGGCCTGCCCTGTGGCTCTAGGACTATGAATAAAACTATTGTTTTCTGTGGCTGCAGCTGCCTCTGAACACATTCCAGGACCCTTCTAGGAGGAAAGGCTCTGATTTTTGCCCAGCTGGGCATTCAAGTTCTGCCAATCTTAGGTTTTGAAAAAGATGTCTTCCGTAAGGTCTTTTCTGGGCAAATACTCCTCGGGGTCTGCCTCTAACTAGAGGGGTGAGGTGGGGCAGGCAGCCCAGTGATCATCACATCAGCATGGACTGGGGCCAGAGCTTGGCAGATCCAGCCAGTTCCTGTTCCACTGCTCACGTTTTCCAGTGCTTTGTCTTTCTGGCCTAGCTGGGGAGGGAGAAAGGAGAGGGGATCATGTCTTACCTTTCTATCTTATCAGCCTGCACACTAGGGGGGTTATGCAAAGCCTTCTGCCTCCCAAGGCCCAAGGCCCTTGAAGGAAATTGTGGAGATCACTGACCTCCCACTCTAAGAGAGCCCCTTTTCCAGGTCCTTTTAAAACTGGGCACACATGGAAGGGCTTGGAGAGCTGCCTCCAAGCCCAGCAGTGTTTTAGATGTCCTATAGGATCCTTAGAAGTCTATCTTGTAAGGATATCTGTATGGCATCCAATGACAACAACATGGTGAGAGGACAGCCAAGCAGAGCACACTAGCTAATAAAGTGTTTGTGAATTTCGAGAGGTCCTTCTAGAAAAAAGGACTAGTTTCTGCCCTAGACTTGGATCTAAGTCTCTGCTTAGTCAGGCATGCACTGTGAAAAGGCGTGAATATCTACTGGGGTTTATCAGGTGGAGCCCAGGAGTATTTGTGGCTTATCAGTGGAACTGATAAATGTGGAGAAGGTAGTGTGGGAAAGTCAGACTTGAAAATGAACTTACTCTAAACCTCTCTCCTCATCTGTAAAATGATGCCTAAGGGAGGGCCTTTGAAAAAAACTCTTCCTGACAGAAGGGGGGTAGTTCAGGGCAGGTGTGTCTCTTTTGTTTACTGGTATCTCATACCATCCCTGAACACTGGGAGCTAACACTCAAGTTCACCTGGCACTTTGACATTTTCTTCCTGTCTTTCATTCAGTCTTTATGTTTAGTGACCTAGGTCTAGATGCCTGGAGCCCCCTCTAGGCCAAGTTAGGAATGACCTTGCTGAAACCTGTGGCTTTTTGGAGACTGTTGGCACTTAGAGGAAAATTGAGAATGGGTATCTTCAGCTGTGTAAGAATGCTGCCAGCCACATCACCTGCTGGTTTCATTTATTTCTTCTTCAGTTAGCTCTTTTTCCAGCAAAAGAGAGAAAGGAAGGAGTGGAGGGAAGAAAGGATAGCAGAAGTAATGCTGATCTGGAAGACAAGAGGACTGATTGTGTCCCAGCCTTGTGGTTTAGAATCAGACTGGCACAAGGTATCCATGGCTTCAGTGAATGAAGAATTAGATAATTTCTGTAGGATTCTCCAGTTCTTACACACTATGAATTTGTAATCAAGTCTGAGCAAGTAGTGCAGCACTAGGTGAGGTCTGCCTGCAGAAGATCAAAGGGCTGCAGTCACCAGTATGGATTGCAGCTGAACAGCAGGAAAACAAAGACTCTCACCACTGGTCCAATTGCCAGCATCATGATAGAAGGAGACGAGATTGAGGTTGCTAACAGTTTCATCTTGCTCAGATCTACAGTCAACATTCTTGGCACCAGCAGAGAGGAAATCAAAAGACAAATTAGCTTGGGGAAATCTGTTGTCAGGGACCTCTCCAGAGTGCCAAAGAGAGACAGTGTCAGTAAAGAGACTAGGGTGTGCCTGATCCCAGCTTTGGCCTTCACAAATACTTGCTATGCATCTGAGAACTGGACAGTGACTAAGGATGACAGAAGAAGAATTGATGTTTTTAGCCTCACCTCCATATTTCAGGTAGAGAGGTCCATCCCTGCGGGGATGTAACTTTCTAATGAATCTATATTTTACTATTTTAACCTAAAAAAAAAAGAATCAATGTCTTTGAGTTGTGATACTGGAAGAGTATTGAACCATACCATGGATTGCTGAGAAAACAAACAAGTTTGACCTGGAAAGGGTGAAACCAGGCTGCTCCATGGAGGCAAGGATTTTGAAACTCTGTCTCACATATTTAGAGCATATTGCCAGAAGGGAGCATTCCTTAGAGAAGGACAACATGCTTGGAAGAGTGGAGGGTCAATGCAGGACAAGAAGACCCTGTGAGACGGATTGACACAGTGACTGCGGTAATAAGCACAGGTGTATCTGATACTGTGAGATTGGATCAGAATAGGATAGGGTTTAAAGCTGTTGTTCACAGGGTCACTATGAGTCATAGAGGACTTGACAGCATGTACCAACGAACAACATTGTTTTTGTCCTCTGTATGTTCATGTATTGCTTCATGGCTATTTCTATGTAGATTTTCAAAGAGGGTAGTACTACTGTCCTTAAGATTTTGAGCAGTGGGAAGATGGGCAGGGCCTACAGGATCTGTTTCTGTTGCATTTGGATGTTTAGCATCGGATTATATCCTGGTCCCCACAGGCTTGGACTATCTTTCCTTGCCTAAAGCTGCTTAGCCTGTTCTTGGGGGCTTTATTTCTCTGTCTACCCAACAGTACCCTATCCAGCTGCTCCCATGCCGTGGTGGCCTTGCTCTACCCCTTTTCCTGGCAACACACATTCATTCCTGTCCTTCCGGCCTCCATGATTGACATCGTCTGTTGTCCCACCCCTTTCCTGGTTGGCCTGCTCTCCAGCTCTCTCCCCAAACTGAAGGAGCTGCCTGTGGAGGAGGTGAGCCACTTGGGGATGGGAAGGGTGAAGGAGAAGAGTAGGCAAAAGTCCTCAAGTGGGAGCAGAGGAGGGGGAAGAGTGGCCCTCTCATCCTGGTCTTTTTCCTTTTTTCCGGGAGGCCTATCCCTAACTGGATATACTTGTGTTAGCAGACTGTGGGAACCTGGGGGTCTAGAGGCTTGGAAAAGGACTCATACCCTAAGTCACTGATGATAATGACTTCTCACAGGCACTGATGGTGAATCTGGGATCCGACCGATTCATCCGACAGGTAAGAACAAGACACCTCAAAACTTTTGGTCTCTGGGCTACCCAGGGTGGAGGCTTGTTAGACTCAGGCTTCAGAACACATTACACCATGTGTGTAATGAGCCTGTTTATTGTGCTTTCTGGCCTTTAGAAGTCACAGAACAGACTGGGGTGGGAAGCTGAGAACCCTTGACTTCAGCAGGATTTCCCTTTCTCCTTGGTATTATCAGGCTCAGGAAGGTAGTTTTTAAATAGGAAGAGAATGACCTGAAGGTCTGGAGATTTGGCCTGTAGGCTTTGCCATCATTGAGCGCTTTCCTGAGTCAATATTATCATCTCTTAAACAGAGACAGTGTTAATACCTTGAAATGTGACCAGAGAAATTACATAAGTAATATGTATTGTGCTGTTTAATGGAAAGGATCATAATCATTGTTGTCAACCTCAAAAGTCTGTTAGTCATGGAAATTCCCCTAGCTCTCTACAAAGGAACAAAATCCAATGCCCTACCCTCTGCATGAATGTACAGTCTGTTTCACATCACTAAGTACAAAGTATGAAGGCATATACTATTCCGGAATGTAGAGACAGCAATCATCAACCTAACTTTATACTTGAGAGACAAATGGTGCCTGTTACTTCACTGAATTATTTTTGGTGCAGGAAGAGAGACTTCTTGGAAAAGCTATGCTGATTAGACACGTCCTGGAGATACTTGCTTCCAGCTTATGACTGATTGCTGATTGAAGGTTTGGCTATCACTTCAATAGCCAAATGGATTATGTAGAATCTGTTTAGGATATAGGACCATTTCCCTGTCCCAGGCCTACTGTGCTTCTCTCTTAGAACTAAAGATCTAAGAATTAAGGGGACTTGATCAAAGTGTTAGGGTCAGAATCCTGGCTGGTCCTGTATGAACTTGGGTAAGTTTATTAATCCTTCTGTATCTATTCTTAAAGCAAGGTTGATAATATCTACTTGATAGAGTTATTAGAAGACATAAGATCATATACATTTAAGTCCTTAGATAGGGCCTAGCACATGGTAAATGTTCAGTTAATATCAACTGTGATGATTATCACTATGTTTTTTACCTTCTGCAGATGGATGATGAAGACACATTATTACCTAGAAAGTTGCAGGCAGCTCTGGAGCAGGCTCTGGAGAGGAAGAATGAACTGATCTCCCAGGACTCTGACAGTGATTCTGATGATGGTGAGCAAAGCTTTACTAGGAGGAATCAGGCCTGGCCCCAGACTATCTCCCTCTGTTTTTTTTTAACTTGTGTCTGGGCCTCAGATAGACCCTGCTATGTATTAGACCCTTTATGGCTGACGAGGCTCCAGGTATAGGCTCTTAGTCTCACTTTAAGTTAGAATGCCCTAGCCTCATTCTGATGAGGTTCAAAGAGCTATGACTTGATCAGGCTTGAGGGGAAAGAACTGTAAACTTATCTCAGCTGGAGTTCAGAAATACTAACAATGTTAGAGATACTTCTGGGATGGCGCAGGCTACAAAGCTGCCACTTTCCAGGAGGGTTTGGAGGTAAACGCAAACCCAAGTATCAACCACAAAAAACTTCTTTTTTTTTTTTTCTATAATTATATTTTATTAATTTTCATAAACATTTACAGAGATTTTGGGCTTCCACTCATTCATTGTTGCACTATTCTCTCTACCCTCCTCCCAGTTTGTTCTTGTCCAAATGCCACAGTGCTTGTCAAAGCCAGTTCTGATTAATCTTCTTTGTCAGTGTGTCCTTTGCCATTCCCTATCACTCCTCCCTGAGAGAGACTTCACCCTGAGTCATAAGGAAAAGGGGATGGCGTATTCTCTTAGCTACTTCCTGCTGAAAAGGGACGCTGTGGGTTTCAGGGTGAAGATCTTCTCTCACTACTCTAAAGGGCCCCTTTGGCAGTAGGAAACACATAGACTATTATGGAGATTGATTTTGGAATTTAGATGCACTCTTATTGATTGTGCTTGGCCGTACATGTTCATATCCTTGAAGATGTATCATGGGGGTGTTGCAACCTAGAAGACACAAATTTGACTAACAAGTTATAAGTACATGAGTCCAAAAATTATGGAAAAGTAAAAGAAAAGATTCTTTCATTGTTTTTCAAACCCTCCCCCAGGTCCCCTCCACCATGTAGCCCTCGCTCTAGTCTCCTGTGATGACAGAAATACCCAGTTATATCTCTCTTTTAAACGGTTCTCTCCCTCCTCTGTTTCAGTGCAGTATACATTATTGAACCCATCTTACTCAGTCTCTCCCCAACCCCAAGGACAGTCCCATTCTACAACAGTGGCATCGTGTAATATTTGTCCTTTTGTGACTGGGATATTTCACTCAGCATAATGTTCTCCAGAGTCAACCATTTTGAATAATATTGCATGAGTTCCTTGTTTTTTAATGCAGCATAGTATTCCATTGTGCGAATATACCACAGCTTCTCTAGCCATTCGTTTGTTGATGGGTACTTAGGTTGTTTCCAACTCCTTGCTATTGTGAACAAAGCTGCAATAAACATGGGTGTGCATATATCTGCTTGGATGTCAGCTATGGTCTCTTCAGGGTATATTCCCAGTAGTGGAATTGCTGGGTCAAATGGTATCTCTATTTGCAACTTTTTGAGAAAGCGCCATACTGCTTTCCCAGCCATACTGATTATTCTTCCCTCTTGGGCCTGCCCTCTAGCCATTTCATGATAGAGGGAATGTCCTCTTCCAGCGAAGCCAGGGAGACCACTTAAAGTGAGGGCTGTGAAGAAAGTGATTCTCAGCTCTCTATTGTCAACTTTCATTCCTCCAGCAAATATTTACTATCCATGTCCAGAGCGCCTCCAGGAGCCTATGGGCTAGTTTCAAACTTGTAACAACAAGAGAGAAAGCTTTAAGAACAAAACTGGCTACAAGTTTTGTTGGGAAAAGAAGGACACCACTTGCAGTTTGTAGAAAGCCTGTAGATGTTTGATCTGAACCTCAAAGGTTTTCTCTTCCCTTCTAGAATGTAATACCCTCAATGGGCTGGTGTCAGAGGTGTTCATCCGGTTCTTTGTGGAGACTATTGGGCACTACTCCCTCTTTCTGACACAGAGTGAGAAGGGAGAGAGGGCCTTTCAGCGAGAGGCCTTCCGCAAGTCTGTGGCCTCCAAGAGCATCCGTCGTTTTCTTGAAGTTTTTATGGAGTCCCAGATGTTTGCTGGCTTCATTCAAGACAGGGAGCTGAGGAAGTGCCGGGCAAAGGGTAAGGCCAGAAGATCAGGAGCTGTGGATCCTCTCTAACTTATCTGCTATCTGTAGGGCTGAGCAGCTTAGTCATGTGATTGGAGCTCTTGGCTGCCTAACACACTTTTTCTCTGCTAGAAACTTCCAAGGGAGTTTTGCTTCCCATCCAAGGCTGTGATCATATTAGAACCATGTGGCTGGAGAGAGGGTCTTATTTCCACTTAAGAGTAGAATGATCATTGGTTTCCCTTAATCCTGTAATGATTCCCTTGTCTTGGAGAAAAACTAAATGGATCAATTTAAGGGGGGTCCTGAGAATCTAGGCATTGGGAGGTCCCTTAAAGAGGACTGGACTAGCTAACTATTTTAGGTTGGTGATGGTCCCTCCTCGAGGTAGAACTTTTAGTTATTTCCTCAGCTTATTCAGGGCTTCTTCATTTCTTCAAGATTTTTCTGTTTTAACCTCTGGGTTATTGTACTTTCAGTCTACTAATATTATTCATTTAGTGCAACAAACCTTTTTGGAATAACATAAAAGGAGTGGCCTAAAAGTAATTAGAGAGGGTGGCCATGTTGCGGGTGGGGCAGCTCTGGAATTAAAGAGTGAATGGTGTCTTCACCATAATGGGACTCAGCAATGTGTACTGGGATTGAGTGCATAGAGTATTGAAAACCTTTAGCAATAAATATACCAGTGAAATATCATTAGTTTTGATCAGCCAATCTGAATCCCCAAAATTCGTACCTACAAATTAGAATTCCATATTTATGATTTCTCTGTTTTGTACACCAGAGTCCCCTTCATTTAGTAGAGTTAAATGTTAAACTGGAGGGGAGCTCTGGTGGCCTAGTGGTAAGGAGCTGCAACTACAATCCCAGAGGTGCACGGTTCAAATCCACCAGATGCTCTGCTGGGGAAGGAGGGACAATCTCCTCCTGTACCAGTCAGATCTGATTTGACGGTACACTCACACATAGTTTGATTTTTATTTCCCTTCTTGTAATCTTTTCTTCCCTGTCCTTGTTTCTGCCCAGGCCTGTTTGAGCAGCGGGTAGAACAGTATTTAGAGGAACTTCCAGATACAGAGCAGAGTGGAATGAATAAATTTCTCCGAGGTTTGGGTAAGTAGCCTTGATAAGATATACATGTTTATAGCAAGAAGGGCAGAGCTTGGACACTGGAGGAAGAGAGTCTTTTATAAAGAAAAGATCTCTAGGACAGTAAATACAGTATTCACCAAACCGTGGGCCCAAGAGAGACCACAGATTTCCCATTACGTGTTTCAAGGTGCATGCTTTCCTGAGAGAATGTGAACACTAAAGAGCTAGTGAACTTTCCTCCAGGCTACAAAGGGGCCCATAAAAGTAGCAGTGCCAAAGTGCCCTTCTCTTACCACCTCCTCTCCCTCCAAGTTCCATGGAATCATGGCTCAGTTTAAGGGGAAATTAAGGCAAGAAGTTAAAGGATTAATACCAGTGGCCTATTGGAGCTCTCAAGTGTTTTCACGATCCTGGATCAAGTATCTGATAGCTGTAAGCCAGTCTTCCTAATCCTGTCTCCCTTTTTTCCCCAGTGAGAGAATTAAGGCTTTAGGAAGGAAAGGGTATGGAAATTGGAAACTATGACAAAGAAACATTCTCAGTTTTGCCTTCTCTGGCCCACAGGCAACAAAATGAAGTTCCTCCACAAGAAGAATTAAGCTTCTTTCCAGTAGCAGAGTCCAGTGCCTTGTAGAACCTGAAGCCTGGGGAAGGGGCCCCTGCCTGTGACACTCTGGACTGCTGTGGCACTCTACCCCCACAGACCCCACACTTCCAGTCAGCCCATTTCTGCCATCACAATATCCCAGGATACTGTTTGTAAATAATCTGCTGTAAGCTTTCTTAACTGTTTTTGTAATGAGCAAAGAGAATCTGGTAAATATTTGTATATTCCCAAGGGGCTGGTGCTTTCCTGCCCTGCCTGAGCACAGATGAAGTTTAGCTAGGTGCTGGTGACTGGCCAATTATGTGCAGCTGACTGTCTCAGCTAAACCACTGATCTTTCCCTGGAGGCTCCTGGCCTGCTTGCCTGAGGTCCCTGCTGCCAGTCTTGGGCCCTGGAGAGCAGATGCTGTCTTGCTGTGTACAGGAGGACATTTTTTTTTGTTTCAACCTTGGAATTTCTATTTTTTCCTAGTTGTACCCTCCTCTAACCTTCTGTTTATGAAAGGCAAGGGCCAATCAATCCTCAAATGCAGCATGGTACCAGATAGGTACCTGGCTCATCTTGGGCCTGGCTCTCTTGCTCCTCCCACTTTTTTATATGATCAGTGAGCATGGGAATGTCAGCCCCCAGCTCTGCCAGTGCTCTCTGGCCCAGCTCCCAGTCAGTGGTGGCCATGATGCGGTACAGGGCATCCTTCCTTCCCACTGTCTACGGTTGTTCCTAATAAACCATGTACAGTTGTTTGGGCCCAGAGCCTCTCGTGTCCTTGGCCTCATTATCTTCAGTTATCTTTCTTAGGAATGGGCTACAATGAGCCAATCTGGAATGAAACAACTCATGTAGGGAATTCAGTACTTGATTTGGGGTTTAGATTTCTATAGGTCACTGACTTTCCCTGATAGGGGTTTAGATTACTGTAGGTCATTGACTTTCCCTAATAGTGACTTCTCTGGCTGAGTTGTAAGACTGGATTAGAAGATACCAAATCATTGTTCTAGTTATGATTCCCACTCTAGTCGTCAACTGTTAAATGTTTTTGGTAATAGAAAGAATGATCACTGCCTCTTGTCTCTGTTACTGGTTGAATAAGAATAGTTTTCTGTTCAATTTTAAACTCTTAAAACCCCATTAGTTATCGTGGTATTGGTGGAGGATGCTCAGGAAATCTAGCCCAAGGCTTGGTCACAGAATGACCCACTGCTTATACCTCTTCCACATCACCCTGATTGTTTTCCCCCTCTTTGGGGACCTTGGGTTGGCATAAAGAATGCTCTGCTGCATCCTGTGGAAGAATAAGGAGAGAAACAGAGGGAAGTGGCTTGGATTTTAACCCATCATGACCTGGGTAGAGCAGAAGTGGTAAAAACTCCCAAGGTGTCCTTCCATCCTAGCCTATTTTAGGGTGGAAAGTCTATCTCAAGCTCTCTTACCTGGTCCCTACTGAGGTATGCACAGGCTGCCGCCTGTCAGTGATTTGGGATTGCTACCTTCCTCATAAAACAAAGTCAAAGGTTCCTCTTCTAAGATGACAATGTCTTTTTCTCCTCTGAAAATGCCTCTTACATTATTGTCTTTGGTGTTTGCTGGGATTGAGATTTCAAATCTGGGTGAATCAATGGAGTGGAAGGAAAATTAATCATAACCAGCAAGTCCAGAGTTAATTAATCTCCAGAGTTCATAGACTCTTTTAATAATAGTTTCTAAAAAGTACTATTTCTCTCTTTTTAAAATTTATTTATTTATTGTTTCTTTTTTTTGTTTAACATGCTTTTAAAGGACCATCAGATGTTTGCTCAAGAGGTATAAACTCTTTTTAAAAAAAGTTTTTTGAAACCTTTTATAGCATATAAAGAGCCTTGCAGGCAGAGCATAATCTGTTAGTCTGCTAACTAAAATGTTGTCAGTTTGAATCCACCATAAAGATTTACAGCCTCAGAAACCTGATGGATGGTCAAGTCACTAGGAGTCAGAGCAACGAAACAGAAGTAGGTTTATTTCGTTTTATAATACAAGGATACATCTCTCTCCTCCTATGGCCTCAGCTCTGATCTTGATTTAGAAATCTGGGACAGTCCCAGGAGGGCTTGGAATGGCTGCCATACAGTGACTGACTGCTTTGGTCAAGGCCCAGAAAGAATTCTTAGTAGAGGAGGGACAAGACAGTAGATGTGCAGGAGTGTATGTCTAAAGAACCTGGTTTGAAGCTTACAAATGTATTAGGTTCTGTCTGTTTTCAGTTTCTGAATCCTTAATTCAGTGAGTCTCAGTGCTTTAGGTGTACTCTTTAAAAAAATAGCAAATACTGTAATTCCCTTTTACCATTCTGTGTTGAAATATGTAGATAATATAACCCATCTACACATACCATTGTGAATCAGTTATCATGAGTTTTAGGGTCAACGGAACAGCCACTAACAAACACAGCTATAATATAAATAGAAAACTTGTTGCCAATTCCAACTAATGCATTTGAGAGCACACTTACTCCACAGGGTTTTCTTGGTTGTAATTGTTACTTAAGAGGTCAAGCACATGGCTTGATAACCTAAAGGTTGGTGGTTTGACCCCACATCCAGCTGCTCTGTGTGAAAAAAGCTTGGCAGTCTGCTCCAGGAAAGATTACAATTTAGAAAAGTCTATGGAACCATTCTACCCTGTCCTGTAGATCATTTGAGTCAAAAATCAATTCAACAGGCCTGGAAAGCCTGTAAACTGCTATCTAAGATACTACTAAAGATATCATGCTTGGAAGGGTGGAGGGACAGCGCAGGAGAGGGAGACTCTGGATGAGATAATACAGAGACTAGTAGAATGGGAGAGGTGTGTTGGAGTCAGTGAGACTGGCTCAGGATTGAGCAGGCTTCAGAGCTGTTGTACATAGAGTTGCTATGAGTTATCAGGTGACTCAACAGCACATAACAACAATCTTTCCTAGCATGATGTCTCTCCTTAAGGACTGTTTGTTTGTTTGTTTGTTTGTTTCTGAAAATATGTCCAAACTAGATGAGACAAATTTTTACTATCCTTAGCTTTAAGGAACACTCTGGTTGCATTTCCTTCAAGACATATTTGTTTGTTTTTTGGCAGTTCATGAGATATTCCGCACTTTTCTTTAACAACACAACTCAAAGGCATCAATTCTTCTCCAGTCAATCTTATTCATTGCCCACCTTTCAGATATATAAGTGATTGGAAAACTATGGCTTGAATCAGGTGCACCTTAGTCTTTAAATTGACATTACTGCTCTCCAGAACATTGGAAAGGTCTCTAGAAGCAGACTTTCCCAATGTTGTATGTCTCCATATCTCCTGTATGCTGGTACCAAGTGGATTATGGATCCAAGCAAGAGAAAATCACTGAAAATTTAAATCTTTTCTCCATCTATCATGATGTTGCCTTTTGGACTAGTGTTTGAGGATCTTTGTTTTCTTGATGTTGAGATGTAATCCATATTGAAGGCTGTAGTCCTTGATTCTCACAGCAAGCACTCAATGTCCTCCTCTCTTGAGTCAACCTGTGGCCACCTTTTTATTATTATTTAAATAATAGTGAGTATTGTACTCCTTTAAAAAGTCATCTATATGAGATTATATGGTCAACAATTACTTTGAAACAGAGAGAAGAAGGTAAGGAAGCAGGTAAACCAGATTATTGGAAATGAAATAACCAGAACAGACTCCTCAAGAATGTTTAAGAATTGTGAAGAAAGTAACCAATGGCATTGAACAATTTATATAGAAATAAAAGCACAATAAAACAGTATTTTAAAAATCCCCCAAACTCAGCAGCATCTAATGGCAACCTTCACTGAAATATATCACTAAAGCTTTATTCTGAGTTGATTCTAACTACCAACCAGTTGGGCCATGTGCATTTAACGATTACTGCTATCAGGGCAATTCTAACTCCTTTAGGACATAGTGTATATGGATTCCAAGTAAATCTTTAGGGAAGCAAATTGTTTCATCACTTCTCATGAAAAGGCTGGTGGGTTTGAGCCATTCATCTTTTGGTTAGCAACACAGCACTTTAACTATTGCATCACCAAGGTCCCTGTAATAATAATTTAAAAATCCTGTCAAGCCAGTTCCAGTTCATAGTAACCATCCATCAGATTCCAGAGACAGTAAATCTTTAAAGGAGATTGCCTATTTTTCTTCTGCAGAGTGGCTGGTGAATTCAAGTTGCTAATTCTTTGGTTAGCAGCCCTGTATGTTATGTATTAGGCCATCAGGTCACTTTGTTGTTATGTGCTGTCAAGTCAACTACAACTCATAGTGACCCTATGCACAATAGCTCTGAACATTGCTCTATCCTGAGCCAGTCTCACAGTCTTTGACACACCTACCCTCGTTACTTCAGTTATTGTGTCAATACATCTCATCTGGGGTCTTCCTCTCCTGTGCTGTACCTCGACCTTTTCAAGCATAATCTCTTTCTCCAAAGACTGGTCCCTCCTGGCTACATGCCAAAGTATGTGAGAGACAGAGCTTGAAAATCCTTGCCTCCAAAGAGCAGCTTGATTCCATCCTCTCCGGGACAGACTTGTTTGTTCTCTTGGCAGTCCATCGTATGCTCAATACTCTTCAGCACCACATCTCAAAGGCATCAATTCTTTTTGTCATCCTTGGTAAGTACCCAGATCTCTGATGCATAACAAGTAATTATGAAGACCATGGCGTGGATCAGGTACACCTTAATCTCTATACTGACATCCTTGCTCTTCAGCACTCTGGAGAGGCCCCTGACAGCAGATTTTCCTAATGCAATTTTTGTCTTTTGATTTCCTGACTACTGGTGCCAAGAATGTTGATTGTAGAGCCAAGCAAACTGAAGCTGTTACCAATCTCAATCTCTTCTTCATCTATAATGCTGCTGCTAATTGGCCCAGTAGTGAGAAGCTTTGTTTTCTTGATGTTGAGCTTCAAATCATATTGCAAACTATAGTCCTTGACCCTCTGCAGCAGATGTTTCAGGTCCTCCTCACTTTCAGCAAGCAGTTGTGTCATGCATAATGCAGGTTGTTCATGAGTCTTCTCAAATTCTGATGCCAGATTCTTTCTCATAAAGTCCAGCCTCTTTTTTTTTTTCCAAGTTTATTGGATTAATTGGTTTTTTTTTTCTATAATTATATTTTATTAATTTTCATAAACATTTACAGAGATTTTGGGCTTCCACTCATTCATTGTTGCACTATTCTCTCTACCCTCCTCCCAGTTTGTTCTTGTCCAAATGCCACAGTGCTTGTCAAAGCCAGTTCTGATTAATCTTCTTTGTCAGTGTGTCCTTTGCCATTCCCTATCACTCCTCCCTGAGAGAGACTTCACCCTGAGTCATAAGGAAAAGGGGATGGCGTATTCTCTTAGCTACTTCCTGCTGAAAAGGGACGCTGTGGGTTTCAGGGTGAAGATCTTCTCTCACTACTCTAAAGGGCCCCTTTGGCAGTAGGAAACACATAGACTATTATGGAGATTGATTTTGGAATTCAGATGCACTCTTATTGATTGTGCTTGGCTGTACATGTACATATCCTTCAAGATGTATCATGGGGGTGTTGCAACCTAGAAGACACAAATTTGACTAACAAGTTATAAGTACATGAGTCCAAAAATTATGGAAAAGTAAAAGAAAAGATTCTTTCATTGTTTTACAAACCCTCCCCCAGGTCCCCTCCACCATGCAGCCCTCAAAGTCCAGCCTCTTGAATTATCTTTTCTGCATACAGATTGAAAAGGTTTGGAAACTGGGCATATCCTTGAAGTACTCCTTTTCTGATTTTGAACCATGCAGTGTTTCCTTGCTCTGTTCTGATGACTGCCTTGTGATCCAAGTATAAGTTTTACATGAGCACAGTCAAGTGTTCTGGGATTCCCATTCTGCTAAAAGTTAGCCACAATTTGTTGTCATCCATGCAGTTAAATGCCTTTGCATAGCAGATGGAACACTGACAGACATTCCTCTAGTACTCTCTGGTATCAGCCAAGATCCATCTGACATTGGCAATTTTGTTCCTAGTGCCATAGCCTCTTCTAAACCCAGCTTCTATTTTTGGTAGTTCTCTGTCATGTACTTTTCCAGTCTCTCTTGGTCTAATCTTTAAAAGGATTTTGCTTGCATGTGATATTAGTGATATCATTTGATAATTTTCACACTCTGATCAGATTTTTATGTAATAGGAATAAATATGGATAGCTGTAATATAAAAGGGGGAGAAATTAATAGAATGTATTTTGCAATAAAATAACAGGCTTAAATATGTAATACTTGGATACAACCATACTAGAAGACATAATTAAGCTAGATTCTTGTACCTATGCATATAATTACTGTGAATAAGATACCACATGTGAACAATGAATAGAGATGGCAAAGAATTGATGCCTTTGAGTTGTGGTTTTGGAAAAAAAGTGCTGAATATTTCATGAACTGGCAAAAGACATGTCTTGGAGAAAGCAGCTAGAGTGCTCCATAAAGGCAAACCTATGTCTTGTATATTTTGGGTATGTTGTTAAGAGGCACCATTCCTTGGAAAGTCATCATGCTTGTAAAGATGGAGGGTCAGTGAAGGAGAGGAAGACCCTAAACAGGGCACATTGACAAAGTGACTGCAGCAGTGGACTCAAATATGTCTAAAATGATGAAGATGGTACAGGATAAGATAGGGTAAAATCTGTTGTTCATAGGGTCACTAAGTCATACTTGACAACACCTAACAATACTAGCACCTCAGATTCTGTTAAATAGGGATCCTATGTACAATTGCTCTGAACTTTGCCCTAATCTGAGGCAGTTTCACTGTCTCTGCCACACCTATGCCCATTAAACCAGTTACTGTGTCAATCCATCTCATCCAGGGTCTTCCTCTCCTGTATTGTCCCTCCACTCTTTCAAGCTTGATGCCCTTCTTCACAGATTGGTCCTTTCTGGCCATGTGCCCAAAGTATGTGAATCAGAGCTTCAAAATCTTTGCTTCCAAGGAGCAGCTTGGTTTCACTCTCTCCAAGACAGACTTGTTTGTTCTCTTGGTGGTCCATGGTATGTTCAATACTCTTTTCCAGCACAACTAAAAGGAATTGATGGTTCTTCTGTCAATCTCAGTTACTGTCCATCTCTCTAATGCATAACAAGTAATTGTGAAGACCATGGTTGGGATCAAGTGCACTAGACCAGCATCATGGCTCTTTAGCACTTTGGGAGAGGTCTGTGACAGCAGATTTTCCTAATGCAAATAATCTTTTGATTTCTTGTGCAAAGAATGTTAATTGTAGAGCCAAGCAAAGTGAAATTATTAATAACCTTAATCTCTTCTCCATCATAGTGCTGCCAATTGGCCCAGTGGTGAAAATCTGTGTCTTCTTGATGTTGAGCTTCAATCCATATTGAAGAATACAGTCCTTTGCCTTCTGCAGAAAGGCTTCAGATCCTTCTCAGTTTCAGCAAGCAATGATGTGTCATCTTCCTAACACAGATTGTTGATGAGGTGGTTTTCTAAAACAATTTTAGGCAGTATTTTGAACAAAACAAAGCAACACTTGTCTTCATTTATACAGTGGCTGGAATCCTAGAAAAACTGTGAAGGATATATGAAAACTACCATAACTGTTACCCATGGTGGTCAGTGTTTGGCGGAGCTCCCAGTTTAAGACAGGTTTAGGTGAGCTCTGGTGGCCTAGTGGCAAGAAGCTGCACTACAATCCTGGAGGTGTGAGGTTCAAATCCACCAGATGCTCTGCTGAAGAAGGAGGAACAATCTCCTCCTGTACAGTCAGGTCTGATTTGATGGTACACACACAAATAATAATAATAATAATAATGACAGGTTTAGAAGTTTAGAAGCAGGAGTGGCATCCAATTCCTCAACAACATACCACGAGAAACTCCATGAACATTGATAAATGATGATAGTTCTAGAAAGTCTCCAGGCCTTTTGTTCATAGGGTTGCTATGAGTCGTGCTTGACTTGACGACAATCAACATACACAACATATGCAAAATGAAATTGGATCCTAAGCTAAGTTTTCATTGTTTTTTCTTAGGTACCACTGAGTCAGTTTAGACTTATCTCACCTCTGTTACAATAAAAAGCAAAACTGCTCAGTCCTGCTGCATCCACACAGTGCTTGCTGTGTCCCACCCACTGTTGCAGCCAGTGTGGCAGTCCGTCTTGTGGAGTGTCTTTCTTTTTTGCTCATCCTTTACCAAGCATGTCCTTAAATAGGGTTTGGTCTCTTCTGATAAAATGCTCAGAATATGTGATACAAAGTCTCACCATTGTCACTGTGATGGCAAAGGACAGGACAGGGTTCAGATCTGTTGTTCATAGGGTTTCTATGAGTCATTTCTATGGCACCTAACAGCAACAAGTAGGTAAGGAGTTGCCCTGCCAGCCCAGAGACAAGCTGATCAAATCCACAAGCAACTAAATGTGATGTATATAGCCTTTGAAAATCCACAGGAGGATCAGCTATGAGTCAGTTCTGACTTAGTGACAATGAGAGACTTAACCAAGGAGAGCTGTTATTCCAAGGAGCATTCCACCTGTACTTCAAGACAGATTTGGTTGCTCTTGCTTTTTTGGCTGTCTATTGTTTCTTCACCAGCACTGCAATTCAGAAGCATTAATTATACTTTAATCTTATTCATTACCCAACTTTCATATGTATATAAGGTGCCTGAAGATACCAGGGCGTGGGTCAGGCTCACTTTATTCTTTACAAGTGATAGTTTGTTCTTTAGCACTTTAAAGATTGTGGGCTTTTTGGTAGGAGATTTGCATTATGCAATAATACATAATTTGATTTTTCAACTGCTGCTTCCTTGGGCAACTGCTGCTTCCTTGGGCATTGCTCATGAGTTCAAATGAAATTACTTGACTACTCCAGTCTTTTCTCCATTTATCTTGGTACTGCTTATTGATCCAGTTGTGAGGAATTTTGTTTTCTTATTGCAGAACCTCTAGGTACATCCATTTCATGATTATGAAAAACAAAAAAAAATACTTAGATACATTTTTAGAACTCCCAGGTGATAATTCTCAATTCTGTCATTGAGAATAAGTGTTTTAAATAGGGTTGTTACCTTTCAACATTCCTGTCCCATTCTCCCCACCCCTACCCCATTCTGGAGTTAAAAGAGCCTTGGATTTTCTCCTGTGAAGGAACCCAGAAATGTAATGTGTCTAGCTGCTAACCAAAAGGTCAGTAGTTCAAATCCACCAGCTGTTTCACATGAGAAAGATGGGCAGTCTCCTCCCACAAAAATTTACTCTCAAAAACCCTAAACTGGGGTTACTGTGGGTCAGATCCAACTGGGAAACACTAGGTTTATTGTGAAGGAAAGGAGTCCTGGTGTCACAATAGTTAATACCAGTGACTTTATGGGAGAAAGGATAGCTGAGAAAACTTTGGGACAGTCCTATTACAAAAGATTATGTTGGAGAGGAGTACCATGTCATCTATGAGTCAGAACTGAATGGATGGAACTCAACAACTCTAGCTGTCCAATATGATATCTACCCATTAGCCACCAGTTCTAGTGCTGTAGACTGTAGTGTATTGCACGGATAGATACAGGTCACTAGTGGTTCAAATATACTAGAGGCTAAGCAAGAGAACGATGGGCAGTCTCTTGCCATTAAAATTTACAGTCTAGAAGCTAGAGGAATGATCATTCTGAGATGGAAATTAATTGGTCTTGAACTTTAGTTTTCAAGTCACAGAGAGTAACAGGAAGTTGTTTACTTGTGTTTTATTGTCTATGTAAAGACATTCTTCTGTGTAATTATTAAAAAAAAAAATCATGATTAACATTGTAAAGAATGGGAATTCCAAACACTTAAAATTGTGCTAGCAGTGATCATGTGGAACTTGGACATAGACCAAATAACAGCTCTCCTTGGTTAAGTCTCTCATTGTCACCAAGTCAGAACTGACTCAATAGCTGATCCTCCTGTGGATTTTCAGAGGCTATATACATCACATATGAGGGGACTGCCCATCTTTCTCGGAGTTGCTTGTGGATTTGATCAGCTTGTCTCTGGGCTGGCAGGGCAACTCCTTACCTACTTGTTGCTGTTAGGTGCCATAGAAATGACTCATAGAAACCCTATGAGCAACAGATCTGAACCCTGTCCTATCCTTTGCCATCTTTATCATCTTTGATATACTTGAGCCCATTGCAGCAGCCACTGTGTCAATCCATCTGGTTGAGAGTCTTTACCCTCTCACTAAAGTGCCACCTTTCCAAGCATGATGTCCTTTTTAAGGAATAGCCTGTCCTAGCCACATGCCTAAAGTATGTGAGGTGAAGCTTTATCTTCTTTGCCTCCAGGGAGCATTCTGTCTGCACTTTCTGCCTTTTTCACTAGGCCACCAGAATTCACTGGTCATCTTTCAAGCTAGTATCTCAGTGGGGTGGGGGGTGGGGAATCAGTCTGTTTATGACTGCTTAGTTAAAATTTATATTCAACTGCAACAATGATGAATGAAAATCCAAAATCTCTGTAAATGTTCATTAAAATTAATTTTAAAAAAAGAAAAAGTTTATTCAAATAATACTTTTTTTAAAAATTTATTTTCTTTTCAATTTGATGTACTGTCAAATTAGATCTGACTGGTTCAGAAGGAGTTTGCCCCTCCTTCTCCAGCAGAGCATTTGGTGGATTCAAACCACACACCTTTGGGATTGCAGTGCAACTTCTTGTCACTAGGCCAACAAAGCTCCCATCAAACAATACTTTAAAAAAAAATACTTTTATGCATATCTTTGCAAAGTCATGTAGACAAAGTCACATAACCTGCTTTGTACCCAAAGTACTTACAAATATAAAATAAACAGAGTAATTCATACAATGCAAACATGAAGTAAAACCAAAGTTGTGATGTTGTTGTTATGTGCCGTCGAGTCACTTGCGACTCATAGCGACCCTATGTACAACAGCCCTAAACTCCGCTGTCTTGTGCCAATCGCACTGTCTCTGACACTCCCATCCCAATTATCCCAGTCACTGAATCAATCCACCTCATAGAGGGCCTTCCTCTCCTGCACTGTCCCTCCACCCTCCCAAGCATGATGTCCTTCTCCAAGGACCGGTCTCTCCTCACAACATGTCCAAAGTATGTTAGATGGAGCCTCAGAATCCTTGCCTCCAAGGAGCCACCCGGTTTAACCCTTTCCAGGACAAATCTGTTTGTTTTCCTAGCAGTCCATGGTATTCTCAATATTCCTCCAGCACCACAGCTCAAAGGCATCAATTCTCCTTCTATCTTCCTTGGTCATTGTCCAACTCTCTGATGCATAACAAGTGATTGGAAGACCATGGCCTGTATCAGACGCACCTTAGTCTCCAGAGAGACACCATTGCTCTTCAGTACTTTGGAGAGGTCCCTAACAGCAGACTTTCCCATGGCAATGCGCCTTTTAATTTCCTGGCTGCTGGTGTCAAGACTGTTGACTGTGGAGCCAAGCAAGCTAAAGCTGTGTACAATCTCAATCTCTTCACCATCCATCCTGATGCTGCCAATTGGTCCAGTGGTGAGAATCTTTGTCTTCCTGACATTGAGCCTCAATCCATATTGTAGGCTGCAGTCCTTGACGCTCTGCAGCAGGCGCTTCAGGTCTTCTTCAGTTTCAGCAAGCAGGGTTGTGTCATCCGCATAACGCAGATTGTTGATAATTCGTCCACCAATCTTGACCCCACATTTCTCCTCATAGATGCAATATAGAATTAGGAATGACATACAAAAATTTCTAGGAAAAAAGATAATCAAAACAGAGTTTCTAGAGCCAAACACTGGTAGCATGCAATCCAAAAAGACTTTGACTATATTTGTGAAGGAAAAGGTAGGGTAAAATGTCATGAAAACTCCAAAATAAGAGAAAAATTTACTTTTCAGTACTGGCAGTTATATTCTTCAGTACTGGTATTTATATTCTTTTTGACAATGTGCACTTGTGTAAACAAGAAGTTCAAAATGTATGGACACATATGCACCATCTCTTTAGCTTTCCAAACTCTTCAGATCCCTTTTCTGTGTAGTAAGAACATTTTTTATACATGTACATAAAGCATGTTTTTTGGTCCAAGGTCCCCTGAAAAAAGTAGCATCTGTTATGTTTTAAACTCTTCAAAGAAAAGTCAGATGATTGGAAATTCCTATCTAGAAAGTACATATAACAATCAGTAGAAATAGATTTTAAGTGCAGTAACATTAGCTGTGAATTTTCTTCTGATCTGTAGCTGAACTGTCACAGCAATGCAAAAAGGTTAAAACTACCATCTCAACCCAGTAGCAGTGGCAAAGTTTTAACAGTACAGCAAGCAATAAATGTTGGAGGGGATGCAGACACAATTACAAAATGAGCAAAAGACATGGAAAGAATTTTCAGAAGAAGTTATTTAGATGGTCAACAGACACATGAAGAAATGCTCAAAATCACTGGCAAGAGAGATACAAAGCAAATTTACATCTCACCCCAGTAGCAGAGGCAAAGCTTAACAGATCACCAAGAAAGAAATGTTAGAGAGGATGTGGAAAAATACACTGTTGGTGGGACTGTAAAATGGTACAACCACTTTGCAAGGTAGTTTGGCGTTTCCTCAAAAAGCTGAACATAAACCCCTAACAACCTAAAGATGAACAAAGAAATTCCTTATGACCAAGCTATTCCACTCCTAGGAATATACCCTAAGAATATTAGAACCGAAACAAAAAGATTTGTACATCAGTGTTGGTAACAGTATTATTCACCATCGCAAGAACATGGAAACAGCTCATATATCCAGACAGAATCGAATGGATTGAGAAATTGTGGTACATTCACATGCACCCAGGAGCAAAGATTTCGATAATTACTACATAACTTGGGAGGGACTGGAGAGCATTATGCTGAATGAACTCAGTCTTTTTAATTTGCCAAAATTAAGCGTTATTTATTTTACAAACGTGTATTATTGCTATTATTATTTTTTTTTTCATTGCTGTGAACTCAGTCTCTTAAGGACAAATACTGCTTAAGACCATTATTGTAGAAACAGAACTAGTAAAACATACAGGAGAATCCAAAGGAAGGTGGGGAGAGCGGGAGCAGAGGTTTGAGAATGGGCAGAAGGGCAATCATAGGGTCACACAATTTGGTGGATGGAGGGGAGGTAAATGGAAATAGGAAAGACCCAAGGAGATTTAGAAAGCCAGAACACAGGCATAGCCAGTGGGCATAGCTCAATGGTGAATAATTTCATATAATACAATGAATGGGAATGACTGTGTGGAACACAACGTTAATGATAGAGTGAAAACAATGAACTCTGTAAGCAAACCAACATAAAAATGTAAAAAACTTAGAAAAAGTAGATCACCTTAATATACTGCTTCTCACCCATTTTAATATTTATCTTTTTACTACTTTCTGCTATTTCCTCCTTTCTCATCCTTGACAACCTTACGGGGGTAAAAAAAAACCCCAAATTCCAAACAGCTCTGCCAGGTTAGAGCAGCCTTTGAGCTACGTGGGCGAGCCCTGACCCTACCGGAAGTGGCTTCTGGCCGTGCTCCGGAACCAAAACCTCACTCTCCGGAAGTACCTCACTGCGTGGCCGGGGCGGGAAGAGTCGGGAGTAAAAGCAGTGGGGACCTTAAGTTGAAGGCTGGAGAGCAAAGTCACGGAGCAGTTCCCTGAGGCTAGTTTTGCATTAACCCCAGGACCTAAGCTCTCTGCTAGGCTTTTGCTGTAGGCGCCCCTTCTGAAAAACATCCCGCTCTCTCTTCTATGGCGGCAGTATGCGCCTTCAGCTTTTCTTTCCAGGTCTAGGCATTAGGGTTCTAAGGCAGCACATAGGGAGTTACACTGCTAGGCGCTGCACCTCCACAAGAGGAAATGATAATGGTAGTAGTCTCTGGATTTTTACAGCCTATGGGTCAGCTACGTGTTGGCTCCTACTTTACAGTACAGTATTTTAAAACTTCAAAGTCCAGTGATCGCTTCGGCAGACACACTCAAATTGAAACGATGCAAAGATTAATATGGCCCCTGCGCAAATTCATTAACAGTTCCATAATTTTAAAAAAAAAAAAAAACCACCCCAAGACTTTAAGTCCAGTTTAGTGGTTTTTAACAATGGAGGGTGTGGCTTTTTACAAGTCTTTTAAAGTTTATAAACCAATTTTCATATATCCTGTTGGGTACTGACCCCCTCCAGGTTTTCAGAGGCACATGAAGATTGCCCATCCTCCCAGAGCAGCTGGTGTATTGAACTGCATACCTTTGGAGTTTTTAACATTCATCTATCCAGATGTCTCGGTCTTGAACTACTCACCCACTTTCCTCTTATGACTCTGCAACATCTATCCCTCAGGGGGACTTTTCTGCTTCTGATGGTTTTAACAATTTGCAAAGAGGCACAGACATACCACTGAGTCAGAACCCAACTTTTCATTCTAGCAGGGGACTGCTCCTCTGGCATAGCTGGTGGTGGATTCAGTGTCTCAGGAACGGCAGCCCAGCTTCTGAGCTCCCTAATTTTACCAGATATGATGAAATCTTAAGTACCAAACCTTAAAAGAGCAGCTCACTGTTTGGCACTGAAATTAAGCCTGGGCGGTTGTAAAACTTCCGGTATCCTCAGTGTTACAAGAGTCAACTTCAACTCAAAATCTTACCTTATTCTGTGTTAATGGTTACAATCCACCTTGTTCAAGCCTACTGTAATCATCACTTTATTGATGCTGAATTAGATCTCTTAAAGGCCCATTGCTAGAGAACTTTTAATACAGGATCTTTTACAGTAGACTACCTAATTTTTCTTTCAATGAGTTAAGCTGGTGTGAATCAAGCCACCCATTATCTAACAGCTAAGGGGCTAACCTCTGTACTGAAAGGCCTGAAGAATTTTGTTCTGATTCTGCAAATATATTCCAACTGCCTTTCAAGTCAGCAGCATCAGAAGACTATTAAGGCACATCATGCTACCAAGAGATCCTACAAGACATTTGATTACTATTTAAGCATTGTTATAACTCTTTGGGATTTAAGAAAGCCTAAAAATGTAACAAAGAACTGAGATGTTAAGAACATGCAATTTACACTGATTATCTACTTAAGCTCTTTAATGAATCCTTAAAATTGTGTTCTGGGATCATACTCCACCCCCACTTTGATGCCTAAATCCACTGGTGTTCAAAACTGCTAACCTAAAGATGAGCCTGTCAGTGCAGGTCTACCAAATCTTCCTGCGGGGAGGAACATGTGAGCACACATGTTCATGTAATATATTTGGATTCAGGTTTTGACTCAGTTGTATCAGCTGAGTCGATTCTATCACGTGCTCCATCAAAACAGGAGTCCTTTTTTAGCCCCACAGAGCATCTAGAGCATACTGTTCCACTGACAGTATACTCAGAATACAAAACAGAGTGATTGTAACAGATACAATGTCCACTTTATAAATCTAAGTGTTTTTTATTAGATCATGACTCAAACCTCTGAAGTGCTAATGCATCTCCATCAGCAGGGAAACAGGTCCCCATACTTAAGAGATCCTGATGCTGCTCAGCATTAGCTGCACGAGGAGAGGTGTAGGTATAGATGCCACAAAAGATCAGATCCCAACCTCCATGTAATTAACACAGCCTCAAGCCACCAGGACACAGGCCCCCCCAACCCCCTTAATCTTCTCCTCAGCTCTTCTGCTGAAGAATTTGGCCTTTACAATGACTGGTTGCTTCGGGAGCTTTCCCTTCCCCAAGACTTTGTAGTAACCCTAGAAAAACAAAACAAAACAGAAAGTTTACAATAACCCAGTCAAGTACCAACTCACAAACAGGCATGAGAAAAGACAGCTACCAACTTAGACCTTCTAGAAGCCAGGTATGGCATGTTTCTGATCAGGGCACTAACAAAGGCACTGACTGCCCTCACCCATGAATCCAGACCAGCAGATAGATCCTCTCCGAGGACTCTAGCACACCAAGACAAGAGCAGCATCAGGATGTGACTCTAGTCTCGAGCAAAATACAAATCCCTTTTCCCTATGTTTGGCAAAAGGGGAAAACCACATCCACATCCTGGACACACCCGACCAAAAGTGCTCAAGGAAATACAATAAGCTGGAAAGATGGATTTAAAGTTCAACTAGGAGTTTTCACAGGGCTCTAGCCCAAGAAATCCTGGAGCTAATTATGTAAGACTCTCTAATTCTGAATGGCAATTAAGCAAATTAGAATTTTATCATATAGATGATATAAAGAATCCCTGACACCAAAAGAACTGAGCCTCATGTAAACACAATGTTTGTGTATACTCAAGAAGTGAAAAAAACAAATGAAAAGAGGGAATGTTTACTCTCAAACATTTTGTTTGAATCACAGTTGTTATCTATTCCTCTTTTCTGATGAGAAAAAAATGGGACCATAATGGTGTTAAGTTTTGTCATGGTCAAAAACCCAGTTACACTATCAAAGATTAAATTATCTATCTAGTAGGTTACTGGTTTGGTACATTTATGATTTCAAGAAAGCAAATCAATCTATAAAAGCAACAATCCTTCAATTCACTCACCGATCTAACCACATCAATGATCGGAGCAGCTCCAGTCTTGTTTTTTGCAGCATTTATCCTTGTCTGCTCACTGACCAAAGTCCATAATTTGTCAAGGTTAACAGTTGGGCAGAAGCTCTGATTCCGCTTCAGGTGGTAATGTCTCATACCAACCTTCCCAAAATAACCTGGATGGCTGGGAGAAGACAACCATTTTTAGAACCTCACTCTAATTAACCAGTTGATAATGAATTGAGGAAAGGAATACTCAATTACAAAGAATCAGAGTTAAGTGAGAGGCCAGCACCAAAAACTAGTGACTTAAAAGACTATGTATCGGTCTTCTATGTAAAACATACTCTTGGGAGAATAAACTCGCCTAACAATCTTAAAGGTCAGTCTGATGCGTGTCGCTAACCTGGTGACTGACTGTGCCACAAGACCCACAGCCAGTGAATAAGGTCAGCAATTACTCTTCGAAAGCTCTAGCACACCAAGGCAACAACCAATACCCAAGCGTGACTCTAGCCTCGATGACAAGATCTCCTGATTCCCATCAAATGTTAAGTCACCAAGAGAAAGGATTCGATTAAGCTGGGTGCCTAGTAGTGAGAACGTTCTGAGCCAGTCCACCCTGCGCCTTCCCTCAAGGCCCAGTATCAGTAAAATACTCACTATTTGTCAAAGTTGATCCTGTGGTGATGCAAACCACCAGCATTACCTCGGCCTCCAGGGTGCTTCCGGTGCTTCCCTGGAGAGAAACAATGCTACATGGCCAAGTCTTCCACAACTCATTACTATCTCTCGTAAATGACAAGTATTTCCCTACACATCTGGGCTTTTATTTATGCGGTGTACTCTATAAACTATCTTTTTTTAAAAAAAATCACCAGCTACCTATCTACTAAGCTACCAGTGCTATTTTGGGTTTTATTTTTTTAACCTCGAGTTTTGATCCCTTCAGGACGCCAGATTTAACAATGCTGCAGCTGTCCACATAACAGCATTCTCCGTGCGTTCAATTCAACTATACACCCATTTCATTTATCCTTCACCGGCACGATATTCTCTAACATCCGAGTACTATAGGATCGTCAAAGGAAGAGATCAACAGCTAATGATGACCAATTTCCTACCTAGGTGGGATCGATCCGGCTAGGATGATTCCAGGCCGACCCAGCAGCACTTACCGATGCGGCCGTGGCCGTGGCTCACGTGGCCCCGAAGTTTGCGGGTCTTCCTCAGTCTTGACGGCTGTGGGGAAATGGAAGCTTAGTGGTCTCTGAAGCTTCTTAACGAGAAGGGTAGTGGGAGAAGAGGCTTAGTTCCCCTTGATGCGAGACTACGGAAAGGCCAGAGGGCCGAGCAGTCTTATCCGGGCAGCGCCCCGGCGCTCGGAGCCGCATGGCCGGGAGACTGAATCCCAGATCGAACATGGCTGCAGGATTCCCACGCGGGATCCAGACCGACCACCCACGTCCTGTTGCCGCCAAATGCGGACATAGAAAATGGAGCCAAGATTGGGGGATGGAAGTAAAAGTCCAGCTGCAAATAAAGAGCAGCAGAAAAACAACTTACCATTTCGTTCGCTTACACGAAAAAGAGACCGGTGTTCGGTGAAGTCTCGCGAGATATCAAGTGCGGGGGCGGGGCCCATACATCACTTCCGGCCGCTGCTTCTTTGTTGCCACGCCTACTTCCTCCTCTTGAGCGACTTAGCTGCTTAATTCTCGCGACGTTTTTGACATCCTGTTGTTTCTCTGTGTGGTCTCAGGCGCTGAGGATTTAGAGCTCGGTGTTCAGGGCTTTCTCGGCCCCAATAGTAGCGGTTGCGTGTTTGTCCACCCGCCGCAGTGAGGTACCCACCGGTGTTCTGCCTCCGCTCCCTTGGAGCCCGATTGAAGCCGTTTTACATACTGCCCTTACCACCCTCGGGAACATGCCTGTTCACAGTCCTCAGTGGGCGCCCAGTTTTCCTTTAAAAACTTGTCCCATCACTCTGGACGTCTCTGAGTTTCAGAAGTCGGTGGTACGAAAAGCACCGCGTTGGAGAAGACGCTGCCCTTCATTCTGCTTCTTTAGAAGTCACATCCATTTTTCAGTTTTCAGCTTTGATGTCGTGCCCTAAGAAACTCCCCACGCCCCTTCTCCTACTTCCACTCAGCTAGTACTGCTCAGCAGCTCTGTGGGCTCGTTACCCACGCTGCTCAAGAATCTAACCTCCATTGAATGTAGCTTTACTGTTCAGGATGGAGGTAAGCCTTACATCATGTGACCCCGCCCCACAATGCAAATCTACCCGACTTAAAAACACTCTAAACTGCCTCGACCATCTCTTGGTATTATAGCTATACAACGTGAAGATAATCCCCCTTTTTTTCCCCAGGATAGGCGCTGGTGGATTTGAACTGAGGCCGACGCGAGACCTTTGGGTTTGCCGCACAACTCGCTATAAACTACATCCCTAGAGCTCCCTACCCCACCATTTAAAGTACTGGAAAATTATATGGAAAACAGATCGACCTCCTCAGCTGTTAAGCGTTAAGATTGCTTATTTATTGTTTAACAATTTTCCTGTGATAACATTTCATTATTTATTCGGGATTAAAATTTTTGTAAAGAGACTCTCGTTGGGAATACATTTTATTTTTAAATAACTGAATGCTATTAGGGAGCTCTGGTGGTTAATGGTAAGGAGCTAAACAGCCAACACAGGTTCAAATCCACCAGCCATTCTGCAGGAGAAAGATGGGCGGTCCCCTCTGGTCTGATTTACCGCCTCTGAAAACCCACTGGGGAGGGTCAGCTATGAGTAAGTTCCAACTCCTATAGGGGAGAGAGCAGTCGGGTTATTATTTGCCATAGAGTCACACACTTAGAGTGTACAATAGCTCTGAAGCCTGCCCTGTGCTGAGCCATCCTCATGGTCTCCTACACACCTACCCCCTGCCCCCCCATTACCCCGTTATTGTGTCAGTCCATCTCATCTGAGTCTTCCTATCCCACAATGTCCCTCCACACTTCCAAGTACATGTCCATTTCCAGGGACTGGTCCCTACTGGCCACATTCCCAAAACATGAGAAGCAAAGCTTCAAAGTCCTTGCATCCAAGGAACAGGCTGGTTTAAGCCTCTCTACGATAAACTTGTATTTTCTCTGGCAACCCATGGTATATTCCATAGTCTTCTCAAGCACCACAACTCAAAGGCATCAATTATTCTGTCTTGGTCTGAACACTATATGCCTGGCTACTTTGGGCATTTCATTTAAATACTTTCTCTAGTCTTAATGTTGTGATCAACACAGTCAAATGCATCTGCATAGTTAAAGAAACACAGGCATTCCTCTGGTACTCTCTGCGTTCAGCCAAGATCCATCTGATAGTAGCTGTTATATCCCTAGTATCATGGCCTCTTTTAAACCCAGCCTGCATGTCAGGCAGTTCTCTGTCGATGTGCTGTTCCAGTCGTTTTTGGATAATCTTCAGCAGAAACTTGCTTGCATATGATATTGTTCAATAATTTCCCAACTCTGTCAGGTCACCTTTCTTTGGAATGAGAACACATCTATATTTGTTATATCTTCCAGTCAGTTGGCCAGGTGGTTGTCCTCCAGATTTCTTGGCACAACTTGGTGAGCACAACCAAGGCATCATTTGTTGAAATATGTCAATCGATATGCCATCATTTCCTGGAGCCTTGGTTTTTGCCAATTCTTCCAGACCAGCTTAAACGTCTTCCTTCATCACTCGTACGTTGTTTCACCAAATTCTTCTGTGTCTGCCAATTGCTTTTTGGTATAATGACTATACGCTTTCCATTGCATTTGGAAAGTCTGCTGGCAGAGACCTCTCCAAAGTACTGAAGAACAACAATGTCAGTCTGGAGACTAAGGTGCACCTGATCCAGGCCCATGGTCTTTGCAATTACTTGCTATGCATCAAAGATTTGGACAATGAATTGGGATGATAGAAGGAGAATTGATGCCTTTGAGCTCTGGTTCTGGAGAAGAGTTTTGAATATATCATGGACTGCTAGGAAAACAAATAAGGTTGTCCTGGACAGGGTGAGACCAGGCTGCTCCTTGGAGGCAAGGATTCTGAAGCTTCATCTGACATACTTGGCACATGTTGCATGCAAAGTGGGACCAGAACTTGGAGAGGGACATCATGCTTGGGAGGGTGGAGGGACAGCACAGGAGAGGAAGACCTTCGATAAGATGGATTGATTCAGTAACTGGAGTAATGGGGGTAGGTGTGTCAGAGATTGGCACAGGATAGAACAAGCTTTAGGGCTGTTGTACATAAGGTCTCTATGAGTTGCAGGTGACTCGACAGCACATAAGAACAACAACAACAGTCTTGATGTTTTCTATTGAAACATACTTAGCACACCCGTGACTCCTCCCATTTCTGTATTAGGTCGCTACCTCACCTGAATCTAGTACAGGTATTCCACTTCTGTGAAGACTTCTCTAACTCATTTAGTCAAAATTGCTGGTTTCTCCTATCTGCTATTAAACAAACCAGAATATCTTTTTCATTGCCTACTGATTGGAACCAACTCAGTTGACCCTCCATTTGGGGTTTCCAGGGGTGTAAAGCTCAAGGAAGGAGATTCCTCATCCTTCACCTTCCAGAGAGGTATAGCTTTTGAGTTAGCAGGGCAATTCTCTTTGTAACACGAGAGTGCTTATATATTTCCTGCTGGACAAAATTCCTTAAGGTCTCATGAATTCTTTTCCTTATCCACGAATCCCAAGTTCCTAACATGCTATTATTATTCAAGAGATGATTGCAGACTATACCTACACATTCACCTCCAGGTCTTCATTTATAGTCAAAAATACCTTTTCTTATTAGGTTGACTTCAATGTTCAAGATTTCACTCCTTCATTTTCTCTCTGCCTTACTCCCTTTACTGTTATTGTTGTGTACCATCATGTTGAAACTGACCCATTGCTGACTCCAGCATGTTTTCAGAGACAGTAAATAGCGTGAGAGGACATTTTCTATCCTCCCGCAGGACACCAAGTCCATTTGAACCATGTGCCTTTCTTACCACTAGGCCACTAAAATGTGTTCTAGGTCCCCATCTTAAATTTTTCTTGTCTCTATCTCCTGTCTTACTATTTTTATTTTTTACAACCAAGGTCCCTAAGATAGCAGTCCTTCAGTTGTATTTTCCTGTGTCTTGTTTATTGTTTAATCCACTGTGATCTAGTTCTCAGTCTTACCATTACAGTAAAAGATTGTATCCAGATCTTCAGTGAACCAATTGTACCAATGAACCAAAGCTAATTAGACTCTTGCCATTTTTTATACCATTGATCCTTTCTTTTGGTTTTTCTTTTTGGCTTTTTTTTTTTTTAATGATATCTTTCACCATTGATCCTTTCTATTGCACTTCACCTCTTTCACTAATTTTTCTTAAAAAGCTCTTGCCTTCCTTCTCCCTCTCTGGTTACTTCTCAAACTTCTTTCCTGATTCTTCTATTTTGCCCAATATTGTTGATGATCCTCTGGCTTCTGTCTACTTTTCATTAGTACAGTTGTGGCTGAAATCTTCAGTGCACTTCACTTGTCTTTAAGTTCCATAGTGTGTTAGTGTTCTTGAACATTCTGCAGACAAATGAAACATCCAAAGAACAGTCTTCCCTACTCACTAGTTCCTTCCCTTGTACTGACTATGCCACCATTGTCTACCTACATATGATGCTAGAAAAGCCTGAAAATGGTCCCCAAGTCTTCTGTTCCTCTTATATACTGTCACTGTGTTCTTTTGTTTCTATGTCTCTCACATTTTCTTCTTTCTAAGCCCTAGTACGTCTGCCTTCATTCAGACCCTCATCTGGATATAGTTTTTATCTGGAATAGTCAACACCCATCTTAAATAATCACCCGATGTGTATTTTAACCCTCTTCCAATCCCTCCATCTTCATACCTCTTTAAGGTTAAACTTCCTAAAATATGATTTTTACCCTTTTACTTATTTAAGTTCATTTTCTCCCTGTTGAACAGACTATAACTCACCTGTCTGTCCTCAACTTCTTCCTTACATGGTATAATTTGGTACTTCCTGTCTTTTGTGTCTTTGGTCATGCTATTTTCATGCCTGGAGTGCCTACCCACTTCTAACTACATTTCCCAAGTCTTCCTCGATTGTTAAGGTTCATCTTACTATGTTTCTTCCCAGAACACTTATTAGGTGCCACCTGCTCCAACCCATATCAGATCTGTGAGCACTTCCTTGAACACTCTAGTCCATAGTAATAATAGCTAACATTGCTAGATACTTTGAAGTTTACAAAATATATCTGCATGAGAGGTCAGCACTACGAGCTCCGTTTTATGAATAAAACTGAGGCACAGAGAATTTGAATGATTTGCCAAAGGCTGCAGAGGAAAAGAAATAGCTCAGACTTGGCTTCAGTCTCTTTCTAGAGCCCCTATTTTTACCTCAGTGACC
The DNA here is from genome assembly GCF_000299155.1 of Elephantulus edwardii. Lineage (NCBI taxonomy): Eukaryota > Metazoa > Chordata > Mammalia > Macroscelidea > Macroscelididae > Elephantulus > Elephantulus edwardii. Next base: position 6,161,740 of record NW_006399794.1, read on the forward strand.
ACTCCCTCTCTGACCTCACAGCATGATTTTCATCACTCCTTCAACACTTAATCACATACTGCCTGTGGTTAACAAAAAGAGGGACCTTTAAGTAGTTGGGAGCAAGTTTGAACAAGTGATCATCCTCTTATTGAAATAAAAATTGGCCAATAAAGTCCACTGGGATGAACCTTCCAGAAAACTAGTTTAAGGAAGATAGTCTGTAAATGGAGGTAAGTGGGGCAGAGCCTTGGGAATAAAAAGTGACCATCAGTGGTAACTGACTCCTAGAGAAGGAACAAGACTAGACAGAGGTTCTGAATGATGTTTCTGGATAATTCTTCAGATTCCTCAGTAATACAGGAAGTATCCAGAAAAACTGTAGCCAGAGTGCTCCTGAGAGACAAAGATGGTGAAGCTTTGTCTCATACTTTGAGAATGTTATTAGGAGAGGCTATTCCTCACCTAAGATAGGAGGGTGAGCAAAAGATGGATTGACACAGTGACTGCAGAAATGGGCTCAAGTGTGTCAGAGGTGATGAGGATAGCACAGGATAGGACAGGGTTCAGATTTGTTCATAGGGTGCTATGAATTGTACTTGAAGACACTTAACAACAGTACCGGAACAGTTTGTCCCTCAGGCTAGCTAGGTGACTGAGACATTCCTCTCTAAGTGGACCCACACTCTATATTGGCTTCTTTGCTCACTAGCATTTTTCTCAGTGACAGTTTGCTCTCCCTGGGTGATTGTCTTGACTTGCCTTTCTAGTCTGCTGCCTCTCCTTCATAAAGTGCTCTTGTGACTTACAGGTTTGTTTGGGGATGTTTACTGTGGTTCAGTTTCCCTTAGTCTGCCACCTCTGAGAAAGCCAATCAAGCTAAGTTTTTGAACAATCAGACATTAGGCACAAGGTATTCTGTCCTTTCCCTACTCCAAGTACCCAGGGCATGCATGACCCTTAAATGCCCTCCTCCTCTGTGACATCTCTTCTGAGGCAAAGCATGGTCTTGTGACATCTTAAGAATCTGAGCTCTGTGTGTGCCTCCCCTTGAAAAGCAAGACCTCAGAAAATAACTGTGAAATGAGCATGAGAAAGATTATGCCAGTCGGCAGCCTGGTGAGGAAGGTAACAGACCTTTTTAGTACCCAGACCTCTCTGCAGGTAGCCTCAGGAACCTCCACCCTGGGGCTCCTCTCCTTTTCTGTTCTCTAGGTTCCCAAGTTCATCAGTCTTTCTGACAGCATTCGTGGTATGGATGAGTCCTGCCTTGTGTTCTTGCTCTTTTGGTGTTTTGTGTCTTTAGATTTGGCCATTTGGGAATATTGTATTGCTTTGTATACGAACAGATGATTGTTTCTTTAAGAAGGGCAGAGCCAGGATTTCTGTTCCTCTCTAAGAAGGAAAACTCAGAAATCCAAATTTATTTCAGAAAGATTTGAGGAGGGGGAAGAGAATAGAAAAGACAGTAAAAAAAAGTAATAGAAAATATAATACAGTATTAAAGAAAACTTTGAAAAAATACATAAATATTAAGACCTCAAAATGCCGTCACAATGCTTTTTTCATTTCTGACTCACCTTTTACCTCTTGTCTACATAGAAACCTAGCTCAACTGATGATCTTAGTATATACATGCTTTTGTATTCTACTTTTCATTTAATATTGTGACTTCCCTGGTCTTAGTAACTTACTATGTTTAATGGCTGAAAAATAGTTCATTTTCATCATATATTATAAATTACTAAACCATTTTTTGTGTATTGTTTTCTCTTAAATTTTTAATTCTTGTTTTCTTATTAGAGATAATGATAAAATGAACATTTGTATATTTTTATTATTTTGATTAACTTGCCTAAGATAAATTATCAGGAATTTGAATTTGCAAGATTATAGAGTAGGAACATTCAGTATTCAATTTATATTGCTATTTTTTTTTCAAATATGATGAATTTTATATTGTTAATTTTTAAAAAAAAAATCAATTGTACCAGTCCATTTATAGCAAGAGTATATATAGTTTTCTATTTCAGCTTTACAAGACTTAGGAGTTTTTGTCTGCCATTTTAGTTGATGATGTTTTGTGCCATTGAGTCATCTACGACTGTATACAACAGCTCTGAAACTTGCCCTATACTGAGCCAACTTCACCATCTTGGACCCACCAGACCCCACCAGTCTCTGTGTCAATCCATCTCTTCCAAGGTCTTCCTCTCTTACTGACCTTTCACCCTTCAAAACATGATGTCCTTCACTAAGGACCCCTCTTAACAACATGCCCAACAAAATGGGAGATAGAGTTTCAACATCTTTGCTTCCAAAGAACAACCTATATTTACCCTCTCTATGACAGACCTCTTTTGTTCTCTTGGCAGTCCATGGTGGTTGTTGTTGTTGTTGTTATGTGCCATCGAGGTGCTTGCGACTCATAGCGACCCTATGTACAACAGCCCTAAACTCTGCTCTGTCATGTGCCAATCGCACTGTCTCTGACACTCCCATCCCAATTATCCCA
>NW_006399794.1:6166763-6170553 GCF_000299155.1 Elephantulus edwardii
TAATTTTCCTACATTCATGGTTCTCACATTCCATGTCCCAATCACCAGTGTCTGCTTACAACTGTTCCTCTTCCTTTGTATTTCCATACTTGAAAACTCAACCTCCTTTGCCTTTTTTGTTCTCTAAATGTTTCTGTTGTACATAGGGTTTTCAGAGGCCTGCTATTTCAGAAGTTGATGGCCAATCCTTCTTCCTAGTCTGTCTTAATCTGAATGTTCTGATTTAGAGAACTATCAGACAGACCAGCAAGTTAAAGGTATATCCCTTATTGTGGAGTTAACTTTAGTGTCAGTGTTGTCCCTGCCTTTCTCACACGTGCCCTTGGGCCAAGAAAAGCCTATCTACACACCAGTTCTACAGGATGCATCACTTTTGCTCGGGAAACATTACGACTAAACTTCAGAGACACTGATCCCAACATAAGGAACTACCATCAGCTGATGTGTTTGGAATCACAGAAACCATGGAAGCTTCAAATATAAGTTATTAGATGGAGGGCTGGTCAAAGGGAGATAGATGTGAAGGGAGGGGGTAGAAGTGGTTGGGTATCCTGGTGGATGGTGGAGCAGTCCATGGTAGGGATGTTTAATAGTCTTCCCCAGCACCACAACTCAAAGATATTGATTCTTCTTCTGTCATAAAATATCTAGCATTTAGAGGGAAATCCATTGGCCAACAGATGGGGTTGTTTTCAGAACATAGTAAAAATACAAATACTTTCATTCAAAGATGAAAATTTTTCCTTTCTGTGTTGGGTGGTTGTTATGTGCCTTTGAGTCACCTCCAACTCTTAGCAACCCTATGCACAACAGCTCTGAAGCCTGCCCTGTTCTGAGCCAGTCTCACTGACTTCAACACATCTACCCCCATTCCCTCAATTACTATATCCATGTCATCCAGGTTCTTCCTCTCCTGTGCTGTCCTTCCATCCTTCCGAGCATGATGTCATTCTCCAAGGACTAGTTGGTGGGTGCCTTCTGGCCATGTGCACAAAGTATGTTTGATGGAGCTTCAGAATCTTAGCTTCCAAGGAAAAACTTGGTTTCACTCTCTTCTAAGACAGACTTACTTGTTTTCTTGGTGGTCCATGGTATATTCAAGACTCTTCTCCAGAACCACAACTCAAAGGCATCAATTCTTCTTCTGTCATCATTAGTCATTGTCCAGCACTCAGATGCATTGCAAGTAATTGTGAAGACCATGGCCTGGATCAGGCGCACCTTAGTCTCTAGACTGACATTGTTGCTTCTCAGTACTCTGGCAGATTTTCTTTTTTTTTTACATAATAGAAAATTATAATGTCACTCACCAATTGGGGGGGGATGACAACTGTTTAGAAACACAGACAAACCTCATGTACAAAGTTCATAGAAGGCACAATGAAAGGTAATTTTGTGTGTGTGTATTACACATTTTACTCTGGTTCCAGATAGTAAATTGCTAATTAATTAGGACATGCATTTAGTTGCAAAGAAAATGTTAATTTTTAATTTAGTGGAAGTTTACAAAGAAGTTAAATTTTCATTCATTTTTTCACATTTTACACCCTCCTCTTCCCCCTCCCCCAGTTCACTTTTTATAATATTTATTCAATATTGTTGTATAGTTACCTGCCTATCCCTCCTCTTCCCAGTCCTCTTTGCAGTGATGTCTCTCTTATTTTGGGACAGCAGATTTCCCCAGTGCAGTTTGTCTTTTGGTTTCCTGACTGCTGGTGCCAAGAGGGCTGATTGTGGAGCCAAGCAAGTTAATAACCTATATTTCTGCAGCTAGCGCTTCAGGTCCTGCTCAGTTTCAGCAAACAAGGTTGTGTTATCTTCATAAACATAGGTTGTTAATCAGCCTTCCTCCAATCCTGATGCCACGTTCCTCCTTGTAAAGCCCAGCCTCCTGAATGATCTGTTCTACATATAGATTGAAAAGGTATGGAGCAAGGGACCTCTGGTGGCCTAGTGGCAAGAAGCTGTACTGCAATCCAGAGGTATGTGGTTCAAATCCACCAGATGCTCTGCTGGAGAAGGAGGGGCAATCTCCTCCTGTACCAGTCAGATCCAATTAGACGGTACACACACAAAATAATATAATCAAATAAAGAAGACAAAAAAAGGTATGGAGACAGGATGTATCCCTGATTCTCTCCTTTCTTGATGTTGAATAATGCAGTACATAGGGTCACTGTGAGTCGCAAGCAACTTGACAGCACATAAAAAAAAGAAATAACAGTGTTTCCTTGCTCTAAGTACAGGTTTCACATGAACACAATCAAGTGTTCTGGGATTCTTGTTTTCCTCAAAGTTAGCCACAATTTGTTGTGATCCACACAGTCAGATGCCTTTGCATAGTCAATGAAACACAGACAGACATACTCTGCTTTCTGCCAAGATTCATCTGATATATTGGCAATAATGTCTCTAATGCCACGACCTCTTCTAAACCCAGCTTATATTTCTGGTAGTTATCTGTCAGTGTACTGTTCCAGTCATTTTGGGATATTCCTCAGCAGGGATTTTGCTTGCGTGTGATATTAGTGATATTGTTCGATAATTTCCACACTCTGTTGGGTCACCTTTTTTTGGAATGGGAATATTTATATATGGATTTCTTGGCCAGGTGGTTGTCCTCTAGATTTCTTGGCACAACTTTGGTTATCATGTCCAGGGCAGCATCTGTTTATTGAAATATGTCCGTTGGTATTCCGTCAATTCCCGGGGCTTTATTTTTTGCCAAATACGTCAGAACAGCCTGAACTTCTTCCTTCATCACCATTGCCTCTTGATTGTATGTTGTTTCTTGAAATTTTCTGTGTTAGCCAATTCTTTTTGACACAAGTGACTCTGTATACACCTTTGTTGGGTAAATTTTTTAAAATCTCATTTTAATATAGGGTGATTATATTCCCAGAAGCTCTGTTGAAAGGTAGGGAAACCCCATTAAGCTCAGAAAATATAGTGAGATGTGAAGAGAGAAATTAATTCTAGGGTCTTTGAGGATAGTTTACCCAATGGCACAAAAAGGAACAATTTAAGTAATTGAACTTTCATTTAATTTTAGAGGCTAAAATTAGTGGCAAGGATACAGAACTTTGTGCTCATTTCTTAGCTCTGTTTTTCACTAGCTTGATGGTATTGAGCAAGCATCATATTCACTTTGAACTTAAATTTTATTGACTCTTTAATGAAAACATGCGGTTTTTTATTTGCAAATATTTATTGAGTGTGAACTATGTTCAGCAACAGGTAAGTTCTAGCAGCCAAACTTTATGTTAGCAACAAAATGCTTAACCCACTATACCACCAGGGCTCCTTCTGGGGTGTCTACGACAGACATTAAACAAGCAAGCAATATCACACATTGAGCAGAATCTCATGTAGATTCTATCTCATGAACTTGTATTTCTTTCATTTTCTACCTAAAGTAAGTACAGTTTTGATATTGTTCTATACTATACACACAAACTAATATCCTAAGAAGGCAGTTGGAAAATTTACAGTTGCCGATTAAAGCTTGAAAAAGTCATTGATACAGTTGTAGATTCTATATTACAACTAACCTTTAAGAAACTACTACTTGTTGAATTTTACTCCAGTGTCAAAAGAAAAATCCAAAATTAACTGATGAACCTGTTAAAATACTCCTGTCTTTCCCAACTGTATATTGTTGTGAGACTGTATTTTGTTCAGATACCTCAAACAGAAAAGCAAATAACGGGAGCAGATATGGCAATCCAGCTGTCTTCTGTTAATTAAACATTAAAGAGATTTACAAAAATGAAAAAAAAAAGAAAAATAA
>NW_006399794.1:6172588-6175256 GCF_000299155.1 Elephantulus edwardii
CTCCTTCTCCGGCAGAGCATCTGGTGGATTCGAACCGTGTTCCTCTGGGATTGCAGTGCAGCTTCTTGCCACTAGGCCACCAGAGCTCCCCTGGACCTGTCTCTTCTTACAACATGTCCAAAGTATGTCAGACGAAGCCTCAGAAATAAATAATATACATAACCAAATTATCTTTGGAATCTTGAATAATTAAAAAATGTAAAGAGTTTCTAAGATCAGAAAGTTTGAAGACTTCTGTCTGGTCTAGTGAAATAAATGTGGCCACTTATAAATCTTCTAATAGAAACTGGTATCTTGCCTCCTGGGGCTGCCATTTTGGCTGCTTTTTGGAAATAACTGTCCTTAAAGCCCCAGAAGGACTCAGAGGTAAAGATGTAGTAGCAAATTGCTGAGCATCTCCCAATCCTTCTCCCTATTAAGAAGAACCCAGACTTACCTGTATGTGCAGTCAACGCCTATGGAAGCAACAATCAAGAAATCAAGGAAGCTCTGGTGGTCTAGTGTTAAGACACTACACTGTAATCCCAGAGGTACGCAGTTCAAATCCACCAGATGCTCTGCTGGAGAAGGAGGGTGCAATCTCCTCCTGTACCAGTCAAATCTGATTTGACGGTACACATAAAAAAATAATACAATAAAAATAAAAAAAAATAAAAACTCAAACAAGGATGTATTGTACTATATAAGTTTGCTCCCAAGGACCTTTTAAGAGTGCTAGCAAGCAAAGATGTCACTTTAACCATTAAGGTTCACCCAGCATAAGCCATGGTATTTTTAGTTGGGCAATGCATAAGGAAAATCGAGGGAATATTGGTGCCTTTGATTTGTGTGAGAAGCATTTCAGTGGTTAAGGGTGTGGAATCTGGGATTGCTGTCTTGGATTTGAATTAAATTTGGTTGCATACTACCTAGATCCTTGTGCAAATTACCCAACCTCTCTGATTCTCAGTTTCCTTAGCCTGATCCTCATGGTTTTGTTTAATTCTTCAAAATAATCATAATTCCTAGCTCTAAGAATGGTTGCCAAGCTTGAGATAAAGTACCTAATGTGAATTTGATATGCATTAAATGTCTTTCCCTTTTTCAAAATTAAATCTTGGATCTAGCTTTGCCATCAGAAAGGGGAGATACAAGTAGGTCCAATCCACTTTTGAAGATATTTATGCCCTATAAGATACACAAAACTTGCAGATACTTTCAGGTTTTATTATTCACAGCAGACTCTGGACAGTTTTTGGGTGCAAGGGAGATGTTGAGTCCAGGCCATGTTGTAAGACATTAGCCTGCAGCTCAAAGAAGAACATGACTTAGGAGGCCTTGTTTCTTGGTGCCTCTTTGGCCTGTCCAGGGACTTCTCCTTCCTGAAAGAAGTAAATTGGCTTTGTTTTGTTTTGTTTTTCACTTACAGGGAGTGGAACTTGCTCGTTCTTCACGCTGTTTCACACCTGAGGATATTAACAGAGAAGCTCTAGTCTTGGATACAGCCATGAGTATGGACATGGGCTCAAACTATGCAGAACTGCCACTTGCTGATGAAACACACAGTTCTGGGAATGGACAGATGGAGGATGGGGTACTGACCTGCTCATTGTGTAGACAGAACCTGTATGGTTCAGGCTCCCGGCTTCTCCCCTGCCAGCACTTGCTCTGTAAGGACTGCTTTCAGGGCTTGATTCAAGAGTTGGGGCAAATTGTCAAAGCTCAAGGGGCTGTCTCAGATGGTAAGTTCAAATGCACTGATGGTTCACCTCATTCTACACAACAGGTCTCTTATTTTTTTTTTTAAAGGAACTGAATATCAGGTGTACAAAAAAATCAGAATTTAGATGCCCATGAGATACTGATTGTTGAAGGGAGCTCTTTGGGGGAACCTGTGAGAAAAAGCAAATCCTCTTGATGCCTAATATACCTGTTTTGTAAACTGTGACTTTTCATGTTTGGGATTTCTTTGAAGTGTTGGCAAACTAAGAGGACTGGGAAGGTTTAGATTTAAGGTCTGGCAAATTCCACAGATGAGGTGGACATAACTGGGCTCCCTAAATCTCTGAGGCACAGAGAGAATAGCTGGGTGCCTACGGTTAGGAACAGATTTTTTTAAACGGAATTATATTGTCTAGTGAATCCTTTACTATTTAAAATGCTGCCCAGCAAGGAAGAGCCTGTGTCTTGCTCCTGAATGTTGGGTTTCCTAGGAAACAATCCCACTGAGAACTGTAAAGTCTTTGGAGATGAGAGCCTTGTTCCTTCATTTCATTATTTTATCTCAGGCCGTGTAGTAACAGATGAATAGTGAATAATTGCTGAATGAATTTGTAGACTAAGAAAGTGAAAATAAATCAGGAGTTTTAGAGGCAACATCTTTGATATTGTTTTTGTTCTTCTCAGTATTTCTAAAGTGATTTGCAGTACAGTCTAGGCTTTCTTTGAGACCTTACAGCATTGTTGTTAACAGCCTGGAATTTTGTTCTAGGCGTTGAGCATTTTGTGACATTTGAGTAAGCTAATATGAAACCTATACTTGGACCAAGAGGCAGTAGTCAGAACAGAGCAGGGTAACACTGCATGGTTCAAAGTTGGTAAGGGTGTACGCCAGGGATGCATCCTGTCTCCATACCTTTTCAACATGTATGCAGAGCAGATTATCCGAGAGGCTGGGCTCTATGAGGAG
>NW_006399794.1:6175356-6175871 GCF_000299155.1 Elephantulus edwardii
GATACCCTTGATATCCTCCTACAACTCATCTGGCCTTCGCTCATTAGTGTTCAAAGCCTCAAAGCTGTTCCTGAGATGGTTCTGAAATTCAGGTGAGATAGACTCACATTCATATTTTGGTTGCCTTGGATTTGGTTCAATTTTCCTCAGGTTCAGCTTGAACTTGCATATAAGTAGTTGGTGGTCTGTTCCGCAATCAGCTCCTGGCCTAGTTTTCCCAGCTGATATTGAGCTTCTCCAGCGGTTCTTTCCACAGATGTAATCGATCTGATTCCTGTGCATACCATCAGGTGAAATCCAGGTATGTAGCCTGCGTTTATGTCTCTTAAAAAATGTATTTGCTATAAGTCATTGTGCAAAATTCGATCATTCTCTCTCCAGCTCCATTTCTGTCACCAAATCCATGTTTTCCAGCTACTGAATCTTCTTCTTTGTTCCCGACTTTTGCATTCCAGTCACCATTATTATCAATGCATCTTGATTGCATGTTCGATCAATCTCCGATTGTAAAAGTT
>NW_006399794.1:6183486-6187405 GCF_000299155.1 Elephantulus edwardii
CTGGGGTAATCAGGATGGGTGTGTCAGAGGCAGTGCGATTGGCACAGGATAGAGCAGGGTTTAGGGCTGTTGTGCATAGGGTCGCTATGAGTCGGAAACAACTCGACGGCACATAACAACAACAACACCTAAACTTTTCAGCTCATAAGTTTGAGACACAGAAATAACAATGTTTAAATAATAATGTTACTGATTTTTTAAACTATATTTGATTTTTAAAGCGATAACTTGAAAAAAATCCTTAATTCTTTCTCAAGCTTTTAACTAATTTATAAATCTTTCTGTTCTATTAATAAATGGAGCCAACTTTAACAATTACTTTTGAAGAAACTGATTAATAATTCACAGACTTAATAATTACTTTTATAAATTGAATATATTTTCTTTTGTATGATAATTTTAAATCAGAAGTAATTGGTGTAAACAGAGTAGTCTGAAAGCAGAGTCTTCACTTGATTAAAGTCGTGACAGGAATCTGCAATCCATGTCAGATTTTAAAAGCATGCTTTTCTAATCACAATTACTCTAACCTTGATGCTGACCTAACCATAGGTTACAAAGAAGACATTGCTTTTCTCTGAGGTCTGGCAGGTGCAGGATATCACAATTTATGCCCAAAGAATCTTTCCATTATTGTTAAAGAGAGGCAAGAAGAGTTTTGATGCATAGTATTATTGATAAATCTTTACAATGAATGCTCAGAAACAGACAACAATGAGGCTACAATTTTGCTGGTGCTATTCAGGTAGGTATCTTCAAATTGGATCTGATTCAAAGAAACCCTACGCACAGCAGAGTGGAACCCTGTGTCATCCTCACTGCTGTGCTTAAGCCCATTTTGCAGTCACTGTGTCAGTCCCTCTCATTGAATGTCTGCCTCTCTTTTTGATCCTCTTCTGGGTCAGATATCTTTCTCCACCAGGTCCAAAGAATGTGAGATGAAGTCTCACTATCTATCTGACTATCCTTGCTTCTTAGAAGCACTCTGGCACTCTTCTAAGAGAGATTTGTTTGGTTTCCTAGCAGTTTGTGGCATATCCATGGTATAATCAGTGCTCTTTGCAATTCAAAGATATCAGTTCTCCTTTGGTTTTCCAGATTTATAGCCCAACTTTCATATGTATATGAAGCAGTTGAAAAATACCATGCCTTGGAATGAGGAATTCCATATTCCTCATGGTATATTAATGGTATATTTCATATTCTTTGCCAGTACCATAATTCAAAAGCATCATTTCTTCTTTGGTCTTTCTTATTCATTGTCCAACTTTAACATGTACAGGAAGCAATTAAAAATATGTTTACTTGGGTCAGATATAACTTGGTTTTTAAAGTGATATTCTTGTTCATTAGCACATTAACCAATCAATATATCCTTGTTTGATTTCTTGACTGTTACTTCCATAGATGTTGATTGTGGATGCAAGTAGAGTGAAATCCTTGACAATACCAGTTTTCTCTCCATTTATTTTTATTTTGTTTATTGGTCCAGTTCTAATCCTGGTGCCACAATCTTCATTTAGTCAAGCTTCTTGGATTATTTGCTCAACATATTATATAATGATCAACATGTTAACATAATAAATACATAGTAATCGACAGATTATTGTAGTTGTTATGTGCCATTGAGTCGCCTGCAACTCATGGTGACCCTATGTACAACGGCCCTAAAACCTGCTCTATCCTGTGCTAAATTTATTGTCTCTGGCACACCTACCCCCATTACTCCAGCCACTAAATCAATCCATCTCATCAAGGGTCTTTTTCTCTTGCACAGTCCCTCCACCATCCCAAGCATGACGTCCCTCTCCAAGGACTGGTTCCTCCTTGCAACATCTCCAAAGTAGGTCAAATGAAGTTTAAGACGTCTTGATCTTAGCCAAAAGGCCGAGAAGTGAGCAGCCTGGTCTCACCCTCTCCAGGAAGAACCTATTTATTCTCTTAGCCATCCATGGTATATTTGGTACTCTTATCCAGCACTATAGCTCAAAAGCATCAATTCTCCTTTCATCATCCCTAGTCATTATCCAGCTCTCTGATGCATAGCAAGTAATTGTAAAGACTATGAACTGTATCAGGTGCACCTTAGTCTCCAGACCGACATCATTACTCTTCAGTACTTTGGAGATGTCCCTGACAGCAAACTTTCCCAATGCAATTTGTCTTTTAATTTCCTGGCTGCTGGTGCCAAGAGTGTTGATTGTGGAATCAACCAAACTAAAGCTGTTAACAATCTCAATATCTTCACCATCTATCATGATGCTGCCAATCAGCCCGGTATAGATTAAATAGATGTAAAAGGATAAAGCCCTGACACACTTTTTCCGGTTTTGAACTATGCAGCATCCCCTTGTTCTGTTGTTATCACTGATTCTTGGTCTATTTCTAGGTTCCACATAAACGTAATTAAGTGTCTGGAATTCCCATTCTTAGTATTATCTATGAATTTTTTATGATCCACATAATTGAATGCCTCTAAAAGCCAGTAAAACACAAACCTCTTGTGTTTTCTGATTTCAATTAAGATCCACCCATACATCAATAATTACATATATATATATATACACACACACCCATCTTCCATTCCCCTGATTGTTTTTTTCCAGTCAGTTATGAATTGTGTAACTGTTAGTTCCTTATCCAACTGTACGAAAAGGTATTCTTCATTGTCTAGCAGAGTGGCCATTTGTGTTCTGTAAATCTGGACATCTTTCCAGTTTGAATTATCTCTATCCCTCCAGTAAACCTTTGCTGCCCCTGGAGCAGACTCTATGATGGTGCTTTATTACACTTTGTACTCTAATCATCTAACAAATAGGCCTTCCTAATTATCTGAAAAGAATCTAGTGGAATAAAGTGTAGCCTGTTGTTCTGGTAGCCAAAAGGTCAGCAGTTCAAATTTTTCAGGCACTCTGGGAGAAAGATGAGCAATCTCCTCTCAAAACAACATACAACCACTTTTCATAAATATTTACCTCAGAAACCTGAGGATCACTCTGAGTCAAAATGGACTCAAAAGCAGTGGGCTTTAATTACTTAAAGGAACCTAGATATTCAGTGGGTTGAATTTAGAAACACGGATTCTTAACTATGTCTTAAAAATTCTGGCATTGTTAATCATCAGTAAATGATAGAAATTATGGTAAAATAGGTATCATTTTAAACTTCTAGTCCTGCACATATAAATTCTTTTTCTACCTTTTTACTAAAATTAGAATTGTAAATTAATTACTTAATTATACTTTTTAAATTGGGATCTCAAGGCTACACTAATCTTTTAGAGAAGCTAATATGTCAGATTCTTTTAAATATTAGAAGTACTTAAAATTCCAGGTATTCACAAATTATTTTTAATGAGCCCAAATATTTAATACAATACAAATCTTCTTAGGGTTATAAGATATCAGTTAAGGAAAAACCCAATAAGCAAGTCTTCAAGTTGGAATTTTTATCTCACGGCCCTGCTATTACTTAAAATCTGAGAAGCTCCCAGATGGGTGGCAGGATGCTGATGGTTCATCTTATATATACACCTCATATATATGAACCATATATATACCAAAAAGTTAATAGCCCATAGTCCTGTTTTGTAATTAAAATTTTATTGAAATATAAGGTACATGCAAAAAAAGTACACAAATCATTAATGTGTGTTTTGCTGCATTACACAAAGTGAATTACACCTGTGTACTCAGCCCAGCATTTGGCCAACTGATATTTGTTCCTATCCCAAAGAAAGGCGACCCAACCGAATGTGGAAACTACAGAACAATTTCACTGATTTTACATGCAAGGAAGATTTTCCTGAAAATTATCCAAAAACGACTGGAACAGCACATCAACAGAAGGGGTCGTGGTACTAGGGATATTGTAGCTGATGTTAGATGGATCTTGGCTGAAAGCAGGGAATACCAGAGGA
>NW_006399794.1:6188378-6189498 GCF_000299155.1 Elephantulus edwardii
AGTGCGACTGGCACAGGACAGAGCGGAGTTTAGGGCTGTTGTACATAGGGTCGCTATGAGTCACAGGCGACTCAATGGCACATAACAACAACAACAACAACAACAACTCAGCCCAGCTTAAGAGGCTGAGCATGCTCCGTGTATACTCCACGTGCAGAAAGTAACCACTATGATTTGGCTCCTTTTTGAACTTTATGTATATAGACTCACGCAGGACATGCTTGGCTTTTTTTCTCTCAACTTTATTTTTGTGAAAATCATTTCTTTTATTGACGTTTTTATTAGTAACTCTGTGTTTAGTCTGTAGCACCACTCATGGTTCTATGGCTAAGACAGTTGTGAATCAAAAGGTCAGCAATTGAAACCCACCAGTGGCCCTATGAGAGAATGCTAAAGAAGTCTGCTTTTATAAATATTTGTACCCTTAAAATTTTGACAAGGTAATTCTACTCTGTCCTGTCAGATTGCCATGAACTGGAATCAACTCAGTGATATTGGGAACTATGAATAGCCCACTGCTGCCATGTTTATTTCAACCAATAGCAACACTCCATTGGGTTTCCATACTTGTAAATGTTTTTGGGAGGATACTCCCCATCTTTCTCCCACAGGAGAACTGATTGATTCCAACTTATGACCTTTTGATTTATAACTAAACCTTGAAGAATGCAAAAGGTCATTTCAAAGACAGAGGAGGAAGAAGAGACCAAGATGGATGCCAGATGAGACTCTGAATATTGCACTGAAGTGCCAAGAAGCCAAAGCAAAGGGAAGAAATCAAGAAATTAGGGAGCTAAATAGAAGATTTCATAGGGAAGCATGGGAAGACACAGTGAAGTATTATAATGAAATGTGCAGAGACCTGGAGTCAGAAAATCAAAAGGACTGAACTCGCTTGACATTTCTTAAGCTCAAGGAAATAAAGAACAAATTCAAGCCTCGAGTTGCAATACTTAAGGATGCTTTGGGCAGATCTGTTGTTGTTGTTGTTATGTGCCATTGAGTCGCCTGTGACTCATAGCGACGCTATGCACAACAGCCCTAAACCCTGCTCTATCCTGCGCCAACCGCACTGCCTCTGACACACCCATCCCGATTACCCCAGTCACTGAATTGATCC
>NW_006399794.1:6189793-6218827 GCF_000299155.1 Elephantulus edwardii
ACCTTAGTCTCCAGAGAGACACTGTTGCTCCTGAGTACCTTTGAGAGGTCCCTAACAGCAGACTTTCCCATCGCGATACGCTTTTTGATTTCCTGACTGGGAAGATCTAGGAAGCATTAAAAGAAGATAGAAGGAGTATACAGAGTCACTGAACCAAAAGGAATTGACTGACACAGAAAAAATTTTATGAAACAACATATGAGTAAGAGTCTGTGGTGATGAAGAAAGACGTTCAAGCTCTTCTGAAAGAATTGACAAAAAACAAGGCCCAAGGAATCAATGGCATACCAATTGACATATTTCAGTAGTCATTGCCCTGGATGTGCTCACCCAGTTGTGCCAAGAAATCTGGAGGATAACTACCTGGCCAACTGACTGGAAGAGATCCATATTTGAGCCCATTCCAAGGAAAGGTGACCCAACAGAGTGTGGAAATTATTGAACAATATAATTAATATCCAATGCAAACTAGATTCTACTGAAAATTTTAAAAAACAACTGGAACAGCACATCAACAGAGAACTGCCAGATGTGAAAGATGGGTTTAGAAGAGGCCACGGTACGAGGGATATTATAGCTAATGTTAGATATATCTTGGCTGAAAGCAGAGGAATGTCTATCTGTGTTTCATTGACTGTGCAAAGGCATTTGACTGTGTGGATCACAACATTCTTACTCTGAGAAGAATGGGAATCCCAGAACACTTGATCACTTATGTAAAACCTGTACTTGGAGGGGAGCTCTGGTGGCCTAGTAGCAAGAAGCTGCACTGCAATCCCAGAGGTGCACAGTTCGAATCGACCAGATGCTCTGCTGGGGAAGGAGGGACAATATCCTCCTGTACCAGTCAGATCTGATTTGACAGTACACACAAATAATAAAATAAAATAAAAAACAAAACAAAACAAAAAAAACCCCGTACTTGGACCAAGAGACAGTCATCAGAACAGAGTAAGGGAACACTGCATGGCTCAAAATCGGGGAGGGTGTACGCCAGGGACGTGTCCTATCTCCATACCTTTTCAATCTTTTTGTGAAACAGATCATTTGGGAGGCGGGGCTCTATGAGGAGGAATGTGGCATCAGGATTGGAGGAAGACTCATCAACAACCTGCGTTATGCAGATGTCACAACCCTGCTTGCTGAAACTGAGGAGGACCTGAAGTTCTTGCTGTAGAAGGTCAAGAACTGCAGCCTTTGATATGAATTGCAGGTCAGCATCAAGAAAACAAAAGATTCTCACCACTGGGATGATTGACAGCATGATAATAGACGAGGAAGAGATTTAGATTGTTAACAGGTTCAATTTGCTTGGCTCTACATCAACACTCATGGTATAGCAGCCAGGAAATTAAAAGGTGAATTTCATTGGGATAATCTGCTGTCAGGGACCTCTCCAGAGTACTGAAGAGTAAGGATGTCAGTCTGGACTAAGGTATACCTGATCCAGGCTATGGTCTTCACAATTATGTACTATGCATCAGAAAGCTAGACAGTGACTAGGGATGATAGAAGGAAAATTGATGCCTTTGAGCTGTGGTGCTAAAGAAGAGTGCTGGATATACCATGGACCAACCACTAGGAGAACAAACAGGTTCTTTTTTTAAATTTTTTTTATTTTATTATTTTTTGTGCATGTACCGTCAAATCAGATCTGACTGGTAGGGGAGGAAATTGTCCCTCCTTTTCCGGCAGAGCATCTGGTGGATTTGAACTGTGTACCTCTGGGATTGCAGTACAACTTCTTGCCACTAGGCCACCAGAGCTCCCCTAAACAGGTTCTTTCTGAAGAGGGTAAAACCAAACTGTTCCTTGGAGGCAAGGATTCTGAAGCTTCATCTGACTTACTTTGGGCATGTGCAAGGAAGAACCAGTCCTTGGAGAGGAACATCATGTTAGGGAGGGTAGAAGGACAGTACAAGAGAGGAAGGCCCTCAATGGGATGGATTGATTCAGTGACTGTGGTAATGGAGGTAGATGTGTCAAAGATAATAAGGTTGGCTCAGGATAGAGCAGGGTGTAGGGCTGTTGTACATAGGGTCACTATTAGTCATAAGTGAGTCAATGGCACAAAAAACAACAATTACAAACTACACCACCAGAGCTCTTACTACAAATAAAATATTCTGTAAAATGTGTAGTATACTGTCAGAGACTAATGGTTGTGACAAAAATGCTTTCAGAAAGTAGGACACTCTGAAGTAGGAAAAAAATGTTTGTTAAATTGGCAAGCACTTGATCTGGAGCCAGAGAGGTAATTTTTTGCAGATATGGCATCTCATGTTATTTGATGTAGTCTGGCTAGGTCATTGCTGATATCAGAAACAGCAGAGAATACCAGAAAGATACTTGTTTGTTTGTTTTTTTTTAATTTTCAAAGGAATTTGACTATGTTCATCATAATAATTATTACTAACTTTGAGAAAAATTGGAATTCCATGTGACTGTGCTCATGCAAACCTGCATGTAGACAAGAAGCAGTTATTCTGACAGAACAAAAGTGATACTGGATCATTTTAAAATCAGGGAATATATGCAATAGAGTTGAATTTTTTTCTCCATGTTATCTTCAATCTGTATGCCTAGCAAATAGTTTGAGGAACTGAACTATATGAAGGAGAATGTAGCATCAAGACTGGAGGAAGACTCATCAACAACATACATTATGCAGATCACACAACCTTGTTTGTAGAACGTGAAGGAGATCAAAGACTACAACCTTCATTATAGATTATATCTCAACATCAAGAAAAAAAATCCTCACAACTGGACCAATAGCATCATGATAGGTGGAGCAAAGATTGAGGTTGTCAACAACTTCACTTTACTTCACAATCGATACCCATGGTAGCAACAGTCAAGAAATCCAAAGAAATGTTGCACTGACTGGGTAAATCTCCTGTCAGGAACCTCTTTAAAGTGCTAAGGAGCAAAGATGTCTGTTTGAAAGCTAGGGTGTGCCTTGTTCAAGCCGTGGCTTTTTCAATTGCTTCCTATGCATGTGCAGGTTGGACAATGAAAAAGGAAATGAGAAGAATTGATGCCTTTGAATTGTAGTGTTGGGGAAGAGTTGAATATTCCAGGCAATGTCAAAGAATAAATAAATTTCTCTTGGAAAATGTGCACCCAAGGTGCCCTTAGAGATAAGGGTGGTGAATCTTTGTTTCATAGAGTTTGAACATGTCAGGAGGAGCCAGTCCTTTAAAAAACACATCATGCTGGGAAAAGAAAGGGTCAGCAAAGAGAGCCAGACTCTTAAGAAACTGGATTTTTTTTTTTTTTACAAAACTGGATTTTTAACAATGGCCATGAGCATGGCAGTCATCATGAGAATGGCACAGGATAGGGCACGGTTTTCATCTGTTATTTATAAAGTTGCTTTGAATCATAGTTAATTCAAAGAGGACACTTAACAACTGGTCATTATCTTCTATTGCATTTGCATTTTAGACAAATGTTTGTTGTTGTTGTTATGTGCCGTGGAGTCACCTGCAACTCATAGCGACCCTATGTACAACAGCCCTAAACTCCGCTCTATCCTGTGCCAATCGCACTGACTCTGACACAACCATCCCAATTACCCCAGTCACTGAATCAATCCACCTCATAGAGGGTCTTCCCCTCTTGCACCGTCCCTTCACCCTCCCAAGCATGATGTCCCTCCCCAAGGACCTGTCCCTCCTTACACATGTCCAAAGTATGTCAGACTAAGCCCCAGAATCCTTGCCTCCAAGGAGCAGCCAGGTTTAACCCTCTCCAGGATGAATGTTTGTTTTCTTGGCAGTCCATGGTACATTCAATACTCTTCTCCAGCATCACAGCTCAAAGGCATCAATTCTCCTTCTATCCTCCCTAGTCATTGTCCAACTCTCTGATGCATAACAAGTGATTACAAAGATCATAGCCTGTATTAGACACACCTTAGTCTCCAGAATGACACCATTGCTCTTCAGTACCGTGGAGAGGTCCCTAACAGCAGACTTTACCATTGCAATTTTTTTTTTAATTTCCTGGCTACTGGTGCCAGAAGTAGAAGAATTCATTTCCTCTCTAGTAGGAGTTTTTAAGCCTCCGTACTGTGAAAAGAGTTCTGATGGTGCAGTGATTAAACACTTGACTGCTATCTGAAAGATTGTTCAAACTCACCAGCTGCTCTTTGGGAGAAAGATGTGCTAATTACTTCTTTAAAGATTTATAGGCTTGGAGATTCTATTAATTGATACCAACTCAACAACAATGATAAGTGGAGTTGAAATCAGTTCAACAGCAATTGGTCTTATGGACAATATGTGTTAAATTGCTAGCTTGTTTATCTGTTTCCTGCATAAGTACTTATTACTGTGTACCAAGACCTATGACTTTAGATTACAGAAATGAAAAGACAAGGTTCTTTCCTTTAAGTAGTTTATAATTTAATGAGAGACAGAAATAAGCAGATTATAATAATACAGTGTGAGAGCACAGGATGAGAAACTATTTAAAGTTCACATGAAGGAGAATAATTCTGGAAGGTTCAGAGAAAGCATCACAGAGGAGGTCCTGCCTGAACTTTCTCTTGAAAGTGGAATACAGTTTGGCCAATGAAGCAATCTGTCTTTAGTTATCTTTGGTACTAGGACTAGCGGATATCAGTTGCTCACTAAAGGTTTTCTTTCTTTATTTTAAAATTTCATTTTTTATAAATTTTTTTTAATTTCTGTTATTTTTTTTATGCATACCATCAAATCGGATCTGACTAGTACAGGAGGAGATTGCCCCTCCTTCTCCAGCAGAGCATTTGGTGGATTTGAACCATGTGCCTCTGGGATTGCAGTGCAGTTTCTTGCCATTAAGCCACCAGAGCTCCCTACAAAAATAATGGCACCCAAATGAGTCGCCTGATGAAAGTAGAGCTGCAAATCTATCTCTTGTACATCTAATGAGATACCCAATATCTAAATTTGGATTTCTGGTCTGTGGTTTGAGCATCTGTGTTTCGGGAGTCTGGTTCTTTGAAAATAGTTTTCAGCATTGCCACTTTATCCAGCAGTGCATGAATTTGTAAGAACCTGGATTTTATTCTTTTTCTTGCCACTCTGGAGTTTTAAAAGGTAGAGTGTAGGAGCAGGTAGAAGCCTTACAAGGGTGATGGGTAGAAACTGAAGGATATCTATTTGAATCTTTAGAACATCAACCTCTCTAGTTGGATAGGGTTACTTTGCCTGGGAATACCACCATTTCTATATACCTAATTCCTTTATTGCTGGGTGAGGTCAAGCAGTTGTAGAGGCTCTGTAACTGGGTTCAGAGTCTATTCAGTTGGTTTTCAATTCTAATCCCATGTGAAACCCCCTTAGACCTGTATTCTTATGTTGTTGAATTGTTGTAGAGTGCTGTTGAATCAGAACCAACTCATAGCTGATCCTCTAGTGGGTTTTCATCTTACTTGGATCCACTAAGTGTACTGGATCAATACACTTGATACCAGCAGTCAGGAGATCATATATATTGCATGGGGAAGTCTGCAGTCAGGGACTTAACCAATTAGTGGAGAACAGTGATGTTAGTTTTAGGACTAAAGTGCACTTAACTCAGACTGTGGTCCTTTCGTTCACCTGCTAAGCATCTGAGTGTTGGACAATGAATAAAGATGACAAAAGAAGAATTGATGCCTTTGAGCTGTGATGTTGGAGCATAATACTGATCATCCCATGGACTGCCAAAAAAATAGGTGTATCTTGGAGAAGGTGCAGCCAGAGAGCTCCTTGGAGACAAGGATGGCAAAGCTTCATCTCACACACTTTAGGCATGTTGCTAGGAAAGGCTATTCCTTGGAGAAGGATATCCTGCTTGGAAAAGTGGAGGGGACAGTGGAGGAGAGGAAGAACTTCAACCAGGTGGATTGACATAGTGACTGTAGCAATGGGTTCCACTGTGTCAGAGATTGTGAGATTGGCACAGGATAGGACAGGGTTCAAATCTGTTGTTGTTCATAGGGTTATTATTAGTCATACTCAATGGCGCCTAACAACAATAACAAATTGCACGGGAGGAGATTGCCCATCTTTCTCCTATGGAGCAGCTGATGGATTTGAACCTTGTGTCTGAGTTAGCAGCACAGTTCCTTACCACTAGGTCACCAGAGCTCCTTGTGCAAGAGCTCAGAAATAAAGGGAAGGCATCAGATAGATGAGTTTTCAATTAGATGATGCCTTTCATCTATATAAACCCACAGCCCATCATAGAATAGGACACCGGCATGAATTTAAGTGAATATTGACTGAATTTCAATCATTGCATCTGTGGAGATCACCTATGGTTCTTGTCTAAAGAGAAGACTCCTCTCACTGTGAAGAGGTTTTTCTATTCTTCAAGTTGGGTGTGTTTTGAAGGGCATTCACTGGGCACTTTATCTTGTTATCTTCTAAAATTTATAACAACTATGTAATGTAGGCAGTATTCTCATTTTACAGATAAAGAGCCCAAGACTTGGGAAATTTAAGGTGTAAGGTCTTATGACTAGCGTCAGGACAGGGATTCAAACCCATGCTCACTTGTCTTTAGGTTTATAAACTGTTGTAGCACCTTGTTTGAGGGAGGGTTCACACTTACCAGGAATCTTACTTGGAGAGACTCCATGGAGAAACTTTGAGGAAAAAATCAAACCTGCTGTCTGAGCCATCTGGTGCAAATCTTGAATTGATGCAGCCCTAGTCTAGCTAAGATTCTTCCCAGCAACTTCAGCACACTAGGAAATGGGTTTGTGTCAAGTCTCAGTCTCTGAAAAGACCAGTGAGGTGAGAGGTCTTTTGAAAACTAATGATGGGGAAAAGAGACAAAGGCAGAGTGTACTGAGCACGTAATGGCTTACTCATGCAGTGAATGACTGGAGCGGCACTCTGTACAGAAGGGCTGAATGGTGGCAATGGATCTACTTAGCCATTAAGAAAATCAACTTAGGGAATATTTACTTGTAAGACTAGTTGGGGGATCTGCAAGTGCTGTGAAATTGAGCCCAGGATGTAGAGTTGGAGGTGCCTGATGGCACATTTGAGGCAGAGTTTGGTGGGGTAGAGAGTAGACGGATCTAGAGGGGGTGGTAAGAGAAGGAGGCGGCTGTGGATCGCTTATAAATGGTGCTAAAGCAGAACCTGAAACCTAAATTCCAGGAGGTGAGCGAGTGCTGTGCATTCATGGCCTGTTTGTTATGAAGCCAAGTATGTAAAAGTTTCCATAAAGGACCAACAAATGAACTACTTTATATATTACAGTAGTTGAAATAAAATAAGTGCTGAGAGGTCCAGGTTCTCTGAAAAACTTTGAAGCCACGTGAGGACAGTGTAGTCCTTTTTCCTGTTCCTGAAGGAGCTCCCTCAGTACACCAACCACTCTTGACCTCTAGCTGGGGTGAACGGGTTCCAGAAAGCAGAGTGCTCAAATATGTAGACACTAATCTGCAGAAACAGAACTTCCAAAAGCCAGTCAGGAGTCAGAGGGGAAGATGAGAGGAGCTAACCCAGGAAAGAAGACATCTGTTCTGCAACAGAAAAATGTTGAAGTGAAAACAAAAAATAACAAACGGAAAACACCAGGAACTGGAGATGGTGGCAGTACCAGCGAGACTCCTCAGCCTCCTCAGAAGAAAAGATCCTACTTTTGAAAATGAAGAAACATTCATGAACAGAACTGAAGTTAAAGTGAAGATCCTGAAGAACTAAAACCATGACTAGTTGATGACTGGGACTTGTTACTAGGCAAAAACAGCTCTTTCATCTTCCTGCCAAGAAGAATGTGGATTCCATTTTCAAAGATTATACAAATTATAAGAAATCTCAAGAAAACAAAGATAATAAGGAATATGCTGTTAATGAAGTCATGGCTGAAATAAAAGAATGCTGCAATGTAATGTTGGGCACACTGTAAATTTGAGAGACCTCAGCATGCGGAAATTCTTGCAGATCACCCTGATGCACACATGTCCCAGGTGTATGTACGGAGTGCCACATCTACTGAGATTATTTGTGTGAATTGAAACAATACTGGCCTATACACCTCTGGATGAGAAGAGCCTTGCTTTATTTACTGAGCTATCTTCATGATTTCATCATTTACCTGGCAAAAAATTCTTGTGCTTTGTCTAGTGCCAGTGCTTGTGAAGTGGCTCCTTCTGAGTGTTATTGGACCCTATGTGAGACTGCTAATCCTTGCTTATATATTTGGAACTCTGTAAACACATTTTTGTTCTTAGTCCTTCTCTTGTACAAATGATGTCCTCTGAAAATGTTAGCATATAACAAAATTGATGTATGTTTGTTTTCAGTTTGATTTTAAACAGAGGAGATAAAAAGAGCTGGTATATGGCTCCTTTATTTCTTTGCTTTTTTTTTTTAATTTCAAAATTGCTGCCAGTGTATTCAATAATGGAGCATGGGAAGATAAGCTGTGGAGTGTTTTATTGCCTAATTAACAAAGCTGCTTTTGAGTGCTGGTATTTCTATTCCTTTAACACTGCATACTTTTATAATATGTGTTAGTGCTATATGAGAAAATGCTCTGATTCCTTGTGCCAAAGTTTTGATTCAGTGTATATAAGTGAACACATTTATCCATTTATGCACTTGGGTGCTCGCGCTCTCTTTCTCTCTCTCTCTCTCTAATGATGCTTAAAGTAAAAAGCCCATCCTTTGCAAGTCAGCCATGTTATGCCTGAGGCATATTATCCTTGCTCAGATTGTTAAAGAATGGTGGCTTATTTAATGGTTTTTGTATTTGTGTCTTTGCACATTTTATTAACAAGATAAGATACAATACAGTGTGTAGCCACTGTTTCTGGACTAGTTTTTTAGGAATCGTTTTTCGGATCTTCAATGAATTTTTTCTTTTTTTTATAAACAAACAAACCCACAACAACTAATTGCAAGTGCTCCTAGGTCAAGTCCTAGTTGTAAAACTGTAATTGAGTCCCACACTGAAACTTTAAATAAATATAATAAATTTTATAGGGAATATGAGATTAGTATTTGTTCCCAATCTAAAAGAGTGATTCAATAGAATGGAAATTATTGAATAATATTAGTATCATATGCAAGTAAAATCTTGCTGAAGTTTATTTTAAACTGCCAGAAATTCAAGGTAGATTCAGAGGGGGACGTCATTGGCTGAAAGTAGAAAATATCATAAAGATGTTTACTTTTGTTTTATGACTATACAAAAGCTTATGTGGATTATAAGAATTTTGCCTTATGTGGATCATAAAAATTATGGTTAACATTGAGAAGAATGAGAAGCCCGGAACACTTAGTTTTGCTCATGTGGTATCTATACACAGACCAAGAAGCAGTTTTCTAAACAGAACAAGGGAACATTTAATCTTGTGCCAGTTTTGGGTTGTATCCTTGCTCCATTCCTGATCTAATCATTGGAGAAGCTAGATTCCATGAAGAAGAATGTGGCATCAGTATTGGAGGATGACTCATCAACAATCTGCATTATGCAGCTGACACAACCTCACTTAGAGAAAGAGGACTTGAAGTACTTGCTGCTGAAAATTAAAGACTACAGCCTTCAATATAGATTACATCTCAACATCAAGAAAAGAAAATTCCTTACCACTAGTAAGTAGACAACATCATGATAGGTGCAGAAAAGATTGAAGATGTCAACAATTTTACTTCACAACCGAAATCCATGATAGCAGCAATCAAGAAATCAAAAGACAAGTTGCACTGAGGAAGTTTACACTCCAGGACCTTTCCAAAGACCTAAAGAGCAATGAGTGTTGCCGACTGAGGGTAAAGTATTTTTATAATTATTAATAATGAGGCAGAAAGGACCTAAAGAGCAATGAGTGTTGCCGACTGAGGGTAAAGTATTTTTATAATTATTAATAATGAGGCAGACAACCAGGAATGAGATAAAACAGCATAAAGACAGGAGTCCAGCAGTTCCATCCACTGAAGGCCTTATTCCAGCTTCCCTGTATCTTTATTGAAAATTATCAGGAAGTAAATTACAAAGAGAATTAAATGCAAATGAAGCCAAGGGTTTCTATTGAAAATCTTGCCTTGACTCAGGAGGGAGGGGTCAGCAAATACTATGCAGGAATCCTGTAAACCCTTAAGGATTTGATTGCCTTGGTGCCTCAGGGTGAATTCCAACTGGAACTGCACCTCCCCCACATCCTGAAATAGCATTAGGTTTATTACAAATATTTAGTATTGGCTTCCCATAAATGAGGTCAGTTTAAAGATCCAAGCCATGATATTTTCATTTTTTCCTTTGCATCTGACAGTTGGGCAGTGGATAAGGATGATAGAAGACCATCGATGCCTTTGAATTGTAGTATTGGAAAAGAGTACTGAATATTCCATGGATTGCCAAAAGAACAAGCAAGTCTGTCTGGAGCAAGTGCAATTAGGGCGCTTTTTAGAGGCAAGGATGGTGAACTTTCATCTCACATACTTTCAGCATGTTGTCAGAAGGGGCCAGTCTTTGGAAAAATACAACATGCTAGGAAAGATGAAAGGTCAGAGAAACAAAGGATGACGCTCAGGATTGATTGACACAGTGACTGTAACAGTGGGTTCAAGTATATCAGAAATCTTGAGGATGGTGCATGGTACAGCAAAGTTCAGACCTGCTGTTTATAGGATCACAATTAGTAGTAGTCAACTTGATCGCACTTAACTACAACATAGGGAATTGGTATCCCTAAAAATTCCATTTACTGTGCAGTGGTTCTTTCTTTCAAATGATCAGGTCTCTTCTAAAACACCCAAACCCACTGCTGCTGAGCCTGTTCTAACTCATACCAGTCCCCATCAGGTTTCTGAGGCTGCACATCTTTATGGGTGGAGACTTCTGCTCTTTCTCCTGTGGTTTTTGAATCCTGGTGGATTTGAATCACAACCTGTGAATCAGCAGTCTTACATGTGACACACTACCCTATCCTACCAGAGTTCCTACATAGGACTTTATGATTTGTTTGTTTGTTTATGGGGAAAGGCAATTAGAACTTTTCTTTCCTGTGCAAATAAACTCTTGTTTCTATGGAGTTGAAACTGACTCACAGCTGCCTCCAGCAAGTTTTGGAGGCTGTAAATCACACAGGATTTTGTCCATCTCTCTCCTTAACCACCACCAGAGAGGCAGGGCCTTTAAGTAACCAGCACAACTCCCTATCTACTAGGCCACTAGAACTCCAAATGAAAATAAAATTAACATTATTTCTTTCTTCTTGAATCAATGCAAAAACAAACTCTGGGTTGGCAACCTTGATTCTGAGACCTAGATCCCAAAATCTGCTTGTGTAGTGTCATTTCCCATTTCGCTGTGGAGGATGAATAAAATTGTGAGAAGAGTCCTGATTTGGAAGTCGCAATTTCTGGTGCTCTTCTGTTCTCCAATGATTGGAGTGATCTCAGACACTTTTGGGCTTGAGGCTGAATCTGATGAACTCCAATAACACCAAATAACCCTTTGAGTCTCATGCTTCCTAAAGCTAGTAGAGTTAACAGCTGTATCCCTTGCACATGATTAATGATGAAAGGGGAGGCAATCACTGTCTCTCAGTGGGCAAGCCTTAGGGCTTTGGGAAGACCCAAAGAGAGGGAACTGATGCAAGATGCTACAACTTTAGAGTCAGAGAAGGAAATGACTCTTAATGAGCAGCTTCACTGGAGGGGCTCTAATGGCCTCAGATGAAAGTAGGAAGGGGAGGGGAAGCTCAGCCGCAGGAGCCTTAGAGGCAAGGCTATTTGCTGTTTACTAATTTTAGGAGTTGAACAGTGTGCCCAGTCTTATGAGGTCTGCTTTGGGCAGTGACCTGAGTCTTCTAGGTGGGAAAGAAGGCCACTGGATGGTGTTGAGCTGGGCGTGCAGCAGGTGCAGGAGCTGGAGCTCCAGAGCCCTATCAGCTGGATGGCTTTTTTCCTCATGAGCAGTTTCCTTAACCTAATTGGGTCTCTAGGGACCTAGGAGTAGCACTGGCAGCTCAGAACAGTTACCTATTACTGGGAGAACATTTTCCCTGGTGATGGAAAAGGAGGCAGGCTGTGTTTTGAGGGATGTGCTTGCTACTGCCAGTACTTCCTGGAAGGTTATAGCTTATTTGCTAAGGAAGGAAGTTGAATTGGCAAATTCAACTTGGAGTTCATCTCCAATCCCTTACTGTAGACTGGAGTATCAGGAGGTCAGAAAGGGCTAGGACACTACCCAGGATTGGCATGTTCAGAGTCAGAAAAACCTAGCACTATTGGATGCTAGCCCAGGGTTTGTTTTGACTTAAGAGGATCTTCAGAAAATGCAGCATAGGATGCTGCCCTTTTCTTCCCACTGTGACCCTGCACAGGCCCAGTTGGAAATGGGGTCCGTTGTCTTGCACCTAGTATGTCCATGCATTTATCCTTGCATTGACTCTGAGGTTTGGAGATAAAATGAGCTAAAGGTGTCATTAGGACAAGGAAGGTTATCAGCTGAATGCAGTTAGACTCCTCTTACCTAGACCATCTACAGCCCACTGTGGGTACTTTCTTCACTCAGAAAACCTATTTCACAGCTGGCTGGTTCCCTGGAGAATGAAGGTCACAGAATACACTCTGGCCTCATTGTGTTTGTTTTTGTTTTTTTTTCTAATTGTGGTTTTAATGCCAGTATTCTGATCCTTGATTTAGATCTGTTGCCTAGTCCTGCCTCACAGTCTCAGCATCCCCTTGTTTTGCCTCAGTTTACTCGATTTTCTTTCCAATGGTGGTAGTTTTTGACCTTACTTTACCTACTACCTATCTGGCTGTGTGCTCAAATCCTTTAGCCTTAACCTTGAACCGGCATTTCTAGCTACCCAAAGGTTCTATGATGCTTGCAGTATTGCTTGGTCTTCAAGGTGTTTTCTAACCTGGCCTGAAAAGAATATCATAGCCTCTTCTCCTGCCATTCCTCTACCTGTTGTGTCCTTACCAGTCTTTCTTGGAAGAGGCCTCATAATTTGAGAATCTGTAATATTTTTCTAAGGTTGTTCCCTTATCTTTAAACAGTCTTTCTGTTTATTAACACCTTATTGAGATCTGAAATTTTAGCACCAAAATGACCCTGTTAATATACTTAGAGTACACATAAATAGAGAATGGGCTCAAGAACAAGCAAGATCCTTGCTACTAGAATTGAGCTCCAAAAGATTAGGTAGGAACAAATTATATTTAGGTCAAGGTTTTCAAGCTTTTTCCTGTAAAAGACATTATTTTATAGACCGTTTGTCACACCTGTGAAACTCTGTCTTGAAAGCAGTCAGGCAATATGGAAACAAATGGGCATGACTATGTTTAAATAAAACTTTATTTTTTAAAAAAAACAGGTAGGAGCACAATGTTCTGACACCTGTTTTAAGTTCCTTTGGGGAAATTGGGTATATTTGAGCCTGTACTTGATAGAAAGAAGAAACAGACAAGTCTAAGGAGATGTGAAGGAGGAACTTTGAAGTAAGGAGGAGTATTGACACAGAGAGGAGATGGCAGAGCCAATATTAGCAAGAGGATGAGTTAATTTTGACTAGAATTTGGGAATATTCCAAATATCTCTGGAAAGAAAAATTAAGCCTAAATTGTTAAGTGTCTTGATCATTTTAAGTTATTTTGTAGATATTGAAGGTTTTTTGATCAGTGCCATGTAATTTTAAACATATCATATTAATTTGTGATGAGATAAGATGTAAGAAGACCCACCAGGAGGCTATTATAGTTATTCAGTCATTGGTTCCTGACTAATAGGCTTGGACCAGTGCTGGTCTAGATGCCTAAGAATTACTTACAAAACTAGTTTCCAAAGAAATATAGCTAGTCCCATAACCTACAGTCAAAAAGATTAAGATTTGGTAGGTTTAAAATTTAGAACAAACCTTCCAGATTTGGGTGTCACTGGAATAAGCCAGGGGGAATGAGGCCTGATCTTGGAGAGAGTACGGATGCCAGACAAGGCAGAGTGTGGGTAAATCAGGATTTGGCAGCTGCTCTCTCCTTTCTCTGCTTGTGACAGCTCAGTCACATGACTCCCTCTCGACCCCCACCCCAAACCACCTCAACCCCAGCAACCTATCCAATTGTAGTTTATTCATTCTCTTTCAACAACTGTTTTCTATTTCTTTCACTTAGCATCCTTTTGATGTTCAACTGGTCTGGCTTCCTCCTTGACTTCCATATCTCCATTCCACAAAGATAGTCATAAAGCCCAGCTCTGTCATGCTTCAGAACCTTTTCTGGTTGTCTTTGTTTTAAGGATCAAGGTCAAGCTTCTTAGCTTAGTACTTGTGACCTTTCCTGCAGTTTACTCTCCTGCCAATCTTAATAAGCTCTCTTCCAGACACTCCCCCATATCCTACAGTGCTGTCCTTTTTGAAATTAACCTGTACTTTAGTCTTGCCCTGACCTAATGTCTGTCCTCCAGATCAAACCCTACTTTTCCCTCCCTGCTGCATGTGCTTGTGCCTCTCAGAGGTAGGGGTGAAATTAGGTGCCCTTAGGGGATACCTCTCAGGACCTCTATGCATCATAAATGTGTGTCTTCTTCATCTGAAGTCCTAATCTGCTTGTGACGGACAGTTGGTCACTATAGCAACTGGCTGTGACGTCACAGGATAAGGACTTCAGGTGAAGTGGCAGGAGCAGGTGAGTGTGTAGGAGACAGATTCTAATGTCTGTCACAGTCCCCCACCCCCTCTTCTGCACACCCCCCTTCAGTGCCGGGGCATGGAGGGATGTCTTGGGCTCCTGCTGATTTTTAAAATGATGCGGTGAGAGTGTGTGCCTGGCATCTGCGTGCTGCAGCAGTGTGGGGCTGACAGAGTGTGTCAACTTGAGCTCTGGCTGTGCAGGCACCGCTGCCGCGTGAGCCTGTTATTCCATTTTGGATTGCTATTTTGATACTCAGATTGCATCATTCTTCCTACGTATAAACAGGGGGTCCCCAGGGCCCTGCAGCTACTCACTTCTCCACCAACACTGTTGTTGTGATGATCTCTATTTAAATGAGCTGCCGGATTGGGGCAGGCTCCAGCCATACATGAACACTGTCATTTTGGGGAACATGGAGGGCTGAAGGATTTTTGGATCGAGTCCTAAAGGACTGAGAGCGATGGCCTCCTGAGCTATACAGAGGGCGACAGAGCTAGTTCCTGAAAGTTGAAAATCTCATTTTCTTCCGTCTGAGCTTCTATTTCCGAGGCACCCAGAGGATTAGGAGGGAGATGCAGCTAGGAAGAGTGTCGCCTCTTTGAGGTCTCCCTCTTGCTCTTCAGTTTGGGAAAATTGCTGCAGAGCCTTCCAGATAAACAGGAGCAGGAGGAGTCAACCAAGCCCTCTCTTGCAGAAGCATCTCAGGTGAGCTGGAGAAATGCAGTCTTGGCTAAGGATACATCAGGAAAAGGAGGAGAGGATCCAGTCTGTTCCTCCTATCCCCCCAGTACCCAGCTCCCTGAGGTTCCAGCCCTGTAGCCCAGCTGGCTGCAGCGTGCAGGGTGGGTATTCTTGAGCACCATTCCTCTGGGACCATAGTGGTCTCACCTGTCGCTCTGCCGACTTCTCTCAGAGTGGCAGGGAGCACAGGTAAGCCTATTGGCAGCCAGGGCCAGGAATAGAAGTTACCTTAGAGCTATCTGAAATCAAAATCCTTTTTTCTAGCAAGGACTGAGAAACTGGGGAATGTATGTAATGTGTTTCTTAAAGGTAATATTGTTCTGAGTTAGGAAACCTTCAGGTGCTTGTGGGGAGGGGGCTGGCTATCTTAGCTGATGACTAGTACACCTGCGACTACCCTTGAGTGGAAGTTCAGGATGGTCAATGAGGAAAGACAGTCAATCACAGGATACAACGAGGGTATTCTTTCTCCTTTAATGCCAACTATCAGAGGCACAGGGAGACAGGGTCCTACCTGTGGCCATTGCTCCGTGACCCCAGGTTCCCCCTTTGTTCTATAAGGATTATGTGACTTTTAGCTAAATCTTTCCCTTTCATCGGGTCTCCCTGTTACGCTCCAGCTCTGGTTCTACAGGTGGGGACTGGCAGCGGAGCATCATATTGCTCTAGAGGATGATCTTTTATAGTCAGAGTTTGAGCCCTGGCTATGGTACCCTGGATAAGAGCTATGGAATGAAGTGCTTCCTAACTTTCAGAAGATTTCTTAGGGCTGGGTTCAGGTGAATGTACCTGAGATGTGTGTTCCTGCCAGGGGGGCCTCAGCTGGCCCAGTGCCAGCTTTCTTAGCTCTCCTTGGTATTTCCCTCCAACCTAAGCTCCTTAGCGCCCAGGTTGCCTGGTCTTGCTGATCTTACCTAAAAGATAGACACTCTCAGCCGAGGCCTCTAACCTTGTCTCATTCACTCCTGGATTCAATGTCTCTGTTCATGGCTATCATTTAAACTGGGAGTCAGGCGATGCAAGACTTGCTCTCCAACTTACCACCAACCTCTAGGATGCCCAAGTATCAGTAGATCTTATGTCTGTTGGGAATCTGTCCAGTTCTTTTCTTTGCCTGCCGTCAGTGTCTTTTTTGGAGCCCCCTTTTAAGACTGGGCAAAAGTGCAATAATGAATGAATGGAAATCCAAAGTCTCTGTAAATTTTCATTAAAATTAATAATAATAAAAATAATAAAGACTGGGCAAGCACTGCTGTCCCAGCCTGTTTTTCTCTCCTGCATGTAACCAGAAATGGTTTCAGCCACCGGGTAAGAGCATGCTCTCTCTAAGGCACTTGTCTTCAAACTTGACATAGTAATCACTTGGAAATTGTAAAAAAATTCTTACACCTGGATCTTGTCCCTCAAAATTCTGATTTTATTGGTATAGAATATGGATTGAATATCAAGATGGCTTGGAAGTCCCCTATTATAATTCAGAGAAACAGCAAAGTTTGAGAACCACTGCTCTAAAGAATGAAATTGTCCAGATTTATTTTCTCCTGGAAGAAGAATAAAATATGTCTTCCTTGCCTTTCACAGATGTTATCTTTCTTATAGATAACATCTTATAGATAATATCTATAAGAATATTGTCGTCGTTGTGACCACAGAATCGGAACCAACCCATAGCTGACCCTCTGATGCTTTTCAGAGGCAGTTAAGTACATGGGAGGAGATTGCCCATCCTTCTCCTGAGGAGCAGCTGGTGACCTTGAAACACATGCCTTCGGGATTGTGGCACAGTTTTTGCCACTAGGCCACCAGAGCTCCCATAAGAATATTATAGATACTAATATATATACTACAGATGATATGGATTCCATTCTCTGCTGGATTTTGCATCTATAGCAGGGTTCAGATGATCATTAGAGTCTGGCAATTATTTGATATTCTATTTATATATAAGCAAATTATCTAGTTATTAAATTATTTATAATTGCATTAGAGAGATGTATAGCATAGTAAAAAAGTGCATGGGCTTTAGAGGCAGATAGATTTTAAATTGTATCATAGTGCAAACAGTATTTCTGCCCCTGTCTTCTAAGATCTTTGATTTCTCAAAATCTCAGTTTCCCCAACTATAAGATGGCAACAATGCCTACGTCTGAGAAATGGTTTGAAAAGCAAATGAGATCAAATATGTACATTTCCTGGTGAAAGTAGTAGTGTTAACCAGATATAAACTTGTCTCAGATCTCCCAGGGACCAAAAAGACAGAAGATCTGAATATTTTGGCTTTGAGATGGCAGTCCCTAAGCCTCCAGGAGAATCTCTGGTGCATGTCGCTTCTTTATTCTGGAAGGAGTCTCACTTTCTCTGGGGATGATAGTTAGGCCATTAGACCCTGGCAATGTGTCTCTTAGAATTGATGTTTCTGTATATGAAATAAAAACTTAAGAGTTTTCTAGAACAGATCAACTATGAAAAAAAAAAATCTAAGTACTATTTTGTGTAATGAGTAATTTGTTGCTAGGTACTGTCAAGTATGACTCATAGCGACTTGGCTAACAATAGAACTGAATATGTAATTTAACTGTATGTTAATAACTAACATTGTGTATTTATTTCATTTATCTCCATAGTTCTAAAATTGATATATTCAAATTGTTTTAAAGACAACTTTATTGCAGTGTCCTCAATAAAAATTATAAAATTCCTTCTAAAAGTGCCCATGTTTAAAGCAACTTGATGCATGTTGAGGTGGTTGAGAGGAGAACTTCTGAGAAAGAAAATTTCTGGCATATGACACACAAAGGGAACACGTGTCATCTGTGCACTCGGGGATCCACTACCTGCTTGGGATTTTACTTGTATCACAATTGCGATTCTCTTCCACTACTGCCTGTTGTAGCTGCCCTTCCTCAGAGGCGATGATCTTTTAAAGCCAGGCCTCTCAGCCACAAGCTACTCCTTGACTTCCTGACAAGTATGATAGCCAGACTGCCACTTGATTTCTCCCCTTTCCCATTTTGCTAGAAGAACATTTATTAAATCTGGAGGCAATAGGCAGAGGGAAGAGGTTGGATAATTATACTTTCTTGATATCCCTGTCCCCCTCATTTTAAAGATATAGAAAGTTAGGTTCAGAGAAAGAATGACTTGCTCAAGGTTACAGTAATATAGTGCCTGCCCAGGGTCAGGAACCCATTTCTCCCAAAACCTTTCTAAACACTTTTCCTCTTTTCTGAATCAGGCCTGAGTCCTCTATCATCTCAGACTGCCTTCCCCACCCCCATCACCTAGTAAATTTTCAAATGGGTTCTTGCTACTTTTTATTGGATGAGTGCAGGAATGCAAGCTGGAAAAAAACCCCAAAACAACCGACATACTCTGATATGCTAGAAAAGAATGAATATTCTTTAATATCAAGTGTAGATTATTTTTATATAGGTATATGAGCAGATTATTATAATCGGTGTATGTGATATTTGTTACATATTTCAGGGTGCTGTGGGAATCCAGAAGAGGGAACGATTAATTCACCCTGAGGGAAATCAGACCCTGTTTCTCAAAAATGAGACATTTGAGCCCACTTAAAAGGGTAAATAAGCGTTTATTTAAAGGAGATTGAAGGAAGAAAATTTCTGAAAGAGGGACTAGCATTTCCAGACTCATTCAAGCAGAGGCTCAGTGTGTTCAGGAGATAGCAGAGACAGCTGGCATGGAATGGACAGATTGAATTGGCAAATGAAGCTAGAGATGAAAAGAGATAAAGCCAATTTGAAAAGGGCTGTGAGTGCTGTGAATGCAAAGCTAAGGATTTTGACTTTTTTTTCTTTTCTTTTTTACTTTTAAGGCAAAGAGAAGTAGAGAATGTGGGAAGAAGTAGAAGTCTTACATGACCTGTTCATTTCTTACTCTTCTTTCATTCTGCTAATGAGGTTGTTACTATGCCTAATGTTTGAGCATCTGGTAGCAGGGGTTTGACAGCTTTGTGGAAATTATTTTTAACAATTACAGCAGCATCTCTGTCCTGCAGAGGTGGATGAGGAGAGGTTCCCCAGGGACAGCAGAGTGGAAAGGAGAGACAATCACCCAATTCCCATGGATGATGCCACCTGTGAAGCAAATCCTTCTCCAACTCTGGCCATTGTTCTTGACAGGGACTCAGCTCTGTCACTAAAGTGCATTAACTGTGTGAAGGCTAGGGAAGTTTATTTTTGGAGCAAGGGAGTTTTAAACTATTATTTTATGTAATCAAAATACTTTTTAGTATATATGTGTTAACACAAAACTTACTGCCTCTGAAAACCTGCTGGAGGGTCAGTTATGCATCAGTTCCAATTCAACACAAAACAACATCATAATTTAATTGCATCATAAATCTTCCCAAACTTAATAGTTGAACAACAAGCATTTATTTAATTTGTGCTTGTACATGTTGGCTATTTGAGCTCAAAGATTCTTCTGATTGGGACTGGGTTTGGCTGATCTTAGCTGTGCTCTGTTGTGGGTGAGCTGTGGCTGACTGGTTTATGATGGCTTCAGGTGGGACATCTGAGAAAGCTAGGACCTCTCTCTACCTGGTCTCCTATCTTCTAGAAATTTAATCTGTGAAGGTTCATTCTTAGAATTCTAAGAGGAAAAACAGAATCATACAAAATCTTTTAAAACCTGGGCTTAGAACTTGTTCAAGTGCTTTTTCTTTTTTTAAAAAAAATTATTATTAATTTTAATGAAAATTTACAGAGATTTGGATTTCTGTTCATTCATTGTTGTACTTTTCTCCCTGCCCACCCCTCCCCTCCAGTTGATTCTTCTCTTTGAAAAGTAAAAGATAAATTCTCTCATTGTTATACAATCCCCCCCCCGCCCCAAGTTACTCCACTATGCAGCCTTTGTTCTGGACTCATGACAATAATACCTATTTGTATATACCTTTTAAACAGTTCTCTCTCTCATCTGTTTGAATGCAGTAAACATAATTTATCCCATCAAGTGTTATTTTTTACTGCCACGTTCTGCTGTCCAAAGCAAGTCATAGGCAAGTCTAGATCCAAAAGGTAGATTCCACTTTTTGATGGGAAGGGAGCTCAGGTTGTGTAGTCTATAAAGAATGCCACTAACCCAAAGGCTGCACCTCTCTGTGGTTTGAATCCACCAGTGAGTACTCTGCTGGAGAAAGATGGTCAATGTCCTCCTATGCAATTTACAGCCTCTTAGGGAGATGGGAGGTCAGCTGTAAGGTCAGCTATGAATCGTTCTGGCAATAAGTGGGTTTTGGTGGGAAGATTACAAAGGCATGAGTGCAGGGGCGGAAATTTTTCTTTAATTTACCATTTAATCCATCTGACTTTCACCATCAGAACGAGTTTATAATTGATCTTATTGTTTTACCCATGAATAGGATATGAAGAATCTTTTGAATGCTAAGTCAATGTTCATGGAGTTTCAAGTGCTTTCACAGCATTGTCTAATTTAATCCTCAAAGCAGCTCTTATTTTTCTCATTTACATATGCAGAAACTGGGGCAGAGAGAAATTTAAGTAAGGTTAGGTGACATCCAAGGTCATTGAATTGTGAACCTGATATTTCTACTTATTGCCTGCTTGCAAGCGGAAAGAAACTGACACTCTGCTGTTCTTTTCTGGTTTTATGAAATGAGGCTGGAAAGATGGA
This sequence comes from Elephantulus edwardii, assembly GCF_000299155.1. Taxonomy (NCBI): domain Eukaryota; kingdom Metazoa; phylum Chordata; class Mammalia; order Macroscelidea; family Macroscelididae; genus Elephantulus; species Elephantulus edwardii. The sequence continues at coordinate 6,210,835 of NW_006399794.1, forward strand.
GGGTTTTATATTCACTGTATTCACTGTCACAGTCAGCCCCTCAGCCCCAGACACAGACAAATGACTCTCCTCAGAAGGATCACTTTCCTGTTAACCATGGACTGACTGTTCCTAGGGTGAACCTGTAAAGTCACTGTAGTGTCTGGGGGACAGTCCCTTGCTAACAGTCCCTTACTAACTATACATATAGCTTAAAGGCCCACAAGACTGAAGAATTTGTTGGAGTCAGTTATAGTTTATGAGTGCAATGTGTGTACAGGAGGGTATGTGTGTTTAGCAAGGGTAGCACAGGTGGTACATACATGTATGTAGTCCACCAAACATAAGATGGAAAAACCGGAAATAGTATCTGAGCCCCAGGGGCCAGATCTGTTGGCATTAGCTTTACCAAGAATCTTGTGGAAGTGCTTGGAGTTTGAAAGTATTAAAGTCAGCTTGCTACATGGTACTCTTAATAGCTGGAATTGTGTCCTCAGCCAAGTTGAGCTCCTGGAGCTTGGCCAGCAATGGGAGCCGGGGCTTTAAGCTGTGGAATTGTGACTGGGAGCAGCAGGGAGGCATTTGATTGTCACAACCAGAGTAGGATTGGGCCTATAGTAGTAACGTTTATGAGACAAAGAAGAAGGTAGGATCAGGTAAGGACAAGGATGTGAGGAAGGCTCAGGATTCCTTATATTTGGATCTGACTGGTACAGGAGGAAAGGATTCCTGATATTTGGACTTATGTTTGCCTGGTTCATGTTCAGAATAACTAGGTGTTAAAATGCAGCTGGTAAGTATAGTACAGTGGTAGCTTAAAAGAGAAAGACCCTCAACAAGATGGATTGAGACAGCGGCTGCAATGAACTCAAACAGAGTAACAATTAGCAGGATGGTGCAGCACTGGGCTCATTCTCTTGTAATTGGGTTGCTATACATGGAAACTAACGCAAAAGCACCTAACAATAGCAACAACAAAATATAAGCTATAACATTAGCAGTAGCTTATTTTTTAACAGAGGTTATTCACACATATCCTGCTGCTGTATATTTGAAAGCTTTGTGTATAAGTCTGCCTTGTTGCTCTGACAGTTGTCTTATTTTTTCCCCTCTCCCAGAGCTCATCTCCTGTCCTGGATGTAAGCGAGTGTACCTTACCAGGGATGTAACAGAACATTTTCCCCTGCAGTGCTTTTCTTCTGGGCCACCTAACATGGCCAGGGTAAGTGGGGATAGGAAGGAAGCAGTGGAGTCCTTTCAGAAATCCCCAAGGCTCCTGTCCATAAGTCCGTCTACTACCCCTCCACCTGACTTTTTACTTCTCCATCAATTTGTCTATCTACTTGCCATCCATCCACTTATCCACTCACCTGTCCATCCACTTATCTACTTATACAGAAGAGGGGAAAAAACCCCAACAACCCAGTTCGAGTTTTAGGGAAATCAAATTAGAGCTTTCTATTAAGTGAAAATTACTATTTCTTTTTACTTTGTGCCAGTGCTTTGTATGAAAGGTAAAGATTTCTCTTTTTAATATGTCTAGGTGTTTTCCTCCACTTACAGTATTTATTGAAAATGATCAAGTATTGAATTTTAATTTCCTTTTTTAAATTTTATTACTTTTGTGTGTGTGTGCCATTAAATCGGATCTGACTGGTACAGGAGAAGATTGCCCGTCTTTCTCTAGCAGAGCATCTGGTGGATTCGAACCGTTTACCTCTGCGATTGCAGTGCAGCTTCTTGCCACAAAGCCACCAGAGCTCCCTGAATTTTTATTTCTTAACTTCTTGTTCTTAATTCATATATTTCTACCTGCCTGGATTAAGCAATTTTATCAGTCTTGCCTAAATTTAGCAACTAAATACCCTTTTCCTGAGATCCTAAAATTTCAGCTTATATTCTTTCTAATTGTTATTCTTTTGTTTCATTTCTCCATTAGGTATTCTTGACATTGTATTTATTTATTCACTCATTTAATTTAACTGAGTGCTGTCAAGTCAGAACCAACTAGCAGCTGATCCTCCATTAGGTCTCTGAGGCTCTAAATTGCACAGGAGGAGATTGTCCGGCTTTCTCTTGTGCAGTGGCTAGTGGATTCAAGAGGCCAGAGAGGTGTGGCCTTTGAGGTAGCAACTCAACTCCCTGTGGACTATGTCACCAGAGCTCCCATTCTCTCATTTGTTTACTGATTTCTATATCTAATTTTTATCAAATGTTTGACATCTTCCAGGCACTGTGGCTGGGTGCTAGAGAGACAGAGACTCAGAGTATGTAATCTCAAGTAATAGTTTAATTTTTAAGCTTGTGGGTTTTTTCCCTTCTACCTTCTGCCATAGTTTTGTCAGATGCCAGTCTGAGAGGAAAATTGTCAGAATTCACATTAGTTTGGTGGTCTGTGTGATTTAGACAGAATCTGTGGAGTTACATATTTGGTAGCAGAGAATATTATGGAGCCTTCCAGGTTTTTTGTGCTTTATTACATGTTTTATAGTCAAAAGAAGAAAAGAAATGCGGACATCAGGCCAGTTTAATTTGACTGTTGATACCTTTTAAACATCGTACAATGTGTATAACATGCTTTTGGGGTTCTCTGAATGAATCACCACTTACATTAGTGGTTTTCAAACTCTATTGCTTGTGGCTCTTTTGGTTAGATAAAAAAAGATGAAAATGATTGAGATGGTGCTGGTGACTGAAGTACTGTGGCCTTTTAGCACCTTCTTGTCTCTGAAGTGATTCCTACACATCATTTGAAAGCTGCTGTGGGCCAGCTTGAGTATCCTGCGGGCTGTTCCTCAAGACAATGCTGACATCTGAATTTCATCTCCAGCTTCTGTTTCATTCTCCTGACACTTTGTTTTCCACACACAACAAACTGCTGAGTATGTTTATACCCCCATGCTTTTGCGCCTGTTTTCTTTTATCAGATTTCTCTTTTACCTTTAAAGTGTAGCCAATTCCCACTCATTCTAAACATCATCTCATCTGAGACTTCTTCCCCAACACCTCTTAGGCTGGTCTAGGTAGTCCTTTTTTCTTCTGTTTTCTGTCATAACATTTCCCACACACATTACTTCATCTATTCACCTATCAACACTTAATAAATATTCTCTGTGAGCAGAATATGTGCTTCCTATGTTTAATGATTGCTGTTGTTATCTCAGTTTTAAAATTGGAGATTGTAAGTTTAGACCAGACTGAAATCTAGTCCTTTAATTTCCAAAGTTTCTTTTTGCCACACTATTTTACCTTCCCACAAGAAAGGGATCTTGTGCTTTTGAAAAGCTTTGAGTTTTGTTTTGGGAGGAATTTTTTTGCCCTGTTAAACACAAGAAAAATTTTAAAAAGAGCTGTGGAATCTCTTCTTCAGGATTTCTTCCCTGTCAGAGAGTGCCCAGGCTCAGCAGCTGAATCCCTCTTCACAGGAGGCATCTGACATGAGTGAAGGATGCCAGCCAACTCCCCTGCTCCCACACCCCAAGGGGTGAGCAGTTACCTGCCATACTTGGCAGTCAGGACGCTTAGCAAAACAGAAGACCAAACATTTAGCAGCTGTTTTATCTAGTGGTGGGAGAGAAAGGAGGCTTTTAAGACCCTTTTTACTTTCTCCATTGGTTAATGGAGAGGGTATGGATAAGACCACCTTATAAAGTGTTTGTTTGTTTATTAATTGCTTTTATACTACTGTTTTATTTACAAAATTCATCTTATAAGGTTATGTTATGTGGGATATATTTAAGTGGTAACACTATGAGGTAGCATAGTATGAGGGGAGTAAAATATAACCTCAACATAGTAATATTCTTGAATAGGATATTACCCAACTTTTTCTGAAGCTTCTCTTTTGCTATTTTATGTCAGCACTGGCAAAATATCTTGCCGATCAAATGAATGCCTAAGTGATAGCGCTAAGTGCTCTTGGGCCAAGAATGCTCAACTTGTAGAAGCATAACTGTGAAAGCTGGTCTTGAGAAACAAAGTTTTACTTCTTATGGAATATAGATGTCTGAGTTCTATGGAGGTTGAAATGATTTATCATCCAAGATAATATTTGAATCTTGAATCTCAAGAAAACAGAATTTATGTCAGACAATAGTTTTGGGTATTGTGCTCTTTTGAAGAATTATGTTTGTTCAATGACAGACATGCCAACGGTCATACTAGAGCTGTGTTTTAGGGCAAATAAGTAGTTATTTTAATTGTTCTTCAAGATAGTGCCATAATGGAATCCTTCATTACCACAGGTTCTTTTTCCATGGCAGTGTATAATCACTAGTGACAAGATAGGCTAAAACATATTCTTTCTGCTTTAGAACTTTTTTTTTCTTTTACTCCTTAGTTGAAATGTTATCCCAGTTTGGCAATTCGTATATTAAATAAACTTAAATAAATTTCTATACTGGCTTAATAGGATTTTTAACAGTGTGTACTTGCTGTTTTGTGGCTATGTTTGATCATCTTTCTCAGTACTCTCACTTCTGGGGCTTCCTTCTTTCTACAGGCATAGTGAATTTTCTGCTTTTGCTTGTTTTTGCTGTCTGTTATACATTTGTCTGCCTGTTAAACTTCTACTTGTCATGCAGTATCCAGCCCAGCTGTCACATCTTTGTGAGCCTCTCCTGGCCCCTCCTTGACTGAGCTCCTTGGGACTTCCTTGTGTTTCCTCAACACCAGATGCACCTTCTTCACTTAATGTCTGTCACCCTGTGAGTGCCCTGAAGGCAGACCCCTGGTTTGTTCATCTCGGTGTCCTCCTGTTCAATAGACCCAACATCCTGATTAGCCTCCAAGGCAGCCTCAATTCTGTGGACACAGGGATGCTTTCCTCCCAAACCCCACGTGCCTCTCATGGACAGTCCTCCAGAATTTACTATATTCTCTAGTAGAGGAGCAGCTCTGCAGGAACCCAGTGCCCAGAGCTCTTGTTGCTGTTACAGGCAGGCCCAAACGAGGCTATTGTCAATAACCCCAGAATTTTTTGCTTCCAGAACTGCTCAGAATGCAAGGAGAAGAGGGCAGCACATATCCTCTGTACCTACTGCAACCGTTGGCTGTGCAGTTCCTGCACTGAAGAACATCGGCATGGCCCCACCCCAGGGGGCCCTCTCTTTCCCAGGGCCCAGAAGGGATCTCCAGGTACTACACTCTCCTCTTGCTACCAGCTCTCAGCAGTGAGGAACTCTACAGTTCCTGAAGAAGAGCTCTTGATCTTGTTTTCCTTCCATGGTTGAGGATAGGTTGATGTCAGAGCCAATCCCAAAGTGAGGGAGTTTCCTTATGAGTAAAGGAGTGTCAGTTTGTCTCTGTGGGAGACAGTGAGAGTGAGTGAGATATGAAGAGTGTAATTGTTTGAACTATCATGGGTACTAACTGAGTTCCTTCTCTTTTGCCTCATTTCTTACTTCATTAATTTAACAGCTTGGAATGGAGCTTGTCTATTTGTCCATTCAGTGCCTCTGTTTTAAGTGACAATCTTCTAAAAAATCTTTTTTTGAAGCCCCTTAAACCATGGCTCACCTTTGCCCAACACATAGGAAATAGCATTAATGATTCATGTGTACATAGTCTAGAACCTGGCAAGTCTGGGTAACTGGCTTAGTCCTATTATAATAGAATCTTGGCTACTAAGGAAGTTTCTTTTTGGAGTGTTTGTTATTCTGCAGGAGATCAATATGCATTTAGTAGCAAACACCTTTGTCAGCCTCTGCTAAATGGTAGAATGCCTGGCACATGATGTGACTTTTTCTTGGCGGGTGGATACATCTAAGCCTTACATTCTCTTTATGCCTTGGGAACTCCACCCACCTAAAGATAAGCATCTCCTGTTTGTATCCTCTTGGTCTCAAGTAGTCCTTTGTCTCTCCCCTGCATACTGAGGGTTGAGGGCTACTCTTTAGAGCTTAACTGACAGGCCTACCTGGTGAGCTAAAGAAGCCCACTTTCTTTTCTTTCTCTGGTAGGAGTGAACAGTGGTTCTGGGGACTTCGCTTTGTACTGCCCTCTGCACACACAGGAGGTGCTAAAGCTGTTCTGTGAGACCTGTGATGTGCTCACATGTCATAGCTGCCTCATGGTGGAACACAAGGAACACAGGTGAGACTGACTGCCTGAAGGGTGCATGGAAGGTTCTGAACTCTCCTTGTGAGAGCTCTTGTGGGCTCCAAACCAATCTGTAGTCTCTGAGCTGATCTCAAGTTTTTCTTGGCTCCTATTATGGGCATCTATGGAAAAAGCCTAATGGATTAAGAGCCTACAGTATTTCTAACTTTCCGTAGATGTAGTCACATTCCCCGGGGCTTGACTGAGACACTCAGTGTGGGGATTCTTCTGGCATATCTGGGCTGGGACACAACATTCCTCAGCTGTTTTTCTCCCTCATGTCCTAGGTGCAGACATCTTGAAGAAGTTTTGCAAAACCAGAGGATGCTTCTGGAAAGTGTGACTACACAGGTGGCACATAAGAAATCTAATCTACAGACATCTGCTAAGCAGATCGAGGACAGGTAGCACCATCTTCCTTGGAGTGCTGAGAATGTACTGTTTTTTCCCTTCTTAGGGCCCAATACTCTCATCCTAGCTCTGGTTGTCTAGTGGATAAAGAGGTGTACTACCAACCCAAATCTACCTGTTGCTCCACAGGAGAAAGATGGGAAATCTTTTTTTATATATACAACCTCTGAAAATCTGCTGTAGGATCAGCTGTGAGTTGGTTCTGACATTGGGTTGAGGTCCCAATACCAGGCTATTATATGTATGGTTTATGAAGTGGATATGCAGTTAACAGTTGTAGGCAAATATCCTAGAAGGTATATGATCTGACCTTAGGGGATCTCAAGGCCAGAGAGAGGGTAACTGAGGACAACTTCAGTCAGGATAATCAGAGTAAGTCTAGACCAAAGCAGAAGCCAGTTAGTTGTCTAAGAATAAAGACAAAAAGTAAATATTGGGAAATAAATTACTGTTAATTAAGAGAGTATAGCGGCAATCTTCCTTTTATTACTCCCTAATGTTTTAAATGTAAATCTATGAATGTCATATCATTGCTATTATAATTAGAGGAATTATCAAGTTATGAGAACTTATGTGCCAAGCAGTAAGCTGAGCAATACATATACGTTATTTTGTTCAAATCTAACAGTTCTTTGAGGTGGGAGTTATCTCTGTTTTACTGATGTAAAGTTTAAAAGTTCTGACTGAGCCTCAGAGAAATCAGGTGACTTTTCTGAAATGACACTGCTAGTCAGTGACTTGGGCTCAGAATTTGGACTCTGTGCAACTTCTAAGCCAATGTCCTTTAAAAAAAATTAAAAACCAAACAGCTTTTTTGATACTTAAATTACATGACAAAATTCACCCTTTAAAATATAAATATTTTAATATAAAATACAACCATTTCTATGTCTAATTTTAGAATATATTCCTGGCGAGCTTTGGTGGCCTAGTGGCAAGAAGGTGTACTGCAATCCCAGAGGTGCACGGTTCAAATCCACCAGATGCTCTGCCGGGGAAGGAGGGACAATCTCCTCCTGTACCAGTCAGATCTGATTTGACGGTACACAGACACACAAAAAAATACTAAAATAAAAAAAATTAAAAATAAAAAAGAATATATTCCTTATCCTAAAAAGGAATTCAGTCATTCTTCATCCCCAACCGCATATCATATGTCAATGGTTTTTTAGAACATTCTCTTTCTTAAAGCAATAAATTATGTTAAATGATACACACTTTCTCTGCCTGTGCTTCTAATGCTATGTGAACTGGTAAGCTGCTGTATTGATCTGGATGTGAACTTGAGGTCTACCGGGATAAAAACATACTGTGCCATTGATCAGCTTCCACTGAGTGTGCTGGGTTGTGCAAAGAGTAGGTGAGGAGAAGTTGAGTTTCTTTTTGGTGTCTACTGGCCCTTTCTCTTCTGTCTTTGTAATGATCGTTTACACTCTTCCTGAATGATATCTTTGACATCCTCCCACAACTCATCTGGTCTTCGCTCATTAGTGTTCAAGGCCTC
>NW_006399794.1:6221857-6226441 GCF_000299155.1 Elephantulus edwardii
GGAGGGACAGCGCAGGAGGGGAAGACCCTCTATGAGATGGATTGATTCGGTGACTGGGGTAATAGGGATGGGTATGTCAGAGGCAGTGCGGTTGGCACAGGATAGAGCAGGGATTAGGGCTGTTGTGTCGCTATGAGTCGCAAATGACTCAACGGCACATAACAACAACAACACTGGCCCTAGTCTCCAGATCATCAACTCTGACATCTACTGTCTCTAGAATTCCAGCAAGCCTGGGGTGAAGAGTTCACCATATTCTTTTCCACTCTGTTTTACAGGATTTTTGAAGTGAAACATCAGCACAGGAAGGTGGAAAACCAGATCAAAATGGCCAAAATGGTTCTAATGAATGAGCTGAACAAACAGGCCAATGGACTCATAGAGGAGTTGGAGGTATATATGACAAAGGGATAAGATGGATGGGTTCTTTGTTTGTGGTGGGCCAGAAACAAGGCACCTGCCAAACTAACCCCTAGACCCAGAGCAGCCTGATCATAATTCATATGTGCAGTGCCTTAGCTTTCTACTCCCTCATGTATTTTAAAATGCCCAATCTGATGTTAGGAGAGTTGTTTGTTTGGGACAATTGATTGAAAATTCAATTTAAATGCCAATTTAAATTCCTTCCTGGGCCATGCAGGGTCATAATCCTGGAAAAGAGAACCATGAAACAGCTCATCTTCTTCAGCAAGTTATGCCCACGATATACTAACAAGCATTTCCTTTTTCTTGTCACCATTTTCATGTTTTCAATATCTTCCCAAACTTGCCCATGGTATCAGTCTGAGACCTACTGTTCCCATTTAGGGGTACAGGGTTATCTGATTCAGTGTTCACACAACAGGACACAAGACTGTCCCAACAGCTGAACTGTAATGCAAGAACAAGGTCAAGGACTTTATATTCTTTTTACCTAGGGCATTACAAATGAGAGGAAGCGGAAGCTGGAACAGCAGCTACAGAGCATCATGGTTCTCAATCGTCAGTTTGAACATGTGCAGAATTTCATCAACTGGGCTGTCTGCAGCAAAACCAGCATCCCTTTCCTTTTCAGCAAAGAGCTGGTAAGAGCAATCTCAAAATGCTTAGCTTGTACTTGTAATTGATCAGAGCATCATCTCTGTCCTAGGGTCAGTGAAGTTGCCCCTGGAGGTATCTTTCTTTAGAATGTATGGATAGGAGCCCAGTCCCTCCTTCAAGTTCCATCACTGCCCTGGGGTTACTTAGTGAGTGACGATTACATCTTTTTTACCAAAGGATCCAAGTGCTAAAATGGCCCTTCTTCCTTTACAGGTAACCCACCTGGGAAAGTCTGAAGTTATGTCTCAGTTCATGGATTCAGACACTAATCTTGTACTGTGCTGTGCTGTATCCAATAGAAAGTTGTTGAGAGCTGAATGTTACTGGATGCTGGCGGTAGTGGGAGGGACTAAGAAAAAAATGAAAAATTAGGGTTATGTTGCAATATTGGCTTGAGTAGATGATGATGTCCAGAGGAAGGAGCAAGATCGATGGAATTTATTGATGAATTCACCAGCTGTTCCATGGGAGAAGGATAGGCAGTTTCCTCTCATATGATTTGCTGCTTCTGCAAATTTACTAAAGGGTCAGCTATGGGTCAGTTCCAACTCGACAGTACACAATAACAGCAACACCATGTTAAATCTAAAGTGCCTTAAGTCATTTGATGGGTGTTGTCTAAAAGCTATATATATGGGCTTGGAAGTCAGGAGAAAGGTTAGAATTAGAGAAGCAGGTTTTGGTGTCACCGGGATACTGGTGATATATCACCTTAAATCAGTTCCAGAAGAACAATTCTGGAACCCAGATAAATAACATAATTTTCAGCATAGATAACAGAAGAAGATGAGTGAAAAACAGGAGTCAGAGGTGAAGATGAGTAGTGAAGAGAAGGCTTGAGATCTGTAAATCAGGAAATCTCTGGTAATTTTGTTTTGAAAGATATTCAAGTAAAGTAGAAGAGTCGAAAGACAGAAGACAGAAGTAAAAAGATAAGAAAGGGGAAAGTAGCTTGAGAAGAAGTTAGAGTTGGAGGAAACTTCTGTCAGTCTGGAAATAACTTGCACACATGTATACCAAGGGAGAGATTGAAGATAGAGAGATGTGTAATGGAATTAGCCTCCTGAAAAGAATGAAGTTGGATCTGAAGTGAATGGGATCATCTTAAATTCAAGAGACACTCCCTTCATCTGAGGCTAGGAGACAGCACAGTGTCATATTATGTAGATAAGTTTGAAGATAGAAGGGATATAAATAAGTGGGAATTCACATTTTTTGTGAACTCTGTGAAGGAGGAGGTAAGAATGGAAAAGTTAAGCACTTTTAAAAAAGTTAAGCATTAGGTAAGTGCATTTAGGAGACAAGCACAGATTTTAAATAGTCATTCATAACAGTGAAGAGAACTCTGGTGACCTAGTCTGCAGGGAGTTGTGCTCCTAACCCAAAGGCCATGCCTCTCTAGTGGTAATTTCTTTCCTGTGATTCACAGCCTCAGAAATCTAATGGAGGATCAACTTTGAGTCAGTTCTAACATGACCATAATGTGTTGAGTGGAATGACATTGAAGGAACAAGAAAAACGACTGAGGGGTCCCCCTGAAGTAGCCTCTGCAAACATGGTTTTGGGATGAATGAGCTGATTTAGCTTTAAGAAATAATGAGGTAGAGGCATGAAGGCACTAATGATACTGTTATTGACAATGATGGGAAACTGGGATGGTGCTAACAGAGTACTGGTGCAGGGCTTGGAGAGTTGAAGGACATGCTGTGGAAGAGTAAAAGCTAGTATGATCAGGGAGTTTAAAGTCTTTTAAATAGAGATCTGTTCTAGATGATGATAGGTATCTGGGTAAGGTTGACCGAACTGAAAATATAGGTGAAGGTAACTAACCTTGAAGAGATTAAAGAAGTAGATGTGCATTAGTTACCTAAATACCAACCATGAAGGGGGAAGGGAACTTGTAGTAGGATGGAAGGATGTGAGCAGCAATGGAAGCTGAGAGAATGTCTGCCCATTTATGAGGTTTAAAACTCCATTTATGAGAGGACGAATAGAGCACTCTTATGAAGGCTACTCACTACAATATCATTAAAGAAAGTGAACACTCAAAGATGATATCAAAAGAATAATAGAAATCAGAAGGACAGGGAGGTAGTGAGAAAAGTGTGATACATTGTAGATATTGAAATGAATGTTATACAGTGGATGAGTGGAAATCCAAGGTCTTTATAAACTTAAAATAAAATCTCAATAAAAAAAGAAAGAAATTAATGTTATAAACAAAATGCATATGAATGGTTTAATGAAAAACTAGTTTGCTTTAAAAACATTCATTAAAAGCACAATTTTTAAGAAAGGAGTAAATAGACATAAGGATATAAAATTTCCAGAAGCTTTGATGGGGTAAGCTAAGGGAGGCTGCAGGATTAGGTGGTGAAAGGGAGATGGTAAGGAGGCATTAAGGTGCAAGGATGAGCATATAGGGAAAGAGCAGAGGTTCAAAGGCCATGACTGAGTTCTTCCACCTCTCCAAAGGATGAGGGAGAGGGAGTTGTCATTCAGACACAGGATGCCCTGAGAAATGACCTTGGTACTTTTGTCAGATTGTGTTTCAGATGCAGCGATTGCTGGAAACAAGTTGTAACACAGACCCTGGTTCTCCTTGGAGTATCAGATTCACCTGGGAGCCTAACTTCTGGACCAAGCAGCTGGCTTCCCTTGGTGAGCTGAAACCCACTGTGTGGGCTTGTACAGAATTGCTAAGAAAGGTTATAGAACATCTGTTAGTTTATAGAATAGGCCAACATATATGCCCAAGAGAAAGCCCTCATTGACACTCCCAAAGATCCACCAAGCCTTTTTTTTCCTCTTTCTCCCTGTGGGAGGTGAGTGGTTGAGATCAAAAGCAATATAAGACTGTAACGGGACTTGTTGAAATCTGTGTTTCCCATTCCACTTAAATATCCCTTTTCTGTTTGATTTCTGAGAGATAGTGACCCCACCTTATCAGGCTGCAGGACAGTGCAGACAAAACTATCTCTGTGGTCATACTAAAGTATACCTGTACGGCACAGTTAGGGGCATTTCAGCAAATATGAGGTGTGTGCATGCACGTGCATGTTAGATACATTAATTGGAATTGCTGTTTACTGTCAAGTCAGAACTGACCCATAGCTGACCCTCTGGTGAGTTTTCAAAGGCATTTAATCTCATGGGAGGAGATTGCCCATCCTTCTCCAATGGAGCACCTGGTGGCTTCAAGCTACATGCCTTCAGGATTGCAGTATAGCTTCTTACCACTTGGCCACCAGAGTTTCATATATCAACTGAAATTGAATATTGTTGTTGTTGTTGTTGTTATGTGCTGTCGAGTTGTTTGCGACTCATAGCGACCCTATGCACAACAGCCCTAAACCCTGCTCTATCCTGCACCAACTGCACCGCCTCTGACACACCCATTCCCGATTACCCCAGTCACCGAATCAATCCATCTCATAGAGGGTCTTCCCCTCCTGCGCTGTCCCTCCACCCTCCCACGCATGATGTCCCTCTCCAAGGACCCGT
>NW_006399794.1:6227746-6234650 GCF_000299155.1 Elephantulus edwardii
TTCTTCCTTCATCACCACAGGCTCTTGCTCATATGTTATTTCTTTAAATTCCTCTGTATCTGCCAATTCCTTTCTATATAATGACTCCGTATATTCCTTCCATCTTCTTTTACTACTTCCTGGATCATTTAATATCTGCCCAAAGCATCCTTGATTACAGCAACTCTAGGTTTGAATTTGTTCTTCAGTTCCTTGAGCTTAAGAAATGCTGAGCGAGTTCAGCCCTTTTGATTTTCTGACTCTAGCTCCTCACACATTTGAATATAAGCTAATCATTTATGTGATAGGAAATAGATGACAGTCATGCATCTATCTGTGCACTTTTCTCTTCTACAATGATTTTCTGGCATTTAGTATTTAGACAGAATATAGACAACTAACATTGTATTTAGAACCCAGTGGTAGGTTTGTTAAAATAATGACTAACTGCTGCCTTACCTGAACTGTCAATCACACTAAACAGCTTGTTGCACTAGGCAAAGTGATGAGTCTTGTTTAGGTTTGTTCTTTGCTTTCATCTTCCCTTTTATTCGTTCAACCTTTGGTGGGAACATGCTGGCCACTAAGTCAGCAAAGGTGAGTAAGACATACCTTCTGCCCACAAGGAAGTCTTTCCTTAAGTGACTCTTATCAAAGCAGTCAGCAGAAGGCAGTATAGTCCACTTATGCACAGGGACCCAGAGATCTCAGAGGACAACTCTAGTGTGTGACACAGCAGGCTTTGGACCTCCTCCACTCTCTTTCATCCTCCTTGCTCACCACATAGTCCTCCAGCCCTTTATTTGCTCACTGATCTGAGGACTGACTTACTACCTTCCAGCACATTTTCTTCCAACTCCTGCCTTTGATTCAAACCCCTAGTAACATTTCTTGTTGTCAAAGTTTCTGTTGGCCAGTTCTGTTAAACAAAACAAAATAATAGCAATAAAAATGAAGTTCTAGTGGAATAGAAAGAGTCAAAATTGCTAATTTTTAAACATCACAAGTACATACATACAGGTGTTATTACTGACAGCATTCTGGACTGAATTTTAGAGATACGAGAGGTCCATTTATTAATCTCTATGATGTAGGATTGTTGAATGATGTCCTTTGGTCTCAGGAGTAGGAGGTAGCAGGTGGTGGGAAATTGCATATTACCTTTGGAAAAATTCTATTCTAAATTTTCAGGTTGCATAACTACAGAAGGTGGACAACTGTCCAGGGCAGATACTCCAGTTTACGGAGGCTTACAGGGGCCATCATCCTTTTATCAAAGCCACCAGTCCTCAGTAGCTCAGCAGGAGGCGCTCAGCCACCCCTCACACAAGTTCCAGGCCCCAGCACTGTGTTCCTCAACAGTGTGCTGCTCCCACTGCTCCCCGGTCTCCCCCTCTCTCAAAGGTCAGGCACCCCCACCCAACATACACCCTGCCCACAGCTTTAGGCAGCCCTCTGAGATTGTGCCCCAGCAGCTGGGGCCACTGCAGTGCTCTTCCTTGCTGCCTAGGGAGAAAGAACTGACCAGCACTCCTCACCCACCAAAGCTTCTGCAGCCTTGGCTGGAAACCCAACCCACTGTGGAGCAGGAGAACACATCTCAGAGGCTGGGGCAGCAAATGACTTCCCAGCCTGTGTGCATCGTGCCTCCGCAGGATGTTCAGCAGGGAGCCCATGCACAGCCTACCTTACAGACACCTTCTATCCAAGTCCAGTTTGGCCACCATCAGAAGCTAAAGTTTAGCCACTTTCAGCAGCAGCCACAGCAGCAACTTCCACCTCCCCCACCTCCCCCTCCCCCACCCTCACAGCAGTCAGCCCCACCTCCATCTCAGCACCTGGCTCCCAGTCAGCATGAAAACCCTCCTGGGCCTGCCTGTTCCCAGAATGTGGACATCATGCACCACAAGTTTGAGCTGGAGGAAATGCAGAAGGACCTGGAGCTTCTCCTTCAGGCTCAACAACCCAGCCTGCAACTGAGTCAGACCAAATCTCCTCAGCATCTTCAGCAAACTATTGTGGGGCAGATCAACTACATTGTGAGGCAACCAGCACCTGTACAGTCCCAGAGCCAGGAGGATAACCTTCAGGTAAGCTTTGGGGTGTTTTGGCATACATATGCTCCCATTTGTAGAACAGCTTAGGCAATACAACTTCTCCAGACACAAAGTGGCACACTTTCTTCACCTTAGGGTAGCCCGGAGCTCAACTTCTATTTTAGGAACGCTCGAGAGTACATGGTCCCAATATAGATCTGGACTCAATACTTTCATTCTATTCCTGTCCTACATAGCGTCACTAATGTCCTTCCGCATGGATGGTTCCTTCTGAGTAGTGCTAAACAGAAAGAAAATAGTCTTTTATTTTTGTAAACTTTCTCTTTTAGGAGGAAGGGGAGATGTTAAGCATAATAAAATTATACAATAGATATTAGTGGGCAGCACTTTTATAGCATTGAATAGATCTGGACTTCATGTGTATTTCAAGTCTCCTAAACCAGCCAGGTAGATATATTTTATATGTATTTTCAACAACAGTCAATATTTTACAGAGACAGCTAGTAATTTACCTGGTGATTATATGACTTTGAGTGTTAGAGATAAAACTAGGATGTAGGTTTGCTGACTTTTCTGTAATGCCACAGAAGCCTTGTTCTGTCTTCAGGGAGTTGTTGAAGGCTGTTACTCTTTCATCTTTCTGAAAGTCCATTGAAAAGGTGTAGTTAGTAATTCTAGAATCTTTGCTGCATTCCACACCTTCATTTTTAGCTCCTGCTTTTTAGTTCCTCCCTTCCTTTCTTTTTCTCCTTTTTTAAACCAGAATTTTCTATTCTAGTCTTTTCCCCCTACCATTCCTTACTTTTTCAAAGTAGTATTTCCTTTAAATCTATAATCACAGTTGTATCTTCTATAGACTTGTCCTTTATTACAAGATGTTGAGGCTTCACATTTATGCTTCAGCAGTGATAGCTTTAAATCATGCTTCAGATATTTTCCCATGAGACTCAATTCCTTTGTGGGAATATAGAATAATTCTCATGATGGCAGAGAGAAGACTAAGGTATGACTGCAAGCAAAATTTAGGTCAAAACTGTGTTCTGATCATTAAAGTAAGCATGACAGAGTTAGTTAAGAATTCCAAGTTTGAGTTCTAGATTATAGTTGAGTTCAAGATTGAAAAGCTTGGATAAGTGCATCTTCTTTTTTTAAAAACAACAACAACAACATTTAAGCAGTTCATAGTACATGGGTAGTAGCAATGAGCCGGCCAAATTGGGCACTAGTTCTTCCTGCTGCTGCTTCTGATGTTGCTAGTCTTTGCCATGCAGTCTACCCAGCCCTTATTTTCACCTCTAGGCTACAGATGAGCCTCCTGCATCTGAGGGCGCAAAGCCAGCTATCCCTCTTGACAAGAATACTGCTGCTTCCTTGTCCCAGACATCTGGGGAAGAAAGCCCTCTCAGTGTCCCCCCACTGGACAGCACCATCCAGCACTCTTCGCCAACTGTGGTGAGAAAGGTACTAATGCAGCCTGATTTCCTTGACCACCAGGGACCCGCTACCAACCTAGACCCCAGGGACCTGGATGAGGATGAGTGGGTGGGGGGAGGAGTGTCCCTGTTTCATCCCTGGGTGTTACACAGCCCTGACTCATGCCTTCTGTCCTAACCAGTCAGTGACATAGGTTCTTCACCACCCCTCTTTGTACTCCTACATACACACTGGGACCAAGTGACTTCATTTAAGGAGCTTTGGTGTTGTAATGCATTATGTGTTATGGTGCTAACTAAAAGGCCCATGGTCCAAATTTACCAGCTGCTCCACAAGAGAAACATGGGCAGTTTCCTCCCATAAAGATTTATAGCTTCAGAAACCTGTAGAAGGTTGCTATGAGTTGACTCAACAGCAGTGGGTAGACTTAATTTAAATTTGAAAGGGAGGGTAAAGATTCCCAATTTTTTTGGACACTAACTACATGCTTGGAATTATGTCTGGATGCTTTACAAGCATTTATGTTTTCCACTTAGCCCTCTCAATAGTTTGGTGAAGTTGATTTTCTCACTTTACAATGAAAGAAACTAAGATTCAGGGCCATAAAGCCAATGGTTTGTTCCAAACTACGTCTGTCAGAATCCAAAGCCTGAACTTTTTCCTTTCTGCTTTGAAAATGGAGACAAGAATTTATGGGCTCCACAACCTTTGACCTTGTCCCATTTTTCCTATGCCTTTTCTGGCTTGGTAACCTAAGCCCTCCTGATGCCTCCCACCCAAATCTGTACTTGGCCCTCACTACTATTCTGCACCCTCAGCTCTGTAGCCTCTCTCTAGTCCTGCAGCCCCAGCTCCATTAGTTGCTCTGTGTAACACCACTGTCATACATGGCTTAGATCAGTCTGACTCAATGATATTTGAGGAAAGAATTTAAAAAAGGGAAGGACAACAAAAAAATGAAATGTTAAATTTGAAATTCCTGAAGTCTGGAAAACTGCACCTGTTAGTAGCATTTTGTCTATGATATGTCTGTCTTCCCTATTGAAAATGATTTGGGTTAGAGGACTTAAAGTGCTGTAAATAGACCTTCTATGGCCTTTAAGTGTGTAACTTTTTATACTTGTGCCAGCCACCTATCTACCATCCATTTATTTAATGTTCAAATATATATTACTCATAACTCATTGCCATCAAGTCAGAACTGACTCATAGTTGACTCTCCAGTGGATTTTCAGGATGCTGTAAATTGCATGATGAGAAATTGCCCCTTTTTTTCCTTCAGAGCTGCTGGTGGACTCAGACCACCAGAGAGGCACTGCCTTTGATTTACCGGCACAGCTCTACTGAGTTTGCTACCAACACTTACAACTCTTCTACTATATGCCGCATATTCTGTTTCTGGATACCCACTGATGAATAAATGGAGCTTATATGCAGTGTTAGGGGTAGAGTGTAGACAGTTAAACAAGCAATTATAATAAAGAGCTTATCATAATTATCAGGGTATATAGAAGGAACATCTAACCCTGGGTCAGAGGACAATCACAGAAAGCTTTTTCTATAGAAGAGAGAATTTTAAACTGGGATTTGAAGACATTCTGGAGAACAGAAATGGTTGGAAGACCTTGTAAACTATGTTTTAGGGTTAAGATTCAGTCTTAGAGGTTATTGAAGAGTGAGTGATTTTGATTTTTTATTTTTATTAAAGTTTTTAAAATCTTATTATTTTTTGTGTGTGTGCCCTGTCAAATCAGATCTGACTGGTACAGGAGGAGCTTGTTCCTCCTTCTCCAGCAGAACATCTGGTGGATTTGAACTGCACACCTCTGGGACTGCCGTGCAACTTCTTGCCACTAGGCCACCAGAGGTCGCCGAAGGATTTTTTAAAAATTTATTTATTATTAATTTTAATGAACGTTTACAGAGACTTTGGATTTTCATTCCTTCATTGCTGCATTTTTTCTCTCTGCCCACCTCTACCCCCCCATTTGCTCTTTTCTTTGAAAAGTAAAAGAAAAATTCTTTCATTGGTATTCAAAACCCCCTCCCACCCCCCTTCCCCCAGTACACTCCACTATGCAGCCTTGCATGAAAGATTTCTAACAAGGGAGGGACATTATTTGAATGAAATTTTAGAAAGGTCACTATTTTATTATGATTTGAACTATAATTACAAAGCAAATTAATTTTCTGTTCAACATTTTGTTTTATAACATTATACGTTTATTCTATAACATCATGCTTTTTTTATTCTATAATGTTAATTTTAATACTCACAATATTGTTGCCTTTCTCCACTACTTCCCTATAATTCTAATTTCAGTCAATCCTTCTATATCCCTCTGTGTCCTCCCTATCTTCAGTGACACTGAACTGATCATTCCTTTATTGTATATTCCCTTTCATTTCACCTATTTTAATACACATCTGTTATCTGTTTACTAATTTTTATCCCCTTCTCCTCATTCTTGATAATCATCCAAGAATGTTTCTATCTGAGTGTAGACCTTTCTTTAGCTTTTTAGGAAGATCACTTTAGATTGTGGTAAGGAACACTAGAATAGAACAAGGAGAAGAGGAAGAGGTTAAAGTGAAGCAGTAATGATGGTGAAGAAGAGGCAGGTAATAAAGACATCAAGAGACATTCAGCAGCTGATCTCTGGCTGATAGTGAGCGGGAATGGACATGAAGATTCTTTGCTTGCCATCCAGTTTTCCCTCAGCACACTGGATTGCCATTCACTGAGATGGAGAAGATGGGAAGAAGAGCTTATTTCAGGGAAGGAAGATGTTAAATTTTGAGTTTTTATGTTCTCCTGTGCAAGATAAATTAGAAGATGATAAGCAAGCAATTGGCTCCATAGTCATTAGTTGAGAAGGACATGAGTTCAGAATGAGTATTCCTAATGTTTAAGCGGTAGTAAAAGACATGCAGAAAACTACTTATTAAGTGAGCTCTGTTGCTATATACAATAGAGAGAAAAAGAGGCGAGCCTCATACATGGATGGAGTCTGTGCTTCCAGTGTGAGTGACCCAGAGTGCTCTGAGTAGCAAAGAGATGACTGTCCACTTATGTGGCTGAATGATTAGCAAAGAGACAAGTGAAGTTCCAGGAGCCCTAACTTCTCACATTGAGCTTCCACTTGCTTGTATTGACTGAGGTTTATGCAGTAGTTTGGAGGCACAGGAGGCCTGGCATTTCTCAGATGCTTTAGACTTCGTTATTGATTGATGCTCAGAAAAGGACCCTGAAGTTGATATTCTGGCACAGGGAAACCTGGGTCTACATGACTAAGGGGGAGTGTAGGTTATATACAAAGCTATTTTAGTAAAGCTTTGCTTTTTTTTTTTTTAAATTTAGGTTGTTTATTTTTCATTTCAATGAACATCTACAGAGATTTTGGGATTCCATTCATTCATTGTTGCACCCTTCT
>NW_006399794.1:6234750-6265030 GCF_000299155.1 Elephantulus edwardii
TCCTCTCCTTGAAAAGCAAAAGAAAAACTCCCTCATTGGTACACAATCCCCCCTGCACCTCCCTAAACCCCACCGCCTAGCCCCAAATATAATCCACTCTACAACCCTCATTGCATACTCCTACGATAAAAATAATGCCCTAAAATATAATACTTTTAGACTATTCTCTCCCCCATAGACTTCAATGCCGTAGAGCTTTGCTTTTAAAAGCTGGGATTGGACAGGGTGAAGGGTATCAACTTTGAGGATGCCAAATGACATTTTGAGCATCTTCTCATTGCATGATAATACTTTGTCTACTGTTTTCATATTTCATGTGTTTTGTGTTTATCATTTCATTTTATATCTTTGTCTATTCTAGCAATACTATGAGGAAGCCACTTTCTTATTTCCCTTTGAAAGATGTGGAAACTGAGACACAGAAAGGTTAAGTGACCCACCTAGGGGTTATACAACTGACCATGGGCAATGTTGAACACAAGTTCTTGACTCAACCCTTTGCTTGGTGACTAGGTTAAAGTGTCTTTTTCTGTGCATGGCACTGGGTGAAATAGGACTCCACTTGACCTTTCACCTGCTGGATTTTCCTGGCTTTCCAATCTTTGAAGGTAGACTGGGGTTTTGCTGGGGAAATGTCTTAGGACCCCAACTAGTTCGACTTTTGCCACTTTTATCTGGTGAAGGTATTTTGGACTCCAGCCCACTCTTGCCCTTTGCTTGCTTGTGAGTTCTAGGAAAATGAAAAGTTTATCTACAGGCCACAAACTAAAAGAATCTATGGCACGGGGTATGACTAAATATTCTCCAGGAACTGAGTTTATCTCACCACAAAGAGGACTTTTGTTAAAGCAGAGTACCTGTGCACAAGTATCTCAGGGATGGTATTAAATAGCTAATGGTAAAACCAGAGATTGCTGCTGAAATGAAATGTTAAACTTCTAGAATGCGTTTTTGAAGGTCTGAGCCCTGAAATCTCAGGAAAAGCTTATCCTACCATATTATCTGGATCCAGAAGAATATTTCTGAAATGCTGAGACTTCTCTAACAATTGATGTTGCCTGAGCACCTTAATCTTAGTCCAGTCACTGTGAAGACAAGACTATGGTTCCCTTATGTCTTAAACGAAACAGTAGGACATTTTGAAGGCTTCATTTCATACTCCTGATCTAACTAGTTGACAACTGGAAATATACTGGAAAAATACACAGAATCTTTTCTTTAAAGCTCTCCTGAAATGAAGGAAAGATACCTGAACCCCAGTTCATCTACAAAAGAACAGATCCTTTTTTTTAACACATGGTGTTACCCCAGATATTAAACAGAGGACTTTGAAGCCATAGCCTTATGGTTTGGGAGGATTCTGGGAGGTATTTTCAGTACGTAATATAGCAGGCATCTCTGTGTTTCACATTATTGACAGTGGAAAAGATGAGAAGGATAATAACCAGTCAAATAGCAATTACTTTATTATCAAAACACTTTCACTTTTGACCTTTTAATCTGACTCTTACAGCAACTCATTCCAATCTATATTACCCTGTAAAGGAGGAAATTGAAGCCCAGAGATGGGAAATTATGTGTTTAATCTATATCCAAACACCAGGCACCCTGCCATCATAATCTCCAGATTTCCTGTTATGAACCAGAGCATAGTCTCTCAGTATTGACAGAAATCTATCCTCAAAGACAGTCCCTGATAGTACCTTTTGCTTAGAATTTTTTCAGAACCTTTTGAGACTTTCTTAAGGAGCCCTGATGGGGAGGTGTATAACACATTTAGCTGCTAACAGAAACATTGAGAATTCTAATCCATCAGTCACTCCTGAGGGAATTATTACCTCCCATGAAGGTCTATAGCATTGGAAACCCAGTGGAGTTTTGTTAAGAGTTGGAATCAGCTTCATAGTAGTGGGTTATTGAGACTTCCTTAGGGCATGTTCTGTGTACTAGCTAATGCCTGCAGAACAGACATCTACTTTGTCTTAGATTTGATATCCTGAAGTCAGCACTTGCTTGTAAGCCCTTCTCTCTAATTCTTTCTTGCTTTCACTCACAGACTCAAGATCTTTGGGTCTCTTACCTTAGGAGAATTAACGTTTTTTCTCCTAGGCCTGGAGGAAAATGTCTGTGGCTTACTTTTCTTGAGCCTCAAAGGCTCAGTTTTTGAAAGCTCTACTCATTTTACCTTTCACCTCAGATTTGGAAAAATCCTCGTATTTCTTTTTTCTTTGTCTCACCTCAGGCTCTAGGATCTTCCCCCTTGCCCTCCCCAAGTAATTAGGCTGTCTTCATTGTCTGTAGACTATTTCTTATCAGATAGCGTCTATCAGCATAGTTGCTTCCATAAGATACATACAACCTTAATAAGAGCTTCTTATTGAAATGGAGGAGGAGCCCTCACTGGCAACAAGAGTAGCATGTGAAGCCACTTACTAGAAAAAGATTTCTTTTTCAGCGCTCTGTCACAGTTGCTTAAAGATCTAATATTGTTAAATAACCTACTCTAATTGAAGCTGTTGAATCTCTGAAATATTCCAAGGAGTTGACTCACAAATCCTTTTACCTCTTTCCTTGTTTCAGTCTGAGTAAAGGCCTTCCATGTGTTTCAAGACAAAATTCCCCAGCCATTGGTCCCCTCTCTTACTGCATACTTAATACACTGGTCAGTATTTGACACTTTTAAGTACTGGGGCAAAAACTTGAAACCAGAAGTGAGCAAAGTGTTGGACCAGAAGAAAAATAACAAGATCCATGCATTTTGTTCTGTGAGCGAAAGCCCACACTCAGATAACTAGTTAGGATTCTTGATCTAACCAGTTTACTTTGAAAATGAATTTTTTTAAAAAAAATTATAGCAATAAGCATATATTATCATGGTAAGCATATGTTATGGCAGTAAGGCATCATGACTTCTAGAAATGGCAGGTGACAATGAAAGAAGACAAGAAGCATCACCTGGAAAAGTGCTACAGTATGAGATGATTCAATGAAAAAATAAGCTAAGCCCTACATTCTTTGAAATTCCTGAAAACATGACTAAACTATGGCTTTCCCTAACAACAGAGATCATCAGAGTTTCTTAATGCCACTAAGAAGTGGTTTCATTAGGCTCCATGGACTCTATATTTAAGACCAGTAGTGTGTAAGGTGTTTTAGAATTATTACCATTCAAAATAACATTGTATACCAGTTGCATTTGTTACTGAAAGAAGTATGTCTCAGATGTCTGGAAAATCAATTTATGTGGAACACTGCCCTGTCTGCAATACTTTATCCGAGCAAATATTATTTTTCTGTAAGAATATAAATTTGTATTAAAGTCAGGGCGTATGCACTAAGTGTCTGTTTATTGACTTTTCAATTACGTACCAGCTCTCTAGGTAATGGCACAAAATTAAAACCAGTCACCAAGCTTTTAAGACCGGGCTTGTATTCCTTGTCTTAGACCTTTATGACTCTGGGAAACCTGGGTAACTACTCTGTGTCTCAATTCCCCTTCCTGTTAAAGGGAAAAAACAATGCTGCTTCCTCAGAATGTTGATATCTGTAGAGGTCATTAGAATAGTGAACTAAGAATATTGAACTCTTCAGAAAAAGATGTGAATGTTGAAGCTAGAGAGAGGGAAAGCAGGGTGTTATAAAGCAAGTTCAAGCAAATAAAGGGTTATGTAGATACAAATAGAAAATATTGAAAGCCAGACAATTGTGGGAAGTTCATGTAAATTGTGGAGTTCAGGTAGTTTGGACAGGTAGATTTATAGGTTTTCAATGAGGTAATTCAGGTAAGTCAGGCAGGTCACAGGTCAGGCAGATCAAATAAGGAAAAGAAATCAGGGAATAGTCAAGTATAAAGAGATGTAGTTTGGGGAAGCAGAGAAAATTTGAAACAAAGTAGATAACAGGGGTTAGCAAGGGGTACAGATCAGGCCATATTTGAAATGAATAGTCATTGGTTTCCAGCCTCAGTCCTTTAAACTGGACTTCCTATCTAGTTTACCCAGTTTGCTTTGAGCATTCCCTCCAACTCTCCATTACTTTAATGTTCCTTATCGTGCAATTTAGAGAGCAAATTGGAGCCTTCAATTAGAAAATATTGAACTGCCAAGGGAAATTTAAAAACAAACTTTCATTTGGACAAATAAACAGAAAGTACTCATCTGCTTTTAAAATTGAAACTAGAAAATATAAGCTCTATGAAAGCAGTGAAACAAATAATAAAGAGAAGAGATGAAAGGGGAAGAGTAGGATGAGAAGAAAACAAAGGAGAGGAAGAGAGAAGGGAAAGGATAAGAAGACTGAAGAAGAGAAGTTGGGAAAGGAGTAAGCAAAGAGTTGGGGAGAGACAGACGAGCCGGAATTAGAGCATGACATTGGTGCCAGAGACTTGCATTCTAAATCTAAAAAGCCAACAGCAAATACTCACTTGACAGTGAAATACTGAAAGCATAACCCTGAAACCAGGAATGGAACCAAGCTTACTGCTGTCACAATTTCTGTTCCACATTGTACTGGAGTTCTTAGCTAGTGGTGCAAGGCAAGGGGGAAAAAAACCCAAAGAACTACAAAAGAAGAAATAAAACATTATTTACAGATGGCATGATGTGTGTACACACAAAATCCAAGCGCTTCAATTAGAATGAAGGTATTTTGCAAAGTCTCTGAGTGCAATGTTTACACACAGGAATCCATTGTATTCCTCTAACTAAGCACAATAAAAGAGATACAGAAATTTACAAAATGATGTCATTTATAATAACATATAAAAGTCTTCATATGCCTTCAAAGACTGATTCAGCAACAATAACAACAAAATAATTGCAGCAGCAATGACAGCTTGCGTTTGTGGACCACCTACAATGTGCTAAATACTCTAATCCTTTAATGGGAATTGTGAGAATGAAGTAATATGTGTAAAATAACTAGGGCGCTGGAGGCCTAGTGGTAAGAAGCTACGCTGCAATCCCAAAGGCATGTGGTTTCAATCTGCTAGCTGCTCTGCTGGAGAAAGATGGACAGTCTCCTCCTGTGCAGCTTACTGCCTCAGAAAATAAAATAACTAGCAAACTGCCTTGTGTATGGTAAATCATCAACGGTTTTAGTGATTTACAATTATATTAGAGAGGACTTACTCAGACTCGTTGGTAGAACTGAGCTGCTGCTCATCTTGCTTAAAGTCTTTAAAGTAAGCAGTCATATGCTTTTATTCTTCTGTTTTACATAGTTAATGAATTAATTTACTCAGCCAGGCACTTTTTTTGAGTTTTTTAAATAGCGAGCAAGAAAAAGCCATGCTCTGAGGAAGTTTACAATTTAATGGGAAAGTGGGAACTAATCAAATAATATCAAGTAAAAACAAATGAGTGAACGTCACTTTAAAAAAGAAAGAACAAATGACATTTGAACTGCATTCTAGCAAAGGACAAGTAAAACAGTTAGCAAGAAAAGAAGGTTCCATAGAGAGGAAGCAGTCTGGATGGAGGAAGAGCTTGGCCTGTTTCAGGAACTCAAGAAAAAAGTCTGGCATGAGTTCAGTACTTGAGGAGAGGGTTGTTGAGTGAGCTCTGGCTGCAAAGGAGCACAGGGCACAGGTCATCAGACCCTTGGGAATATTTTTTAATAGTTTATTTTATAGTGGTTTATATGAAAAACCCCTTTATACGTTAGGTTTCATTCATGTACATTGTGCTTCACACTCCTTCACTCACATTGTACAATCATTCATATACATTGTATTTTATAAAAGTAATCACCATTGGTCTATACCTACTGTTACCCTGTCTTTTTAGGCCCCCATTGGATCTTTCCTAATTCCTTCACCCTCCCCCGCGTCTGCCCACAAAATTCTATTATCCTGTTGATTTTCCCCCTTCTCTGCATCCTGCCTCTTCTTCCATTTTTTGTGGTTTTTTTTTTTTTAAAGCAGTGAAGTACATTTAGAGCTTTGTGTAAGAGAATGAGATGATCAGATTTGTATTTTGAAAATATTTCTCCACTAAAGAGGCCATATTACAGCCTTGAAAAATATCAAAGAAGGCTAGGTTATGGTAATGGTGGCAAAGAGAGGAATTAGTGAGTCTACTTGAGAGGTATTTTAGGAATAGAATTGATAGGGCTTGGCAGTAGCTTGGATAAGGGAGAACGGATGTATTGCTGGCACTTCCTGGGTTCTAGCTTCAGAACTGGATGACTAGGAATGAGGACACTCTTTTCTTCACTGAGAAGTAGTTTGTCTTATTTCATATTGAAAGTTGAGAGTGTATTTTGTCTCTTTCTTTTCCTATAGAAATTTGAATGTCTTACTTACAGGATAGAGTGGGGTTTAGGGCTCTTGCACACAGGGTCGCTATGAGTCACACGGGACTCGACGGCACATAACAACAACAACAACAACAACTCATGTGAAAAGGAATAATATGTTTATAATGCTTGATATTGGAAGCATAGAGATGCTTACTTGTTTTCTCTTTGACTTAAAAAAAGTTTTCCTTTTTTTCTCTAGCTTTAAAAACAGGCAAGCATATCTTTTTGCCTCCATCTTAATAAACTGTATGGATTCAGTACAGAAGTTGTATGTATGTCTTCTTTTATTTTAAAATAAAACTTTTAAGTCACCAAGTGGTTAGATGTAAGAAAAGAATTCCTGGTGTTAGAATATTATTGTCTCATCCAGATATTGTACAGATTGGATAATAGTACAGTCTGGTTGCTCTGTGATACTCTACCTCTGGTCTGGAGTGTCTTAGGTAGGTCTGTTAAGACTAGGTAAGACATTAAGGCCATCTTGGTGAAGGTCCTCATCTAATGTTGATAAATTGATGAGAATGAGTCTGTGAAAAAGCCCTGAAGTGGAGCCAGGCTTCTCAGGATTGACTGGGGCTATTGAAGCCTTGGCATTCTCTCAGAGAAGAATGCCTGAGACAAGTCAGAGTTTAAGCTTCTTTAGCTCCTCGTGACTTTTATGTAGCAGAAATACTCTAGTAGGATCTCTAAAAGGGAAGATAAACCACTGGTGGTTTTGTCAAGGCTGTGTGTGTATAATGGGAGTACAGGCCCAAGGCCTGATCCTTTGCTTAGATGCTGAATTGAGGTGTGGTGGATGTGGTAGCTGTTGCTGTTGCTGCGTGTATGAGAGAGTATGTATATATGTCAGATTAGGTGCTAGGCTGGTGTGCATGTTCTCCCTCTCTCTCCCTCTCAAGCACACACACACTCATTCTTCGCTCTCTTCAGTCTCTCCCTACCTCTCTGCCTCATAATCTAGCCATCTCTTGGTTTAGGGGAATAGGAACAGGACCTCATGAACTGCCAGAATTCTCAAAGCCAGCATGAAATAAGAACATGAGAACTTTTGTGCATAAATTTCCCCTCTCTCTCCCACCCTTCTCAAATAACAGGTGAATTCTCCCCTTTCATCTTTTCCTACAGCACTCTACCTCAGTGAGCATCATGGGCTTTTCCAACACCCTGGAGATGGAAGTGTCATCTCCAAGGCTATCAAGGACCCTGGAGCCCCAAATCCAGAGCGCGAACAACCTGGCAGCTGGCCCTACCCAGGCAGTGCCAACTCTGCTGAGTGGGCCCCCAACAAGTAGTCAAGGCCAGACCATGCCGACCCTGACACCTGGCCACCTGCAGACTCCCCCTAGCCTTGTGCGTGGCGCCCATCAGTCCTTGTCAAACCTGATAAGTGACACTCCTCAATCCATCACAAGCCTGGCCAGTGACCACTCTCAGGCTGGGTCCAGCCTTATGTCTGGTCACACCCAGACCATATCTAGCCTGGCAACTCGTCCTCTGCAGAGCACATCTCCGGCTTCTGATATACAGCCAGAAAGGAAATCCAGCTCCAGTTCTGGTACTGGCCGAGCTGTTGCCCTATGCTCTGGGGATGGGGCAGATCATTCCCTGGGAAATACACTATGTAAGGTAAGTCTTAAAGAAATGTCATTCAGTGGCAAAAGACTGCCACTGAATGCCTTTTTCTGGCCTTAACTTAGCAGCTCTGAGACTAATAATGCAAAATGTCTCATGTTTTTTATTCTTGTTACCCTCTTGCTTTTGAAAGCTGGAAAATGAGGAACCCACCCGCTTTGCTGAGTCTCTGATGCAAGGCTCCACAGTCCCTAATCTAGATGCTCCAAAGGAGTTGTCTTTGCCCTCAGAACTGGAGGAGCCCATTAACTTGTCAGTGAAAAGACCTCCATTGGCCCCAGTTGTCAGCACATCCATGGCTCTGCAGGAGTACCGGAACCCAAAAGGTAAGGCTCAAGGAGGCAGCCTGCCTTTTGTGCTGGCTATAAACTTGAGTAGATGGCCTAGCCCTTCCAGGTGAGACAGAGGCTAGCACACAGGCTCTGAACATGGGGACGGTGTTTTTCTGTAAAGCAAAAGTCATCTGGCCTCTCCAGAACAGACTTTCTTGACTATTGAAGCTATTTAGCGTTCTTCTCTGTAGCCTTAGCTAATCCAGGCCTGATTAGGCACATAGCTTTCTTGTCATGTCACTCATACAAAAACTCCCAGGAATCTGGTGTATATGTAGGGGGAAGCAGGAAGAACTTGCCCCACAAGGGCTGGCTTTGGCAGAATACTGTAAGAAAGTGAACATGACTTTGAAGTCTTATAGATCTCATTTTAAAACTAGCTTTTTCTTTTTATGTTTTATCCCCATTAAGTTATCTGATCTCTTTGAACTGGTTTCTTTCTTTGTAAATGAGGCTAGTTATGCCTATTTCATAGACTTTGGGGACAACTCAGTCCAGTAAAACCACTTGATAACTTTGTCTGTAATAAGGAAAATTTGCTTTGCACTGGCAAAAATACAAATATGTGTTGTGCCCCTTGGTAAAGGCAAGTCAGACTATTTTAGATTGACTCTGATTCTCAGCTCATTTATCCATGCCCTTTCTCAAATGGGTTAGGTAAGGCTTCTTTCTTTGTGGAGGGTAAAATCTAATTAGATATAGAAAACAGTTGCCTTCTAATAATTTTAGTCTTTTTCAGTTTAGTAATGTATGGTGCCAATTTAGTTTCTAATAATCTTTTCCCCTTATACTACCTGAAAGACCAATTGAACAATTGCTGGCTCTTAAAAACTGTCCAATAATGTAAACATGCATTATAAGCAATTAATTTTTTTTGAGACTGTTTATCCATGTGGTGTATTTTACTGTACCTCCCATAGAGAGCCTCGGCTGGTGCCTGGTGCTGAGTCAGCCCCTGGAAAGTGCCAGCTTGCCTTTCCCTCCTCACCAGTGCCTCCTCCCATCTGCAAAGACTGCACTGCTCAGACAGAGTTCCCAGAGAGCCTCTTGCCAATGAACCTTGAGTTAGTACCAGGCCCAAGAGGCTTGATAGGATGACTCCAAAGGCAACACCCAGGCACTGGAAACAAGTGATTTCTGAGCTCATTCCAAAAGCAGATATTCTGGACCCTCTGACCCAGCACCACTTCTGTTCTTAGTGTTGCCTGTGCTCATCTTTTTTGAAGAAAGTAGCCTTCCTCCCCTCATAAGACCCACACTAGTGTGGTCACCACTATGCATATTACAGTGTGAGTAACAGGTATATGGCTAAAGGTATAAATAGCAGATATGAGTGGAAAGTATGAGTGACAGGATAGGTGAAAGGGATGTGGTTATAACTATATAATTTCAGCTATTGGTAAAACAATGTATGACAATGAGTGTGATTACAGGTGTGGGTGGTAGGTGTGTTATCACAAATGTATGGCAGAGATATTTGTCTTTGTTCTTAGAGTATGAGAATTTTGAACAAGGAGACCTTGAGTTGGATACAAAAGAGAATCAGAGCCTCAGGTAACAAATTCTTTACCTAATCTCTCCCATCCCCAACTTTATGTCCTAGAAGGATGACACCAAAAGTAAGAATCCTTGATGTTTTAACAGGAAGTAGAAAATTGCCTATAACTTCTTTAACCCCTAGACCCTCAAGTAGAGGGTGTGCATTTGTCTGTGGTTGAATGTCTGGGATGGTTGAAGGAGGGCATCCTGGCTCCTGCTCTGTAAGACAGGCAGGCACTCTGTATGTATCCCTCCCTCTCCAGGGAACCCCCTTTCTTTGGTTTAGAGGTTGCAAAGGTTCGGTGTTTCTCTAGCCACAGAGCCTTCAACAGTGAACCCAAGATTCCCTATGTGCGATTGGAGCGACTCAAGATCTGTGCTGCCTCCTCAGGAGAGATGCCTGTGTTCAAGCTGAAACCACAGAAGAATGATCAGGATGGGAGCTTCCTGCTGATCATCGAGTGTGGCACTGAGTCCTCCAGCATGTCCATCAAGGTACCAATGTGACTTCAAACCAGCTCTTCTCAGTGCAGTTATGGCTGATAAAGTAAAACTGGAATGGACTCAAATTTGTGAAATGTGGATGTTCCAATATAGTAACTGTTGTTAGGTGCCATCCAGTATGACTCACAGAGATCCTATGAATGGTAGATCTGAACTCCGTCCTACTCTGTGTCCTCTTCACACTTCTTGACACACTGCCCATTGTGACAGTCACCCTGTTCATACGATTTTCAGAGGCCTGTTATTTAAGAAGTGGATGACCAATCCCGTTTCCTCATCTTTCTTAATCTAGGAGCTCTACTAAAACCTGTTCACCATAGGTAACTCTTATGGCACTTGACACACCAGTGGCACAGCTTTCAGTATCACAGCAAACTTACAGACAAGTGCTGTACCCAAACATCACAAACTACCAATTTAGTTTGGAATGCTAACTAAAATGGGGAAAATTATGGATCCGCACTGTGCTGGAAACTTAACCTCCCTCTTGGAAAACAACTACAGTATACACATTGCATGACCACCAATTTTTTTCCTGACTGGCAGAGTTGAAATCAATGGTGCCTCATTCAAAGATGGTGGCAGACTATGCTTCTTTAAATGTGGCAGACTATGCTTCTTCAAATGTATACTGCCTTCCACAGTCCAAGATCTTCCACTAGGCTTCCTGCAAGAGCTCACCATGTTTTTTCCAAGTCCATAGCGTTGACCCATAATGTCTCCCATAGTGGTTTTTATTCTGCTTCACCCAAATTTTAAAAATTATGTCTGTTTCAATTTCACTTCAACAGCCATGATTGAACCAGGCTGAGTACTGCTTTGCTCTGCCTTACCTTGAATCTTCCTCCACTGAAGGTACCCCTCCTTTTTCTTTGCTCTTGGCAGAATTTTGGCCTTAATGCTTTGGCCTGTACCCCTGAATGGGGCTGCAGCTTGGCCAGACTTTGTTCCCTGCTGCCAGATGTATATTAAGAATGAGCTGTCCTAGAATTAGTGGAATTTGACTAGTTTGAGTCTCAGAATAAATGGTTCTCAAAGTAGTATCTCGAGACCTGCCAGTCCCTTCCTTCCTCAACAAGCTATAGGCACTAAACTCTCTTCTTCCCTAAGGTCAGCCAAGACAGTCTGCCTGATACTATCCAGGCTCCAAGTCTGGGGGGAAGAAAGGTCACTGTTACTTCTCTGGCTGGGCAGAGAGCACCAGATGTGGAGAGTGCACCTTCTGAAGAACACAAACTCATTGCTCGAAATCCTGGAGTCAAGAAGGGTCCTCCAGCACCCATAGAGAATGAGGACTTCTGTGCTGTGTGTCTGAATGGGGGAGAGTTGCTGTGTTGTGACCACTGTCCTAAAGTGTACCACCTCTCCTGCCACGTGCCGGCCTTGCTCAGCTTTCCAGGGTGAGTCATGCCAGCCTAGTGCCATTACCTGGTGAGCAAGGTTATTTCTCAGTAATTTTTATTGTAAATCAGGCCCCATAGAATTCCCCAGGAAAGGCCTCCCTCCCTTATTCCAGGGTCTGTGTGAACTCTAGGAGCGTGAGTTGGTGGCCTTAGAGCTGTGTACCTTCTGCATGGATATTTGACATTTGGTTGTCATCCCTTCTTTTGCTCTAGTTTTTTCCTGCATATGGCTCCTTTCCTTTTACTCTCCTTTTATTCACTAAACCCTGAGTTATTAAGTGTCTTTCAAGCTTGTTGATGGGAAGCCATTCCTTACAGATTAGGGCTAGGGACTCAGTTGCTGTTTCACTGTTTCCCAAACCTCTCTTAGGGCAGAGGGTAGGGCTAGTGCTCTTGGCAATGAGCAGAGTCCTAACTTAACCTTGCCTGCCCATGCAGGGGGGAATGGGTATGTACCTTGTGCCGCAGCCTGACCCAGCCTGATATGGAGTACGACTGTGAGAATGCCCGCTACAACCAGGCCGGGGTGCGCGCACCTCCTGGACTGAGCATGTATGACCAACAGGTAGGATCAGGGTGCCCTTCCCAGGGCAGCCTCTCTATAGCCAAGGCAACTGAAGTTTTGAAAGGCCTTTTCTTTCTGCCTGTCAACTTGGGCCTTGGGGATTGTCATGATTATCCTTCTGTCAGCTCTTTTCCCTCTGGCCTGGGAACCTCCTCTGTGCCTTAGTTGTGTGGTTCATGTCCTGTAGGACAGTGAAACCCTCTAAAATGTTCAGAGTCATCATGGCTAATTCTTCTTAAGATGAGATCATACAAGTAACACTGATGCCAATTCTGATTTCTACAGAAATGTGAGAAGCTGGTGCTTTCCCTTTGTTGCAATAGCCTCAGCCTGCCCTTCCACGAGCCTGTCAGTCCCCTGGTAAGGAAGACATCATCTTTCTGTGTGCCACTGTCCTTTCTGCTTACATGACTTGAGGGCATTGGCAGGGTGACAGTTATATCAAGGGTGGACTCAAAGCATGGCTTCTGGATGTAGTGATAGTGTTGATTTGTGTATTGTCCAAGGGACCTGGGGACCATAGCTACTTCATTTTCTCAATAACTACTGCATCAAACCTGATTCGGCAAGTGACCCGTTCTTCCTCTCCCCGTTATTTCTGGCTCTTCATCCTTTTCTTTCCTTTTTTCCCACTCACTTTTTGTCCTTCTTTTTACTTCCTTTTTCTTCCTCTTCTGCCTCTTTTCCCCTTCTCTCCTTCCAAGGCCCGACATTATTACCAGATTATCAAGAGACCCATGGATTTGTCAATCATCCGGAGGAAACTGCAGAAGAAGGACCCCGCTCACTACACAACCCCAGAGGAGGTGGTGTCGGATGTGCGCCTCATGTTCTGGAACTGTGCTAAGTTCAATTATGTATGTCCTGCCCTGTTCCTTGCCCCTTCATCCCAATGACTCCAGGACTGTCCTGGCTGGAAGGGGAGTCAGGTTTGGTTCTGGGTTGCTAGGAACATTAAAGCTCTCTTCTATACTTTGGTTTCTCAAAGATCCCAGGGGAAGATGGGAAGGGCCTAGTGACTGGCCATCTGGGAAAACATATCAGTGTTATTTCTGCTCTAAGAGCTGATGCTGGACTGCTTATCTTGAGTCCTGAGGTGAAAACATGATATTTTGAATGTCCTACAAGAGGCCCACGACAGGCTCAAAAGTTCTCTCATAACTTGAGGAACATGAAGGAGGTGAGTTGGTGGAAATGGACCAGCTCATCACTGTTCTTCCCCTTCAGCCTGACTCAGAGGTTGCAGAAGCTGGCCGCTGCCTGGAAGTCTTCTTTGAGGGCTGGTTGAAGGAAATCTACCCGGACAAACAGTTTGCCCAGCCGAGGCAGGAGGATTCAGACTCGGAGGAGGTGTCTAGTGAGAGTGGATGCTCTACTCCCCAGGGTTTCCCGTGGCCCCACTACGTGCAGGAGGGCATCCAACCCAAGAGGCGGCGGAGACATATGGTAAAGAGTTGCTGCCAGTTGGCAGGCAGGAGGGTAGGGGGGTGGAAAGGCAGTGGACACATGAGAAGTGTCCTACTGCGTGGCTGCTTGGTGCTTACAATGACCCCTCACTTCCTATGCCCTTGCCTATCAGGAACATGCAGGCTTCATCACACTAGTTATAAATGAGGATCAGAATTCAGAGAGGTACTTGCCAACGGCCACTGACTTAGTTACCTGGTGTTGCTGTAACAAATGCCACAGATGAGTGGATTTAACAAATGTATTTATTTCCTCACAGTTCAGGTGGCTGGAAGTCCAAATTCAGGGTGCCAGATCTAAGAGAAGGCTTTCCCTGTCTCTCAGCTCTGGAGGAAGACCTTTGTCTTTTTTGAGCTTCTGCTCCTCGGTGATCTTCATGTGGCTTGGCTTCACCCTTGCCCATCTCTGTTTCCTCCCTAGCTGACTGTCTTTTGTATCTCAAAGATATTATCTCAAAATAAACTCTATATTAATCCTACATCATTGACGTACCAAAAATAATCCATTCCCAAATGGGATCATAACCACAGGCAAGGAGGTTAGGATTTACAACACATTTTAGAGAGGAGAGTTGATGAGGGAAATGGAGGGAGGTTCAACATAATTCGATAGTCATCCAGCAAAATAATGCTAGAACTCTCACTTCCCAGCTCAGTGCTTTTTACTTCACACTGTGATGCCCATATGAAGAGAAGTATCTGGTCTTAGTGCCAATCTCTACTTGGCTCTGAGGGAGAAAGGAAGGGATACCTGTTCTGCCTCTTGATGGAAAGAAGGAGGTTTACTGCTGGTCGTGAGGAGGTTCTTGAACTGATTCCACCTGTGTAGACCTGAAACATCAATTCAGTGCTGTGTGATTACACTGACATTTATTACCTGTTTGCTTTGTGGCAGGGCCTAATTAGCCAGCCACATTTTTTTCTTTTTAAAAATCATACATTAGCTAATGGCCTCTGAGTTTTGCAGTTGCATTTCTAGGATAGAATAAAATATTTTAACCCAGGACACTTTCTATCTTAATATTTAGCCTTTTAATTTTAATAAAATTATCCATTTGGCCATTGCAAGTCTAATTTTTCTTTCTTTTTTCAGGAGAATGAAAAAACAAAAAGAATGTCCTTCCGCCTAGCCAACAGCATCTCCCAGGTGTGAGAGCTGGAGGGAGAAGCAGCACTGACAGCTAGTGCCCCTTCCTGTTGCCCACTTCGTCCCACCTTTCAGCTCATTCATTCTCTTCAGGTTGTGGGTGTGAGACAAGTCTTGTGGAGCTGTATAGTGCTCTTCTTTGTCATTTGATACATTTTTGGGGGAGCAATAGTGCATCCATTACAGAGAAGATTTCAGTAATAAACAGCAAAGGAGGATGTGTTCCCTGCTATCCAAATAATCAGATGTATAGGGTTCACTAGACAATACCAAGCCTGGTTAGGCTCAAGAGGAACTAAAGTCTTGGGTGCTTTATGTGTGACAAAAGACGACTATTCACACCTTTCAGTGGCCAGGCCTCAGGAACAATGTATGTCTGAACTCCTGGGCTCATAAGTCATGAAAAGAAAAGTGAGAGGTTCTAACATACAGCAGGCCTATGATCCCTGGCCTAGCACAGCCAAAGACTGTTTGCCATTGTTTGTCCTGCTGGGACAGAGGCACCCACTATGGTCAGGGTAATAGAGGCTTCTAGAGACCATAGGTCTCAACTGGTGCCTATTTAATTCTAACGGTTTTCAGGGTATTTGTTGCTCATTCCCCTTTTCCTAATGCTGACTTAGATGGCCCATGAGAAAGTGCTCTGAATGGCGTGGCATTATTGACTGGATTGGGTGCTGTACAGGGTCCATGCCTGCCTCCTGTACCACCACTTCCTTTGGTCTGGGTCCTGAATTCTGCTGGAGGAAACTGCCAGGCAGCTGCTATCTGCTTCAAGTGGAGAGTTCTCTGGGCAAGAAGAGTGTTTCACAGCCAGTTGACTCTACTGTGCCTCTCAGCCTGTTTAGAGATCCCAATTCTCTAAGTTCACAGAGCCAAAGAACAGAAGTAGGTTTTCTGGTTAGCCTGCTCTGGTTGCCTGCGGTCCAGAAAAAGCCAAGACTCTTCTGGCAGCCAAATTTTGTTGTTGTTGAAGGTTGGAGAAAGCGAGAGAGACTGGCAGGAGCTAGGCCTAATTTCGCTGGAAATTCTTTCTTGGTTAGAGTACAGCAAAAACCAAAAGGCAATGAAGTCTGTGTTTTTTGGTGACCCTGAAGCAACTTCAGGACTTGGGTCTTCCTAGGACATGAAGAAGAGATCCTACAAGGAACCCACAGGATAAGAGTCCATGGCCCATGGAGTATGTTTGTGAAGAAGGGGGAATATAGGCAGATACAGGGTCAGACCATCTTCTAAGCCAGGTCTTGTTTGAGCGGAAACCTAAGCTGATGGCATTTCAGTGTCCTGCACCCTGAGATACAGCTCCCCCTGCCCTGCCATGGGTTGGCTAAATTCAAGAGAGAATCTCAGGTCATGGCTTTATTTTTGCTAAAAGATACAGTTTATGAAAATTGTTGTCTGTAGGTGCTTTGCTAATGGCCATTTTTCAATTCTACATTTCTTTTGCTGTGGTTAAGAATATATGCAGAAAAATATACACCAATTCAACAGTTTATCTAGGGACGTTGATGACATTCTTCAAGCTTTACAACCATTTTCACGCTCCTCTTCTGAATTGTTTCTCATTCATTATCATAAATTCACTCTCCTCTCCTTCAAGGTTCCTGACTAATCTTTTAAATTGCAGTTGTCAGTTAGACCCCATAGAAATAGTTCTGAAAAGAGTATAATGCTTAAGGCAGACATTTCTTTACTGCTTAAACGAAATTATTGGTTGGCTTTAATAAGATATATTGAGATATGTTTTCAAGTTTAGAAATTATCTCAGACAGTAGTTTCAGGGGCTTAGCTACCCAGAAGAGATTCTAGATTCCAAAAGAATTTTAAATTCTATTCTGCATTTCCCCCTTTTGAGCATCAAATGTTACAGAATCTCCTATCAAAATGTTAATGGTAGCCAGGCACTATTCAGTCTTCTGGTCTCATATTAAAGGAAGCAGTTGTTCAGAGAGTCAGTTAGCTAAACATTTGGTATCCTTCTCCTATTCCTGATTCTCTCCTTCCTCAGTTGTTCTAGGTGAATAGACATACATTGTTGTGACTTGATGACCTTTTCAAAGCTTTTAAGACCCCCAGGCACCATGAAACAAACTAGAAGGTAGAACAGAAGCACTAAACAAGCTACTAGATCAATTAATGGATTATCCCATAAAACTAAGATCTAAACCTCCAAACCAAGGAACTAAATCCCAGGAGGTGTTTGGTTGTTTGTAAAAGCCACAGTAACTACTCTTTTGTTGTTGTTATTATAAATATGTCTATTATACAACTTTGCCAACTCAACTTTTTATGGGTGTACAATTTACTAACAGTAATTATAATAATTGACTCTGTAATCCTACCCTTACTGAGATTTTTCATCATCATTGACCTCCTTTTTTCCCTTCTTCCTGTCCCTGGTAACCACTAATAAACTGGTCTCTATACATTTACCTTTTCTTTGTCTTTTTATGTAAGTAAAGTCATACAGTAGTTGTCCTTTTCTGATTTATTTACTTCACTTAGCATAATGTTTTTAAGCTCCATCTGTGTTGATACACACAGTAGCATGTGTCAGGACTCCCATTTCTCCTACTGGTTGAGTAATATTCCATTGCATGTATGTTATGTACCACATTTTGTTTATCTGTTCATCTGTTGATGGGCATTTAGGTTGTTTCCACCTTTTGGATATTGTGAATAGTGTTGTCATGAGAATTGGTATGCAAGTCTGTTTTTTAAGTCTCTGCTTTCAAGTCTTTTAGATATATATATGAATGGAATTATTGGGTAAAATGATAATTATATTTTTTAGAGGAGCACCATACTGTTTTTTTGCATAGCAGCTTACCATTTTGCATTTCTACCAGTACTGGTTAAGAGTTCAAAAAAAAAAAGAACACAAATCTATTAAAATGCATTAAGAACATAAATTAAAGGTATGTTAAGAGAGTAAAAAAAAAAAAAGAGTTCCAATTTTTCCACATTTTAACCAGCATTTGCTATTTTTTTGTTTGTGTAGAGGTTTTGTTGTTGTTGTTAAATCTTAATCATCCTAGTGAAAGTAAAGTGGCATCTCATTGTATTTATTTGCATCTCTTTAATAGCAACAACAAACAAAAACACTAGCTAATAAGGAGATCTGGTGGCATAGTCCATAGGGAGTGGCATGGCTAACCTGAAGGTAGCACTTCTCCAGAGGTTTGAATCCACCAGCAGCTCCATAGAAGATAGGCAGTCTCCTTCAGTGAGATCTCCTGCCTCTAAAAAATCAGCTGCACGATCAGCTATGATTTGATTCCAACTTGACAACAATAAGTTGAGTTTTCATTGAATAACAAATAAGAGAAGCCTTTGTGGCCCTGTGGTTAAAGTGCTCAGCTGCTAACCAAAAGGTCAGTGGTTCAAATCTGCCAGTAATTCCACGGAGAAAGATGTGGCTTTCTCAGAATGTAGTAGAACTGCTCCAGCATTTCATTCTATGGGGTTGAAATAGACTTGATGACTATGAGTTTTATATGGTTGCTGCTGATTAGTATTTTTTCATGTGTTTAATGGCCATTTGAATGCCCTGGTGAAATGTCTATTTAAGACTTTTTCCTATTTTATGATTATTTTCTTTGCTGTCAAGCTATTAGAGACAGATTATCTATCTATCTATCTATCTATCTATCTATCTATCTATCTATCTATCTATCTATCTATTATCTATATCTATCTGTCTATCTATCTATCTATCTATCTATCTATCTATCTATCTATCTATCTATGTATCATCTATCTACCTACATACTTACCTACCTATGCATGTTGCTAGTTTCTTGTGGACTTTATAGTTTCTGAAAATTTTCTCCTGACCAGTAGTTGTTTGTGGGTTGGGTTTTTGTTTTTATTTTTCACTTTTTGAAAAAGTTTTTGATGAAGTAAAGTCTTTCATTTTTATGAGGCTCTATTTATTTGTTTTGTCTTTTGTGCTTTTCATGTTAGATAAATTATTGTAAAAAACTAGGCCTGGCAGCTTTTCTTCTACTTGTTCTTCTAAGAAATTTATGATTTTAGCTTGCACATTTATAGATCCTTAATCCATTTTTAATTTTTTTGTTTTTGTCTATGGCATATGTCTCCATACCTTTTCAATCTATATGCAGAACAGATCATCTGAGAGGCTGGGCTATATGAGGAGGAATGTGCCATCAGGATTGGAGGAAGATTCATCAATAACCTGCGTTATGCAGATGACACAACCCTGCTTGCTGGCACTGAGGAGGACCTGAAACATTTGTTGCAGAAAATCAAGGACTGCAACCTTCAACATGGATTGAAGCTCAATATCAAGAAAACAAAGATTCTTGCCACTGGGCCAATTGGCAGCATTATGATAGATGGTGAAGAGACTGAGATTGTTAAAAACTTTAGTTTGCTTGGATCTCCAATCAACACCCTTGGTACTAGCAGCCAGGAAATCAAGAGGCAAATTGCATTGGGAAAGTTTGCTGTCAGGTTCAGAGTACTGAAGAGCAATAATATCAGTCTGGAGACTAAGGTGCACCTGATCCAGACCATAGTCTTCGCAATTGTTTGCTATGTGTCAGAAAGCTGGACAATGACTAGGGATGATAGAAAGAGAATTGATGCCTTTGAGCTGTGGTGCTGGAAAAGAGTGTTGAATATATACATTCGACTGCCAGGAGAACAAACAGGTTCGTCCTAGAGAGGGTGAAGCCAGGCTGCGCCTTGGAAGCAAGGATTCTGAGGCTTCATCTGACATACTTTGGACATGTTGTTAGGAGGGACCAGTCCTTGGAGAGGACTGTTTGGAAGGAAAGAGGGATGGAGAAAGAGAGGGAGACCATTGATGAGATGGATTGATACAGTGACTGGGATAATGAGGGTAGGTGTGTCAGGGACAGTAAAGTTGGCACAGGATAGAACAGGTGTTGTATATAGGGTCACTGTGAGTTGTAGGCAACTCAATGGCACATAACAACAATATAGCATATGGCATGAATCCTATTGAACTTTTCTCTGTGTGGTAATTTAATTTTCCTATTATCATCGAATGAAAAGGATCTTTCTCCCATCAAATGTATTTAACACTTTTGTTAAAGTTTGTTAGACCATAGATGTATGGATTTATTTCTGCATTCTCTAATTTGTTCCATATATCTAAATGTCTAAGGGAGCTCTGGTGGCTTAGTGGTTGTTTGTTATTGTTATGTGCTGTTGAGTGCTTGCAACTCATAGCAATTCTATGTACAACAGCTCTGAACCCTGCTCTATCCTGAGCCAATCTTATTTTCTCTGACACACCTATCTCCATTACTCTAATCCACCTCATCAAGGATCTTCCTCTCTTACCCTGTCCCTCCACCCTCTCAAGCATGATGTGCCTGTTCAAAGACTAATCCTTCCTCGTCACATGCCCCAAGTATGTCAGATGGTGCTTCAGAATCCTTGTCTCCAAGGAGTAACATGGTTTCACCCTCTCCAGGATGAACCTGTTTGTGTTTCTAACAACCTATGGTGTATTCAATACACTTCTCCAACAAGACAGCTCAAAGGCATCAATTCGCCTTCTATCATCCCTAGTCATTGCCAAGCTTTCTAATGCATAGCAATTAATTGTGAAGACCATGGCCTGAATCAGGCATACCTTAGTCTCCAGACTGACATCGTTCCTCTTATGTACTCTGGAGAGGTCCCTGACAGCTGACTTTCTCAATGCAATTTGTCTTTTGATTTCATGGCTGCTGGTACCAAGAGTGTTGATTGGGGAGCCAAGCAAACTAAAGCTGTTAATTAACAATCTCAATCTCTTCACTGTCTATCAGGATGCTGCCAATTGGCCCAGTGGTGAGAATCTTTGTTTTCTTGATGTTGAGCTTCAATCCCTATTGAAGGCTGCAGACCTTGACCTTCTGCAGTAAATGCCTCAGTCCCTCCTCAGTTTCAGCAAACAAGGTTGTATCATCTTCATAACACAGTTTATTAATGAGTCTTCCTCCAATTCTTATGGCACATTCCTCCTCATATAGCACAGCTTCCCAACTTAGTGGTTGTTGTTGTTGTTAAGTGCTATTGACTTGTAGACAACTCATAGCGACCCTATGAACAAAAGACCTGAATACTTGTATCACTTTCATAATTTCATCACAAGTTTGTAGGTTTTCCTGAGGCAAGCTATTTCAGAAGTGGATCCACTCTTGCTTCCAGCCTTGTTTTAATCGGGGAGCTCCACCAAACACTGTCCACCATGGGTAACCATTATCACATTTGACACATCATTGTCACAGTGTTCATCATCACAGCAACCACGAGTTATCTCTGTACAGCAAATGGACAGACCAGTGCTATGCTACTTAGAAGAATGTTTAGCCAAAAACAATTAAAACCAGGCCTGAGGGTCACAGATTTAAATCACCCACCTTTGGCTTGGTAGCATCATTCTCTGTCCACTAGGCCAACTGAACTCTCTCTATGTTGTTATTGTTAAGTGCCATCGAGTCATAGATGACTCATAGCGACCCTATGAATGAAAGACCTGAACACTTGTATAACTTTCATCATTTCTCCAATTTCATAGGGTTTCTAGAGGAAGGAGTTGTTTTGTCAACTCCAAAGGTAAGAGGTTTGACTCCATCAACTGCTCTGCAGAAAAAAGATGAACTATCTCTTTCCATGCTGTTTACAGTCTCTGAAAACCTGCTAGAGGGTCAGCCACTTCCAACTTGATGCTACATAACAACCACACCAAAATTATTACACACATACTGTACTTTATTTATCATGGTAGCTGCAGAGTATTCTTTAAAATCAGGAAATATAGGCTCTTTTAACATAGTTTTAACTATGTGGAATCCATTGAATATAAAGTAGAAGATTGGTTTTCCTATCTCTATAAAGAAACTTGTTGGAATTTTTATTTAAATTGTGTTGAATCTATGGATTACTTAGAGTATTATTGAAATCTTAGCATATTAAATCTTGCAATCCATGTACAATGGAACATATTTCTATATATTTAAGTTTCCTTAATCTCTTTCAACAGTGTATTATAGTTTTCACTGTAAAGTACTAATGGGAAAAGTTTAATCAGCCAAACCCCACACATCTTTTCTCTTGAGAGGTGACAGTACTGTCCATCTTCTCCCCCCTCAGCTGATGGATCATGTTCACTTCAAAACAAAGAGTGCTGCTTGACTTGCAATTCTTTCATCAGCATATGCCAACTCTCCTAAGCAGATAAAAACTCAAACACATTGCTTTTGAGTTCAAACTTATTCGTCTCCATTACTGTTAGGAGGCTGTAAATCACAGACATTGTCCGCCTTTCTCCAGCAGGACTGCTGGTGGAATCAAACTGCCAGAGAGATGCGGCCTTTGGGTTCGCGCCACGACTCCCTACAGACGATGCCTTTCGAGCTCTCTGAGCAGACAGGCTTCCATATTTCTTTTTTCTAGTTTGAGGTAACAATATGTAGGACAAAGAGAGGCAATCTCCTTGCTGTGATTAACTACCTCTGAAAACTAGCTGGAGGGTCAGCTATGCATTGGTTCCAACTCAAAGGTGTATAACAACTGTAACAGTAAATATTTAATACTCCAGAAGCCAGAAAAACTAGACTTAGGTCTCTTTTTTTTTGGGGGGGGGGCTCATGTAACTTTTTGGTTCCAAGTCTAGTGACAACTCTTTCAAAATTTTTGGGTTTATTAATGATTTTTTAATGCAACATATATATTTTTACAGCATATTTCCATTTAATTTTTTCCCCCATTCATTCATTGTTGCACATTTTCCTCCCTGCCCACCCCTACCCCAGTAAAATTATTTTTATTGTTATACAATACCCCCCAAGTCCATAGTCCATTTTACTATGCATTTCTTTTTCTGGAATCTTGTCATGAAAATATTACCTAATCCTATATTCCTTTTAAACAGTTTTTTTTCCCCTAGGGTGTTTCAATGCAATATACATTATTTATCCCCTCTTTTCATAGGTTCCCCCCTACCCTGATCTCAGTTCCATTTTACAACAGTGGCATTGTGTAGTATTTGTCCTTTTGTGACTGAGATATTTCACTCAGCATAATGTCCCCCAGGGTCATCCATTTTGTATAATATTTCATGAGTTCTTTGTTTTTCAATGCAGCATAATATTCCATTGTGTGAATATAACACAGCTTCTCTATCCATTCATTTGTTGATGGGCACTAGGGTTGTTTCCAGCTCCTTGCTATTGTGAACAAAGCAGCAATAAACATAGGTGTGCATATATCTGTTGAGTGGCAGTTCTGATTTCTTTAGGGTATATTCCCAGTAGTGGAATTGCTGGGTCGGATGATATTTCTATTTGCAATTTTTTGAGAAAGTGCCATACAGCCTTCCATAGTGGTTACACCATTTTACGCTCCCACCCACAGTGAATAAGGGTTCCAGTTCCTCCACAACCTCGCCAGCATTTGCTGTTTGCTGCTCTGTTGAATTTTGCTATTCTTACTGGGGTAAGATGATATCTCATAGTTGTTTTGTCAATTTTTTTAAATTTTCCTGTTTAATTGGCTAAGCAAGGCCTTGGTCCACTACTCTATCCCTAACATAGGCTATTCTGTGATCCGGTCGTCTCTTTGGCTTCCTATATTTATTGTCAATGTGATTATTTTTTAAATTGAGATCTTAAAAGATTATAGAGGGCTTGGACTTCCATTTTGCCAATGTTTTGAGTCATAGTTTCCCTTGGGTTTGTATTTGCTTGCATTACTAACTCTTGCTTGATTGAGCTCTGTGGTACTTTGTATTAGGCAGCCACGTATTGCTGTGATAGGGTCAAAACTGACTGAGACCCTTTCTCAGGACCAAATGGAGACCACAAGTGTGAAATAATAATGCTTGGCCATACCAGCCTGAACCCACCTTATCTCATCAGATCTTGGTAGCCAAGTAGAGTCAGTTCTGATCAGTACTTAGATGAGAAACTGGGACTATCGAAAGTTATAGACTTTTGGAGAAGACCTATGGAGTCTTCAGGGCCAGGGATTTTCATAAGGTAGTGGGAAGTCACATCTCATTCCCATCACAGAGACTCTGCAGGCTGGGAGGCTTACTTTTACATCTGGGCACGGAGTGGTGGTCCAGTACTACAAGGCCCTGTCACCCTTGTGCTTATATAGGATACCTTATGACAGTGCCCTCCCCTTCAAATTCAACTCAGTGCTGTGAAGCAATTTCTAACCTTCTGGCAGATTGCCAAGATTGTAAATCACAATGGGAGGAAATGGCCCATTTTTCTTCTGAAGAGCAACTGGTAGATTAGAAACTCTGGAGAAGCATAGCCTTTGGTTTAACAGTACAGATCATTGTGGATGACACCACCAGAGCTCCCAGTCTTCTCCTTTGCTCCACATATTTAATGCCAGTGTTTTGATACATGGTTTTATTTTGTTTTTTGCATATTGAACACAGACAGTTTAACTAACTTCTTTGGCTCTTTGCTAAAATTTTAGCTGATCTTGCTTTTCCTCCAATTGGAGTTTTTTTAAGTCAATCAAGTTTCTTAGTCCTTGACAGAGTTAAAACTGGAAATGTAATGAGTTGTGAATTCCTATATACAGAATGCACTCCTTGAAGATTAATTAGACTTATTGGGGACTCTGAGGAACATGAATGTTGAATGGTTTCATTTGATGCAAAGAGAAGTGGTGGAGAATGACTATGCAGAGCACTATTTCACAGATTATATGTAGTTTGCTCATACCTGCCTTTTATCACTTGCCTGATCCTGGTATCTCAACCAAAGCAGCAACCACCAGATAC
The DNA here is from genome assembly GCF_000299155.1 of Elephantulus edwardii. NCBI lineage: Eukaryota > Metazoa > Chordata > Mammalia > Macroscelidea > Macroscelididae > Elephantulus > Elephantulus edwardii. The sequence goes on from NW_006399794.1 coordinate 6,259,429, forward strand.
CACCTCCACCCCTGCAATATGTTTTGTTCCACTGTAAGCCCACAGATCAATCTTGGTAGATTCTGGTTCCTCATATCCCTTCCTAGTGATAGGTCTTTGCTTTCTTCTAAGATCAAGGTCCCTCCTATTTGTTCTCAGGCTTTGCTCTGCTCCCTCTCTCACTCCATGGTCTCACCCAGAAAGTTCTTTCCTGAAATCCTGAACCATGCCCTTTCTGGATCACCAGTTCCTATGGTTCTCTCCCTACTCTCACTGCTATCAAAGTGTCTTAATCTACTTGATTTCCTGTCTGTTGTCTTAGTCTTTCAGCCTTCTCCTGGACTTCTGCCACTCCCCAGCTAGAACCTGTCACCCCTTTATACATTGACATCTGTATCAGACCCTAAAACTTCTCATTCCCTCAAAAATGCTGAAACTATCACAGATGAAGAAGAGGAAGACCTGCAACAAGTTGGATTGACATAGTAGTTACAACAGTGGGCTTAAGTACATCAGAAATTGTGAAGATAGAGCAGGATCTGGTGGTATTTCATTCCGTTGTAGCAATGAGTTGAGGCTGACTTAATGAAATGACTGTGTGCTACTAAGGAGTCCTGGTATGCTATCTTTTAGTATTAGACTATTAATGGAAACATGGGTGGCTTGACTCCACAAGCTGCTCAACATGGATAATCCTGTAAAGAGTACAGCCTTGGCAATCGATGGAGGACTGTCATCAGGTGAAACTGACAACAGTGAGTTAGGTGTTTGGGACTACTCTGGATTGTAGGGTCATAAATATTGTCTGCTCTCAGGTCCCCCAAAACTCCTAGGTGAAACTACTCCCCTGAGCAAGCTCTGCCCTTGCCTATAGGTCTACAGCATGGCATCCAACTTGTGGCTATAATCCACTAGGCAATATAGACATATATGACTCAAGAGCTTTCCAATGGCCTATGAAAAGTGCTAGAAAAATTAGAGGTAAAATCAGCAAAACAGAATTAAATAACTGTTCCATTTTACACACTATCACATATACTGAGAAGCACCAATGTTATTTTAAAGACTTAGGTGCACCTAATCTAGCCAGGCCATGATCTTTGCAATTACTTGCTGTATATCAGAGAGCTGGACAATGACTAAGGATAACAGAAGAACAATTGATGTCTTCAAGTTGTGGTGCTGGAGAAGAACATACCATGGACCACCAAGAAAACAAATAGATCTGTCTTGGAGAGGGTGAAACCAAGTTTCTTGTTGGAGGCTAGGATTTTGAAGCTCTGTGTCATATATTTTGGGTACATGGCCAGAAGAGCCTGGTCCTTGAAGAAGGACATCATGTTTGGAAGGGTGGAGAGACAGTTCAGGAAAGGAAGAAAGACTCCAAGTGAGATGGTCTGATACAATAATGGGGGCCATGAGAGTACATCTCTCAGAGTCAGTGAGACTGGCTCAGGACAGGACAGGCTTCAGAGCTTTTTGTACATAGGGCTGCTGTGATTCGCAGGCAACTTGATGGCACATAACGATGACAACACCACCACATATGATAGCATATAAATCCAGTGATTTTAAATTCTTAAGCATTATGTTGTAACTTAAAACAATTTATATGTAATAGTTAACTCACAAGACATTCTGCATATGTAAGATGTTTGCTAAGGGACCAGGATCACTTAATTTAAGTAATTAAATAATTTTAAAAGCAAAGTGATACAGTTTTATAATTTTGCATTAAAATTATACTTACTGTTTGTTGAAGGTGCATTTCATTCTTCGATGCATAATGTAAGACCTTCTGGAAATAATTTAAACTGTCAGCCTTCGAGTTAGCAGCTAAGCATTTGAAGACTGTGTCACCAAGGCTCCTCTGGAAACTGGTTATATACTTCCAATTCCCAAACCACTTCCTTTGCAAAATTTTCAAGAGTTGATGTTCATAGAGATACATTGTTGTTCTGTAGCTTCAGGGTCTCAAGGATGTCAGTTGCACAAGGTTGCAAAATCTCATCTGTGAGAAACTATAGCAAGAAAGATCTGGTTTCTTCAAGAAATACATGTCAAGGAGAGATAAAATGAGAGGCAAGCTTGTAAGTTATAGAGACTTAAAGAGTATATAAACTTACTGAAGAGGACCAAAGACTACAATCTTCAATACTGATTGCATCTCAATGTCAAGAAGATAAATATCTTAACCACTAGACCAATGGACAACATCATAATAGATGGAGAAAGATTGAAATTGTCAATGATTTAAACTTTCTTGGACCCACAAATAACACTCTTGATACCAGCAGCCAGGAGATCAGGAATATTACATTGGGCAAATCTCCAGTTGGAAACTTTCCAAATTTTTGAGGAACAATGATGTTAGTTTGAGGACAAGGTGTATCTGATTCAGTCCATGATGTTTTCAATTACTTGCTGTGCATCTGAGAGCTGGGCAATGAATAGGATGACGGAAGAAGAATTGATGCCTTTAAGTTGTGGTATTGGAGAAGAGCACTGACTATCCCATAGACTACTGAAAGAGCAAATATGTTTTTGGAAGAGTGCAGCCAGGATGCTTCTTGAAGGCAAGGATGGCATAACTTTGTCTAACATATTTTGGGCATGTTGCTAGGGGAGGCTATTCCTTGGAAAAGGATATCATGCTTAAAAAGGTAGAGGGTTATCAAAAGAGAGGAAGAGCCTCAGTGAGTTTAATGGACAATGGTCAATAAGTGTGTTGGAGATGAGGATGGCACAGTATAGAATTAGGGTTTAGATCTGCTGTTCATAGGGTTACTATGAGTTGCACTTGACTCAATGGCACCTAAAACCAACAATACCTGGAATAGCAAAATACTGGAAAAAACCAAAAGTATAGAGGACGGTTAAATAGTGGATACAATATAATTTAACATTGTATTTAAGGAGTCTATAGAGTTTAGGCAGCTCTGCGGCTTTGCAATTCCAAAGGCACACAGTTCGAATCCACCAGGTGCTCCCTGGGAGAAGGACAGGCAATCTCCTTCTGTGCAATTTACTGTCTCAGAAAACCCACTGGAAGGTCAAATATGGGTTAATTTTGTCTCAATAGTACACAATAACAACAACAACATCATAAAGCATTATATTAAATGAGATACTCTAAAGTTTTGTCTTTATATATAAAGACAAAATACATCTCATGATACTGTTTGATTCCTGATAGTCCTATAAAGGGAGAAAGAAATTTCCAAAGTTGTGCTGCTGACCCAAGATATTTAGGGTGAAATATTACAAGTATTTCAGAAAACAGATGTCATTATAAAAAGAAATAAATTATAGAAACCTCCAATTATAAAACAGATTAGAATTGCAGTGCAGCTTCTTGTCACTAGGCCACCGGAACTTCCAATAGACCTCCCTATTATAGGTACAGAGCCCCTTATTAATTAATTGACTAATTATTAGGCTGACCTGATTTTCACTAATGGATTGAATGGCTGGGATTTTTAAGAATGTTGTTGTTGTGTGTCCTTGAGTCAGAACCAACACATAGATTTCCCTCCAGCAAGTTTTCAGAGGCTGTGATCTCACAGAAGGAGACAGCCCATTTTTCTCCCACAATGCAGTTGGTAGATATGAACCATGTGTCTTTGAGTTGATAGCACAACTCCTTACCACTAATCCAGTAGAACTCTCTGATTTTTTTGTCTTTTTTTAGTTTTATTTTTTTATTGGTTTGCTTACATAGTTTGTACAGCTCTTTGATTTTTAAGAACAAGTACTGAAATTCTATTAACACAAAATTTTATACTTAAGAAGTTTGTTGTTGTTAGGTGCCATTGAGTTAAATATGACCGATAGTGACCCTATGAACAACAGATCTGAACCCTGTCCTATCCTGTGCCATCCTCATAATCCTCATAATCTCTGATTTACTTGAGTTCATGGCTACAGTAACTGTGTCAATCCATCTTGTTGAAGGTCTTCCTCTCTTTTACTGACCCACTATCTTTCCAAGCATGATGTCCTTCTCCAGGGAACAGCCTCTCCTAACAATAAGCCAAAGTATGTGAGACAAAGTTTTCTCATCTTTGCCTCCAAGGAGCACTCTGGCTGCACCTTCTCCAAGACCTATCAGTTCTTTTGACAGCCCATGGGATATTCAGTAATCTTCTCCAACACTACAGTTCAAATGCATCAATTCTTCTTTTGTCATCTTTATTTATTGTCCAGCTTTCAGGTGCACAGCAAGTGATTGAAAAGACCATGGCCTGAATCAGGCACACCCGAGTCCTCAAACTGCTCCTCAATAATTTGAGGCTTACTGCAGACTTTCCTAGTGCAATGTGTTTCCTTATATCCTGATCTCCTGACTTTTGGTAACAAAGGTGTTGATTGTGGATCCAAGTAAGATGGAGTTGTTGACAGTTTCAATATTTTCTCCATCTATCATGATTTTGCCTATTGGTTTTTCTTGATGTTGAGATGCAATATATATTGAAGTCTGTATTCTTTGATCTTCTGCAACAAATGCTTCAAGTCCTACTCAATTTCAGCAAGCAAGATTGTCATCTGCATAATCCAGGTAGGTTATTGAGGAGTCGTCCTCTAATCCTGATGGCACATTCTTCCTTATAGAGTCCAGTTTCTCAAATAATTTGTTCAACATACAAATAGAATAGTTATGGAGAAAGAATACAACCTTGATGCACACCTTATTAATCTTAAACCATGTAGTGTTCCCTTGCTCTGTTCTCACAACAGCCTCTTGGTCTAGATGTAGGTTTCACGTGGGCACAATTAAGTGTTCTGAAATTTCCATTCTTCTCAGTAGTAGCCATAATTTGTTCTGATACCCATAGTCAAATGCCTTTGAATAGTCAATAAAGCACAAATAGACATTCATCACTTTTAGCCAGGATCTATTTAACATCATCAATGAAATCCCTGGTGCCATGGCATTTCCTAAAGCCAGTTTGAGCTTCTGGTAGGTCTCGGTCTATGTATTGTTCTAGACATTTTTTTTGTGATCATCAGCAGTATTTTGCTTATGTGTGATATTAATGATATTGTTTGATCATTTCCACATTCTCTGGGGTCACTTGTCTTGGGAATGAGAATAAATACGGGTCTCTTCCAGTCAATCAGCCAGACAGCTGTCCTCCAAGTTTCCTTCCTTCTGAAAATGCTTCCTTCTGTTGTTGATGCTTACTTGCTTTATGTTTATGATATATAAAAGAGCAGCTAAATAATACATGTAGCCCTTTATTAGATACTAGATAAAAAGTAAAAACAAGTAATCAGACCCAGTTGTGAAGGACATTATTGGGGCAAATGGGAGAATTTAATATTGCCTGCATATTAGATGATAGTTTATACCAATATTAAATTTCCTGATGATATGTTGAGCTATGAATGTGGATAATGGCCTGTTGCTAGATGGTACATCTGCAGCATTTAGAGATAAAAGGCCATTATACCTACAATTAACTTTCAATGGTTATGAAAAGGTATGTAGGTACCATTTCAGAAAAGTGAAGTAAATATGGCCAAAGAGAAATCTAGAGAAGTTTGTTGAACTATTCCTGGGGAGGAAGCAAGTAGTTTTAACAAATCAAATATGACATATTTAATATTTTATATTTAGAAT
>NW_006399794.1:6265670-6271060 GCF_000299155.1 Elephantulus edwardii
CATTCTTTGGACATGTTGTGAGGAGAGACCGGTCCTTAGAGAGGGACATCATGCTTGGGAGGGTGGAGGGACAGCGCAGGAGGGGAAGGCCCTTTATGAGGTGGATTGATTCAGTGACTGGGGTAATTGGGATGGGAGTGTCAGAGACAGTGCGATTGACACAGAACAGAGCGGAGTTTAGGGCTGTTGTCCATAAGGTCACTATGAGTCGCAAGCGACTCGACGGCACATAACAACAACAACAACATAATTGCAACTATATTCCAAAGCTGAAAAAAATAGTAAAATGTACCTCCTGTGCCCAGGATGGCAAGCTGTACTTCTGTTCTTCTAATCCTGACAATAATTTTCTAAGAATCTTATTCCCTGTATGAAATCCTGTCTGCTTGAAATATCTAAAATGGTTTGGGGTTCTTATACTAAATCCTGATAGACAGACATATTTCCTCTTTAAATACTTGTTTTATTTCCTCTTTAAATATTTTACAGAACTCTTCCATGACAGAAAAGATTTAAGCTGAATTAAAGGAAACATACTTTTAAACTGTACATTTATTTCCAGTGATAGATTTTTCACTTTTTATCATTTTTTAATGCCACACTGATTTTGTTTCTATTGTAACTTGAGTGAAAATTTACACAGAAAATGTGTTTTTCATTTAACCATTCACAAAATTTATTTTATAATAACAATTGTTGTTGTTGTTATGTGCCATTGAGTTGGCTCCAACTTAAAGAGACCCTTTTGCACAGAAGAAAACTGCCTGGTCCTCCACCACCCTCAGAGTCTGTGCTGGGCTCTCTGCTGTGGTCACTGTGCCAGTTCATCTGGGGGAGGGTCTTCCTTTCCTTTTCTGATGCTCTACTTTTCCAAACATGATGACGAGGCCACCAGAGCTCAAGAGATAGGAATTGGAATATTTAGGAGTAAGGAATTAGAATGTAAACAACTTACCCTTAGAAAATACAGGAAAAAAAAACCACACAACAAACCAAAACCAACCTATGGAGTATACTACATGTCCCAAGTGGGGTAAAATATTAATAGATGAATCTAGGTAAAGTATATTCTTTTCGTTATTTTTAGTTTTTCTAACTTTTCTTCAACTTATGTAAAGGCTTTTGACTGTGTGGATCACAAGCAGCTATGGCTGACTCTGAGAAGAATTGGAATCCCAGAACATTTGATTGTGATCATGTGAAACCTATACTTGGACCAAGTGGCAGTCGTCAGAACAGAGCAGGGAGACACTGGATGGTTCAAAATCAAGAAGGGGCTCCATCATGGATGTATTCAGTCTCCATACCTTTTCAATCTGTATGCAGAACAGATCACCTGAGATGCTGGGCTGTACAAGGAGGAATGTGGCATCAGGATTGGTGGAAGAGTTATTAACAACCTGTGTTATGCAGATGACACAACCCTGCTTGCTGAAAATGAGGAGGACCTGAAGCGTTTTTTGCAGAAGGTCAAGAATTGCAGTCTTCAATATGGATTGAAGCTCAACATCAAGAAAACAAAGATTCTCACCACTAGGCCAATTGGCAGCATCTGTAATGGATGGCGAAGAGATTGAGATAGTTAACAGTTTTAGTTTACTTGGCTCCACAGTCAACACTCTTGGTACCAGCAGGCAGGAAATCAAGAGTTGAATTGCATTGGGAAAGTCAGCTGTGAGGGACCTCTCAAGACTACTGAAGAGCAATGACGTCAGGTTGGAGATTGAGGTGCACCTGATTCAAGCTATAGTCTTCGCATTTACGTGCTGTGCATTGGAGAGTTGGACAGTGACTAGGGATGATAGAAAGAGAGTTGATACCTTTGAGCTTTGGTGCTGGAGAAGAGTGTTGAATATAACATGGACTGCTAGGAGAAAAAATAGGTTTGTCCTGGAGATAGTGAAGCCGGAATGCTCCTTGGAGTCAAGGATTCTAAAGCTTTGTCTGACATACTTTGGACATGTTGCAAGGAGGTACTGGTCCTTGGAGAGGGACATCATGTTTGGGAGAGTGGAGGGATGGCACAGGAGAGGAAGACCTTCGATGAGATGGATCAGTTCTGTGATTGGGGTGGTGGGAATGAGTGTGTTTGAGAAGGTGAGGTTGGCACAGGATAGAACGGCATTTAGGGCTCTTGTACATAGGGTTGCTATGAGTTGTAAGCAACTTGATGGCACATTAAGAACAACAACTTCTGTTAAAAAATGATCCATAGTTTTCAAAAATGAAGAAAAAAGAATAAAAATATTTAAAGATGGGGGTGGGCAGACACCTCCTCCACACACCTCTTTCTGTTGTGCAGGAATGTGTGTGTACAGGAATTCTGAGGTGAAATCCTGCCTGCCTTGTGGGAACTAGAAAGAGCAGAGCCTGAGCATGGCCCCTACGGGTCCTGTTGGGTTCTGTCCTCTGTTCTTCCCTTTCCTTCAGTCATTTCTCTTTCAAAAGCATTCTGGCCTCTAGAGCCCAGGCTGAGGCCCAAGTGGGTGCAGTTGTTTCCTACAGCTGGAAAATACTTCTGAGGCCTTTGTAAGGGGGTGTAGCAAGCAGTGTTGGGCTCTAAGTCCAACTTCCGTCTCCATTCTGACCTCAGGGAACAAGGACGATCCGTGAGGTCAGCTTGTTGAAAGTAGGGCTTTGAACCCATTCTCCCTGGTTCAGACATGGCTAATTTAAAAAATGTGCATGAACTGGAAAGACAACCTAAAGGGAAAAAAATTATGTGTTGCAGTTCTCCTAGAGAAAGTTTTTTCTTGGAAAACAAGGCCAGTGTAAATATTACATAGCAATCCCATCTCGTAAAAAATCAAGATAGGAGGAGGGATGATCCACTCAAAAGATGATGCCAGTTGGATGGTATGTCATACTCTGTAATCTTGACAATAAAGCAATGGCCCTGAATCAGTCTTTTAAAAGGGTGCACCACACTTCTTCTGAGTCTCCCATTCCAGGACTTCAATCTATAATTTCTTTTGCTCTGGCTATTGTTCCAGTTCACTAAAATTTTTAAAATTTTAGTCTTGGTCTAGTCTGCTCTGTCATTCACAACTGAACCTTTTCAAACTTGTTTGAAGCCTTGCTTGGAAGAAATCAGTTTGAGCTTCCTCTAAAATTTTAGAGAGGCATCTGGCATTTGAGGGTGCTCAGCCATCTGAGTGTGGCAAAAACGTGGTGGAAGGAAACAAGGAAGGATTTCACTGTCTTTTCCTTTGCTTGTAATTTCTTGGAAGACATCTAGCCTTTTTCCACTTAGCATAATGTGGTGTTTGTTTTTCATGTAAATAAAGACATTTAATTTACTTAAACATGATAAAGAGCTAATTATATTTTCATAGCATTCTTCTTCTCTGACTTAAAACAATCCTGTCTCTCCTACGTTTTTCATGCCTCAGAGGCCTTTGGTCTCTCCCAAACTTCGTGACCTAGCATGGTGTTTTAAAAATTCTTATATGTTGTGATATGTATCAATACTTAATTGTTTTTTGCTGTTCTTTCATATTCAGTTATATGGGTATGCCACGTTTTATTTAGTTATTTATCTGTTGGTGGCCATTTGGATTGTTTCCTCTTACTGACTACCATGAATAATCCTGCTTTGAACAGCGTGTACAAGATTTTTTAGAACATATAGTTTCATTACTCTTGATTGTATTTCTAGGAGTGAAATTTTTAGTCATATGGCAATGCTATATCAAACCCTTTTACCAACATTTAGAGCAACTGGATCATTTTATATTTCTGTCAAAGAGAAATTCTTTAAACATTCGCACAATGTTTTAATTAATAATAAAAAATTTTAATTAATACGTTTTAATTTTTTCCCATGTTGCATATTTTCATCCTCTCTCTCCTTCCCTCTCCCCCAGCCTCCCCACAATGACCCCTTGTGCAAGATTGTTTTCATACATATAATGCCTAGTCACTCATTATTCCTTTTGGACAGTTCTTCTCCTCATATGATCTAATGCAGTGTTCATTATCTATTTGCTCTTTTCTCATTCGCTTCCCAACCCCCACCCCAAGTCTGTCCTATTTTATAACAGTGGTGTATGTAGTATCTGTCCTTTTGTGATTGAGATATTTCACTTGGCATAATGTCCTCCAGCTTCCTCCATGTTAAGTAATGTTTTACAAGTTCAGTGTTTTTTCAGTGCTTGGTTAAATTCCATTATGTGACTATATCATAGCTTTTTTATCCACTCCTTTGTTGATGGACATTTGGGTTGCTTCCATCTCTTTGTTATTGTGAATAATGCAGCAGTAAACATAGGTGTGCATACATTTGTGAGTCTTGGCTCTGGTTTCTTTAGGGTATATTCTTAGCAGTGGAATTGTGGGGCCAAATGGTGTCTATTTCCATCTTTTTGAGAAAGTGCCACCCCCACAACAATCACAAGTTCAACAGGGCAGCAAACAACAAATGCTGACCAGGTGTGGAGAGATTGGAACTCTTATTCACTGCTGGTGAGAACATAAAATAGTACAGCCACAATGAAAGGCGGTTTGGCACTTTCTCAAAAATTTAACTGCTGTTTGACTTAACAAGATGGAAATTCCCTGCCTCTTCCAAACTTTGGTATTTTTATCAGCAGGGTCAACAAAACTTGGAACAAACTGTACTAATTGTTTCTATATTTTGTTATATTGGCAAGCATCAATGATGATTTCCTTAAATGTCAAGTAATTTGATCATTTATTGTAACCATGCGTGATGTTACCATAGAGTATTTAAGTAAACAGCATATAACACTTTGCTAGGAGTGAGGCTGGCAATTACAGGTATGGAATGAGAACAGACTGTAGGACGGCCCTTCCAATAGATCACTTGAGTGTGTGCCAAGAGTGTGTCATGTTAGTGTCCATTGTGCTGAAATCTTATTAAGAATTGTTGACTCCAGCTATGGACCATAATACTTAATGTAGCCACTTTGATCCACTTGAACACATACTTAAGAAAAAAATTATTTAAGACATTTACATCAACGTTTTTCCAAGAAAATCAGTGTGGCTGTGTGTAGTTATTTTAGGTAATTACATGAATTTCACTTCCTACCATAGTTTCTCTGGTTCCTTTCTTTTAGTATTAGTGATATTTGTACACTGGAAACTAATATTTGCCAGTTAGTTTATCTATTTATCTAGCTATATCTTATCATGTTCTGTTTTTCTCCCTCCCAATATTTTATTGACATCGTTCGTGTTTTATTAAAAATCTGCTAAGTGAAAATTTAACAGAACAGCAAGCAACAAATGCTGGCGAGGTTGTGGAGAGACTGGAACCCTTATTCACTATTGGTGGGAGTGTAAAATGGTGCAACCACTGTGGAAAGCATTGTGGTGCTTTCTCAAAAAGTTGCAAATAAAGATACCATTTGACCCAGCAATTCCAC
>NW_006399794.1:6271625-6300526 GCF_000299155.1 Elephantulus edwardii
CAACAATGAATGAATGGAATTCCAAAATCTCTGTAGATGTTCATTGAAAGGAAAAATAAACAACCTAAATTTTAAAAAAATCTGCTAAGTGTCAGGCTTTCAGCTAAGATCCATCTAACATTGGCTATAATGCCATCTCATGTATTTGCAGGCATGTTGCCAGAGGGACCAGTCCCTTGGAGGATGTCATGCCTGGAAGGGGGAGGGACAGCACAAGGAGGAAGACCGTGGATGAGATGGATTGATTCAGCTACTGGGGGAATGGGGTTAGGTGTGCCGGAGATAATGAAATTGCCTCAAAATAGGGTAGGGTTCAGAGCTATTGTATATAGGGGTACCTATGAATCGCAGGTGACTTGAGGGCACAGAACAAGTATCAGACACTGTCTTAGGAATAAGCACTAAACAAAGAAGATAGATCTCTACTGTCGTGGAGCTGAGTTTCCAGTGAGGGGAAAAAGAAAATAAGTGAGATTACTCCAGATGGTTTTAAGTACTCTTTAGATAACAAAGGAGGGTAATGTGATAGACTATGGGCTAGGACCCACAAACAGGTGGCTATAGCTAGAGAGACCAGAGGAGTGTCTCGGGGGAGCTGAGTATTTTTATGTCCTATTGTGAATTGGGCTAAGATCTGCAGAGCAAGTAAGTTTTCCATTCAACAGATTGTACACATTTTGTTTCCCGCCATGGATTACAAATCTACAAAATGAAACATCACTCATCCCACCCCCTGTCCACCTTTTATTTCCTGTTGTTACCCACTCCTTGGGAAAACTATCTCAAGTAGTTGCTTGTTCTAGGATGTACTTCTCTCCCTAGTGTTACTGCTCACATTATAAACCTGCTTATATTCTGGCTGAGAATTGAGCCATGTAGAGTGTTTAGTTACAAATAAAGATTGCTAAGGGCCATAGTCTTGCGGATATCACCAAACTTTTACCAATAAGCCTGATCTTTTTTCTTTCTTAATGATTATTTATTTTGTCCCACATTTGTTTTTCCATTTTATCTAAGACCTTATATTATTATGCCTGTTAGAGTGGTCAGCCATGGTGGCTGGACACCATCTAGTTCTTCTGGTCTCAAGATCATGGCAGCTGAGGTTTACATGGTCCATTAGTCCTGTGAGTGAATTGTTTCCAAGTATCTTTGATTTTACTCATTGTTCTTTGCTCTAGGTAAAGAGAGACCACTATTTGTATTTTAGATGGCACTTACAGACTCCAGTTGCTACTTTTCAAAATAGAATGTAGACCATTTTCTTTGTGGACTATGTTGTGCCAAATGAGGGGAGTTTAGATTTGAATGATGAAAAGAAACTGGCTATGTGGAGCTATGGGGTTAAAGTTTTATAGACAGAAGAAACAGCAAGTACCAAGTATTTGAAACAATTTACAGTAATACAATAAAAGAAAGAAACACTACAAAGAGAATGAGGGAAACTAGAAGGGAAAGAGCAAGAGATATTTGTAATGCAGATATGCAAGCCAGGTGGTGTTGTTACTTACTGAGTACCATCAAGTTGGAACCTATCCATAGTTGACCCTCTAACATATTTTCAGAGGCAATTTAAAAGCATTGGAGGAAATTGCCCATCTGTCTCCTGTGGAGCAGCTGGTGGATTTGAACCATGCACGTTTGGAATTGCCGTGCAATTGCTTACCACTTGGCCACCAGAACTAGAATTCGACAATGTTAATGAAATAAAGTTGCACATTTGATTCCTATCTTCTTGGTAGCCACGGTGAAAAAGGAAATGTAATGAATTTAATAATTTACTTCCTTCATAAAGAAAAGGCATACCAGTTTATCAAGGCAAAAAATATTTCCACATGCCTGCCCCAGCACTCAGGTTTGAAAGCCATTTCTTGCCTGGACCTTCCTATAAGGGGATGGAGTGACTGTGTAAGGCAAAATATTTTCTTGATGCCTTCTCCTATTTAAACAGTGTGTACATTCTACTTGTCTAAACCGGTGAATATGTTATCTTACATGACAACAGGAATTTTGCAAATGTGATTAAGGATCTTGGGATGGGGAGATTCTTCAGGCTTTTCTGAGTGCACCCAATGTAATTACATGGATGAGAGAGCTGCAATGTTGCTAGCTCTGGAAATGGAGAAGGGAAACCCCGAGCCCAGTAATAGAAAGCACTCCAAGAAGCTGGGAAGGCAAGGAAACAGAGAAACTCGAGAAGGCAATGCAGCCCTGCCAGCACCTCCTTAATTTTAGCCTAGTGAGACTGGGATCAGATATCTAACCTACAAGCCAAATACATTTATATTCTTTAAGCCACCAAGTTTGTGCTAATTCCCCCCCAGTTCTTTAGATAACTACTAAAATTAGATTCATTTTGGTTTCAAATCACAGATACTCCCACTTGGGGTAGTTTTAGTAAAACAATAACCAAAAAAAAAATCATTTAATTTCAGAGATCTGGAACTATTAATATGAAATTCAAAGGCAGAAATGCAGCTTACCTCAGGAAATACTCTATGGCCAGGAGCTGGGAAGCTGTCTGAACTCTTGGACGCATCTTTCTGTGCATATTTTTCATCCTTCAAATTATTTTCTCATTTTCCCTCTAGCCTGATCTTTGCATTTCTCCAGGCCACATGTTAGGGAAGATACCTGTGGACAGCTCCTGACTTTCTATGATACACATTTAACCACTTAGAAAAAGACTGAAATCTCTCAGATCTAATTCCAATTTCTGGGGGAAAGCCCTGTGATGGACTCAGCTTGAGTTGGGTACCTACTACTGGAGCAACTGAATAAGGCCAGGAGGCTTGGTCATCTTGGCTGGGTACCAAGGGCAGGTTTCCAGAAGAACACATCTACTTAGACTGTTAAAATTTTAAATGCAACTTGCACACATTAAATGCACACATCAAGAGGTCAAGAAACAATTTAATGGTGGAAACCATTAAATTTAAGACCATTTAAAAAGATATAAAGTATCAGAGTATTGTAATATAGTAAGGGTAATGTTAACTTTGGTTTTACAAAAATGTTTTTGGCTATTATAGGTACAGGTGTGTTAGTGTATTAGGTGATGCTGTAAAATTTTTCTTAAGGACCATTATGATTCAAAAGAAGTTGAAAAACAAGGGAGCTCTGGAGGCCTAGTGGCAAGAATCTGCACTGTAATCCCAGAGGTATGCAGTTTGAACCAACCAGATGCTTTGCTGTAGAAGGAGGGGCAATCTCCTCCTGTACCAGTCAGATCTGATTTGATGGTACACACACACACAGAGACACGTTGTAAAACCCAGGACTGGGCAATTTGGTAACTTTCTACTTCAGGCAAATAATAACACTTTTAAAGTAATTTAATGAGTTAATGCAAATGTGCGCTTTGTTTTTTTTTTAAGAAAGTCCTTAATATAAACATAAGGCTGAATAGATTTGATGCATTTTTGTAATAGTGAGGACACAGTGGAACAAATACAGCTTTTCTATGGCCTGGCTCAATCTTGGATAAGACTGAGTGGTTTCTAATCTGGCTTTGTATCAAACTCACCTGAAGATTTGTTAAAATAGGTTTCATAAGGATAAATACTGCATAAGACGATTATTGTAAAAAATAGAAGTAAGTAACTAGTAAGATGTAGAAAAAAGTCTAAAAGGGGAAAAGGAGGGAGTAAGGGTGCCAGAAGGTGAGAAAATCACAAGGAAAACAGGGTTTGGTGAGTAGGGGGATGTGTGTCAATTAATTAGAAAAGATCTAATGAGGAACTGAATGGATTGGAGTAATAGTATGAATAGATCAGTGGTGAGTAGTGTTATAAAACACAATGTATATGAGTTATCATGTGAAACACAGGTGGATGTAGGAAATGCAACGTACATGAATCATAATGTATATGAATTTTGTATGCAAACCAATATAAAATAAAAAAGTGGGAACAGGAAAAAGATTTCATGAGTTTATTCAGTGAGAAGCAGCCATGGTGTCACAATGGTTAAAGTGCTTGGCTGTGTCAAACGTTTCAGATGTGTGCATCAGGAGAAAGACATTGCAGTCTTGTTTCCAAAAGATTTATGGCCTTGGGAATCCTGTGGGGGAGTTCACTCTGCTCTGTATCATTGCTGTGAATTGGAATCAATCCAGCAGTTTTGGTTTTGTATTCAATCAGAAATTTTGCAAGTGCACCTGTGAATCTGTATTTGCTGCTGTTATGTGCCATCGAGACGCTTGTGGCTCACAGCAACCCTATGTACAACAGCCTGAAACCTGCTCCATTGTGTGCCAAACTTATTGCCTCTAACACACCTAACCTCATTACCCCAGTCACTGAGTCAAACCATCTCTGAGACATCAAGAGTCTTCCTCTCTTGTACTATCCCTCCACTCTTTCAAGCATTATGTCCCTCTCCAAGGACTGATCCCTTCTAGCCACATGTCCAAAGTATGTCAGACAAAGCCTCAGAATCCTTGCCTCCAAGGAGCAGCCTGGTTTTACTCTCTCTATGACGAACCTGTGTTTGTTCTCCTGGCAGTCCAAGGTATATTCAATACTCTTCTCCAGCACCACAGCTCAAAGGCATCGATCGATTCTATCATCCCTAGTGGGTGTCAACTCTCCTTCTATATCCCTAGTCATTGTCCAGCTTTCTGATGCATAGCAAGTAATTGCAAAGACCATGGCCTTCAGTAATCTGGAGAGGTTCCTGACTGCAGACTTTCCCAGTGCAATTAGTCTTTTGCTTTCTTGGCTGCTGGTACCAAGAGTGTTGATTGTAGAGCCAAGCAAATTAAACCTGGTAACAAACTAAATCTCCTTACCATCTACCATCATGCCTCTGATCAGCCCAGTGGTGAAAATCTTTGTTTTCTTGACATTGAGCATCAATCCATATTGAAGGCTGCAGTCCTTGAACTTCTGCAGCAGGCGCTTCAGGTCCTCCTCAGTTTAAGCAAGCAAGGTTGTGTCTTCTGCATAATGCAGTTAGTTGATGAATTTTCATCCAATCCTGATGCAACACTTCTCACAGAGATCAGCCTCTTTGATGATCTGTTCTGCATATAGATTGAAAAGGTATAGAGATAGGACACACCCTTCCCAATTTTGAACCATGCAGTGTTTCCTTGCTCTGTTCTGACCACTGCCTCTTGGAAGTAGGTTTTACATAAGCACAATCAAATGTTCTGGGATTCCTATTCTCAGAGTCAGCCAGTCGTTGTAAACAAAGCAAACGCTCCAGGTGACTCTGATGTGTATCCAGATTTGGGAATAACTAACTCAGAGATCCTGTAAGTAAGCAGCCGTCTGCTTGCCTTTTCAGATAATTGTCCACAAGTATAATTTCTCGCAGCCAGGCTTTCTTGGGCTTTAGGAAGTAGACAGGTCAAAATTATTTTTACATAAGGGCCAGGAATGAAAGGCTTCATTGCTGCTGATTAACAGCAGATCCATACACTTTACAGCTCAGTGAAGCAAATGGGGAACATTTATTTCCTTTTGTGGACAATGTGGCACTAACATTTGTCCTTGTGTAGATGGTCATTACAATTCCTCATGGGACTGGGAGAGGAGGCAGGGAAAAATTTTGCAGGCAACAGCATCCCAGGATTCTTGTAAGGTCATAGTTTGCACCTGGTCAAAGACAAAATTTTTTTCACTACAGGACACAATGGGGATTTATGTGCTTGAAAAAAAAAGGAATATGAAGTTTATTTTACTAGTTGTCAACTGTTGCCATTTGGAGCTTTCTAATGAACCCAACAGGGTGAATTAGTTGCCAAATACACCACTGCCTGTAAAGTAAGTTATTGACTATTGTCTGTCTCAGATAATTAGGCTAATATGAACCATACCATTACATCAATTCTAGTTCATGGGGACCCCACGTGTGATGAAGCAGAACTATGTTCTACAGGGTTTTTGATGACTAATTTTTCAGAAATTTCTTCTGAGGTATTTCTAGATGGATTGCCAGCTCCAACCTTTTGGTTAGCACTTAAGCAAGTTAACCATTTACATCAAGCAGGCCCTCCTTAAGCTAGTATTTCTTTTTTTTGGGGGGGAACCCCTCTCAAACTCATTGCTGTGGTGGAGTCAGATCCCCTCATAACTCTCTAGCAGTCTTTGCAAGGCTATAAATCACAAGGGAGAGATTGCCCATCTTTTTCCTTCAGAGCTGCTAGTGGATTTGAACTGCCAAAAAGGAGCTGGTCTATGTGTTAGCAGCACAATTCCCTCTGGACTAGGCTATCTGATCTCTCTAAACAAGTGTAAAGAGAGTTGAGTTTCTTCTGCACAGCTCTAATAGAGAGAGCTGATGACCACAGAGGCTAGTCCTAACCCAGCTGGAGGCTCTCTTTCTAGTCTCTGTTGCTGGGGGAATACATTCAGAGTCCCATATAGGTTTGTGATCAAAACATACTCCTCTAAGATGGGGAAAGGAGTTCTGTAGGGCTGAGATCCAAATCTTTTAAGACAGCATGCTTATCACTTAAGTCTGGGGTTTCTGAGGAAAATGTGATAAGAGCTATTAAGTGTTTGAAAAACTGCAAACTGGACTTATGTTAATAGGTTGGAAATACTCAGAGGTGATGGTCATGGGAAGTTAAGCAGACAAGATGCCACAGACAAAGATGCAGCCCCTTCTCCCTCCAGAAGATCTATTTGTCTCCTTCCTGGAACATCATGCTCTCTCTCTGCTGCCCCTATTGAGAGCCGAGCACAGGACTAGATAGTAGACTGTGCCTTACAAAGTCTCAGTCCCAACAACACAAAGCTGAAAGTACAAGACTGTGTTTGAAACCAAGAGAAAATGACTTTAAAAATAGTCCAGGGATGTATAGGATAAATTAGAGGGCTGATTGGAATATGTGGACACAGATGTTGAAATACATCAAACTCAAGTTTCAAAAAAAACAAAAGCAAAAAACATACTCCTATGAATTTTCATTTGATTTTTCAGGAGCCTTTTCAGCCCCGCTGCGGAGCACTTTTTCTGGCTTCCTTTGGGCCTCCCTCTAGCACTGTATTTGATTCATCTCCTTTGTCTTTTTGGCCTAGCTCAGCACGCAGAGCTGTGGAAAGGTTAGCATCAACTGTCTGTGTGATGTGGCCCAGGGTCCCAAGATAGGGTCCACAGAACAGTAGTCACTACTCTTTTAAAGTTGAAGTTTTATGTCTCATGCCTTTTGGTGGATGTGAACCCGAAACATTCCAGTTAGTAATCTAACATTAAATGCCTAGTAAAGTAAAAAAAGTTTGGTAGGGTGTGTGTGTGTGTGTGTGTGTGTGTTTAACTTGCAGATTTGCTTAAACCATTGCCACTTTCAGAGCGCTGGATCAGGATTCTCAGTCTGGTCGGTTCTAGGACAAGTTGCTGCCAATCCCAGCTGTAGGTGGGAACACCTCTGACCTCGCCTCTCGCACGTGGGCCCCAGGTTCCCACCAGCAACGCCTGGTCCCCCCAGCAGAGGGAAGAAGGGGTTTCGCGCCTGCAGACGGGCTTTGTCCCCGTGCGGCTTCCGTTCACCTCCTTGTGCTGCGGCAAAGTTTCTGCACGTGCGGAATTCAGGGCTGCACGACCACCCCGCCAGGCGGAGTGCACGCTCGTCAGGGGTCGGCCCGCCCGCAGGCCGCGGTTTGTAGCTATTGGCGTCGCTGCGCAGGGCGGGCTCTTCCGGCGGCAGGCGGAGCGGCAGCTGTGCTGGAACTGTTGCTATGGCAACGCGCGGGCCCAACGGGCCGCCGGCTCCGGCTGCACTGCCGGCGGCGGCCACCGCACGGAGCCCCGGCGTCTCTCCCTAGTGTGTCCGGGGCGAGCCGGTGGGACACCATCGCCCCCGGGTCCGATGTTTGAGGCTGTCCTTCGGCTGCCCTAGTTAACTTACACCTCACCTCGACCCCCATCTTGGGACGTGACCCATTTTGAAATTAAAAGTGAACTTACTGTAGGGTAAGTTTGTTGTGGGATAAGGACATCTTTCGCCCTTCTGAAGTTGTGTTTTGTTTATTCTTTCGTATTTATTCCCATAATGCCTGGCACCTAGTGGGACGTTATTATATGGGAGCGATGTCTTAGAGCAATTGCTAGAGCCCAGTGCACACAGGGAGTGTACGTAGGAGACAGCAGCCCCTTCGTCTGTGGAGCGGCCAAAAAAATACCTTCTCCTCATTTGTAAAGACAGATTACGACCTCTCATCATGTTTGAATAAAGTTAAAGTGTAATATGAGTCACAGGCTACTCGACGGCACAGAACAAGTGTAATCATTTTATGACACAAAGTACAGGGAAGCAGAAGTGTCAATCTGTAAATGAGGAAAAGTACAAGCAAAAAGAGGGAATAAAGTGTGTAGCTACAGAACTTCAAAATGCAGAGTAAGACATTAAAAAAAACCAAACAACAAGACAACACACAACCAACAAGAGTGCTGAGACCCAGGCCAAAGAGAAAAAAGTGTGACATTAAAAATGGGCATTGACAGTGAAAAACTTGACCTACTAAAAATCTCAGAATGTGAGCAATCCATGACAGATTCTCTTCTCAAGGGCACATAGGATAAAGGAGAACAAAGAGAGCAGAGAGCTTTGCCTCTATCCTAAAGCCTATGCATAGGAAGAATTTATTTAGTAAAGAATTGCCAAAAAGTTGAAACAAAACAAGATTTTTGGTAAAATTTAAATAAATTAAAAATTAATTTTAATCAACAACCAGGTTTTTGGTTTCAAATAACAAAACCCATTGCCACTGAGTTGATTCTGACTTCTGGCAACTCTCCATCTGGAACAGAACGTCTGTCTTTTGGTAGGTAGATTTGAACTCCTACCTGGTACTGGAGGAGATTGTTCCTCCTTCTCCAGCAGAGCATCTGGTGGATTCGAACTGCACACCTCTGGGAAACTTTTACAACTTTAAAAAATTTGCTTAAACGGTTCTTTTTCAGAGTTCTGGTGGCTTAATGGGTAGGGAGTTGTTCTTACAACCCAAAGGTATGCAGTTCAATTCTACAGCTGCTTTGCTAGAGAAAGATGGACACCCTCCTCCTATACAATGTATAGCCTTTGAAAACCCACTGGAGGGGAGTTTAAAGCTAATTATGAGTTGGTCTAGTTCCTGATATTTTATTGAAAGAGAAATATGCACATGGTAACAAGAATCAGGTGGTCCAACTTTTAACAATTAGGTGAAAAATAGTATCTTATTTTTATTTACATTTTTAAAATGATGAATAAAATTAAGTATCTCTTCCAGTGTTTAAAAACTTTTCCTATAATTGTGCAACAATGAATGAATATATAAAAAAAATGAACTAGATGAGAGTAGGGGGAAAATGTGCAAAAAAACCCCTCATAACTTTTCCTGTGAATGGTCTACTTTTGTCTGTTTTTTCCTTTTATGATGTTGATACTTTTCCTATTGTTTTATAAATTTTTAAAAAATTTTATTTTATTAATTTTAATGAACATTTACAGAGATTTTGGATTTCCATTCATTCACTGTTGCACTTTTATCCCTGCCCAGCCCTTTGCCCCCCCCCCCCCCAGTTTATTCCTCTCTTTCAAAAGTAAAAGAAAATTCTTTCTTTGGTATACAGTTCCCCCCTCCGCCCACTCCTCCCATCGCCCCGAGTACACTCCACTATGCAACCTTAATTCTGGACTCTTGTGATAACCATAATACCCTATCATATATAACTTTTAAATTATTCTCTCCCTCATCTGTTTCAGTGCAGTATACATAATTTATCCAGTTTTTCTCAGTCTTACCTCAACCCTGATGTCCGTCCCATTTTACAACAGTGGCACCATGCAGTATTTGTCCTTTTGTGACTGAGATATTTCACTCAGCATAATGTCCTCCAGGGTCACCCATTTTGCATGAGTTGTTTTTCAATGCAGCATAGTATTTCATTGTGTGAATATACCACAGCTTCAGTATTCATTCCATTAGGTTGTTTCCAACTCCTTGCTATTGTGAACAATGCTGCAATAAACATGGGTGTGCATATATTTGCTTGGATGTCAGTAATGGTCTCTTTGGGATATATTCTCAGTAGTGGAATTGCTGGGTCAAATGGTATCTCTATTTGCAACTTTTTGCGAAAGTGCCATACCAACTTCCACAGTGGTTGCACCATTTTATACTTCCACCAACAGTGAATAAGGGTTCCAGTTTCTCTACAAACTTGACAGCATTTGTTGCTTGCTGTTCTGTTAAATTTTGCTATTCTTACTGGGGTGAGATGATATAGTTGTTTTGTATAAAGTTTCTTATATGGAAAAAAATAAACATTTTTATCTGCAATTATTTTTTATTTTTATCTGCAATTACATATTTTTATTTATATTTGAAAATATTTTTCTGAGTTTTGTTTTATTTTGATATGTCTTCTTTTCCATGCAGAAATTCTGATCATTTAATGCTATTTTATGAATTCAGGGTTTTATGTCTATTTCCATTTTGTGATTAAAACGTTTTTCCTGGGGGGGGAATAAAGAGCCTTTCACTAAAGGCTCTTTATTTCATACACACACACACACACACACACACACACAGAAAGAGAGAGAGAGAGATTGAACTTGTATGTAAAAGGTTTGAGAGTAAGTTGGTTGTGAAGGCTACTTTAATTTTCATGTTAGCATATTTTGAATCTCAGTTTTCTCCCCCTGTCCTTTACACCCTTCTGAACCTAAGCCTTCAGATTACTAATATTTTTAGATTTTTGGACACATTTAAATCTCTAGCTGGTGTATGAATCTTAGTGAATTCAACCATTATCTATTTGCATAAGCCAATTTGGACTCCTCCATATCTGCCAATCTCTCTCCTTTCATACCTACATAATTTTTGTAATATTCTGTTCATCTTATCTTCAGATGAAATCTCAAGTCCATTCACTCACTGTTACCACTATTAGTGAGATGGATTGACACAGTAACTCGGGTAATGAGGGTAGATGTGGCAGAGACAGTGAGATTGGCGCAGGATAGAGCAAGGTTCAAAGCTATTGTGCATAGGATCGGTATGAGTTATAGTCGATTCTATGGCACATAAGAACAAGAAGAAGAAGCCAGGCTAAAGTAGTAGTCTCTTAACTACTCTAAAGATATGCACTTTCATTTCACTGGAAATTAAAACATGCAGAAAAACTGGAAATATTAAAAAAAAATGAAATGGAACCTGAAGATTGACATTCTAGGCATTCGTGAAACAAAATGGACTGGCATAGGCCACTTTGAGCTATGCCAGGTATGAAAAAGTGAAGAAGAATGGTGTTGCATTCATAATTAAAAGGGTAATTTCAAGGTCTACCCTAAAGTACAATTTTATGAGCGATAGGATACTATTCATATACATGCAAGGAAGACCAGTTAACATGACCGTTACTCAAATGTATGCACCAACAACTAAATCCAAAGAGAAGGAAATTGAGGATTTTTATCAACTTTTGCAGCCCAAAATTGAGCAGCCATGTAATCAAGATGTGAATGATTATTGGTAACTGGAATGCAAGAGTTGGAAACAATGAGGAAGGAACAGGTAATCAGAAAGTACAGAAATGAGACTGGAAAGGGAATGAATAAATTTTGTACATACAATGCAAATTATTAATTATTATTAATTATTTTTTAGATTTAATTTTGTATTATAGTAGTTTATTTACAAAATTTGAATACATTGTTTTTCAGACCAGATTCTTCCAATTTTCCTTACCTCCCTATCAAATGGTACAATCCCATGATTCACCCCCCCATCCTCATCCCTCTGCTTCCACCCCTTTTCTTGGATCCTCATACTCATTCTACAATAATAGTTTTATATAATATTTGTCCTTGTGGGACTGAGTTAGTTCACTCAGCATAATGCTCTCCAGTCCCTCCCAAGTTAGGTAATAATTTACAAAATCATTGCTTCTTTGTGTGCTGCATAGTATTCCATTGTATGAATGTACCATAATTTCTCAATACATTTGATTGTGTTTGGACATCTGGGCTGTTCCCATGTTCTTACAATGGTAAATAACTCTATTATGAACATTGGTGTAGAAGTTTCTGTTTGTGCCTCAGTTCTCATTTTCTCAGGGCATATTCTAAGTAGTGGATAGTTGGGTCATATGGAATTTCAATGTTCAGCTTTTTGAGGAGGTGCCAAACTACCTTCCAGAAATGTCTCATAATGAAAGTTTACAGAATACTCCTGGGCCTCCACAAGAAAAAGACTGATAATCCAATTACAAAACAGACAAAAGACATGGAAAGAATTTTCACAGAGGAAGATGTTCGAATGACCAATATGACACATGAAGAAATGCTCCAAATCACTAGCAGTAAGAGAGATGCAAATCACAACAAGAATGAAATACTATCTCACTCCAGTAACAGTGGCATTTTACAGGGCAGCAAGTAATAAATGTTGGTGAAGACTTGGTGAGATAGGAACTCTTATACGTTGTTTGTAGGATTTGTAAAATGGCAAATTACTATTTTTTAAGAAACACAAAAGGCACTTTTACACATGGATCTTACCTGCAGAGGAATCAGACTGATTACATCCTTGGGAAGAATCATTGAGGAAGCTCACTATCAGGAGTCAGAGTCAGGCCAGCTGCTTACAGTGGAATAGACCACCAATTACTCATATGCAGGTTCTCACTGAAATGGAAGAAGATGAAACAAATCCACATGAACAAAAATATTACCTGAATCTATCCTACTAGAATTAAAAAATCATCTTAGTACGACATTGAGTCTATCCCATCTGAATTAAAAAGCATCTTAAGAATAGATTTGAAGGGGAGCTCTGGTGGCCTAGTGGCAAGGAGCTGCAACTACAATCCCAGAGGCGCATGGTTTGAATCCACCAGATGCTCTGCCGGGGAAGGAGGGACAATCTCCTCCTGTACCAGTCAGATCTGATTTGACGGTACACGCACACAAAAAAATAATAAAATTTTTTTTAAAAAAGAATAGATTTGAGGCATTGATCACTAATGAAGACCAGGTGAGCTTTGGGATAAAAGCCAGGACATCATCAATAAAGACAGTAAAAGGTCATTACTAAGATGGAGGACAAAGAAAAAGCCCAAGTGGATGTCCAAGGAAACTGTGAAAGTTGCATTAGCATGCCATGTACACAGAAAACCCTAAAGACTTAACAAAAGAAAACTGTTAGAGCTACTAGACCAATTCAGTAGAGTGGCAGGATAGACGATCAATATCCAAAAATCTATGGGATTCCTCTACAGTAACAAAGAGAATTCAGAGAAGGAAACCAAGAAAGCAATACCATTTACAATAACCAACCATAAACTGAGATGCTTGGGAGTGAACATAACTAAAGACAAAAAAGACCTACACATAAAAAACTACAGAATAATTTTGTGAGACAATAAAAGACCTAAATAAATGGAAAAGTGTTCTCTTTTCATGGATAGCAGACTTAACATTGTGAAAATAACAATCTTTCCAAAAGCAATCTACATGCTCAACACAATCCCAATCCAGATGCAAGGAGATCGAAAGGGAAATTGTAAAGTTTATCTGGAGAGGAAAGAGACTCCTAATAAGCAAAGCGCTTCTTAAAACCGCTAGGGCTAACATTACTGATGTCAGATGGATCCTGGCTGAAAACAGAGTAAAAAAAGAATGTTTATTTGTGTTTAATGACTATGCAAAGGCATTTGGCTGTGTGGATCATGACAAACTGGCCAACTTTGCAAAGAATAAGAGTCCCAGAACACTTAATTGTACTCATGCAAAATCTATACCTAGATCAAGAAGCTGCTGTCCAAATGGAACAAGGCAACATCATATTGTTTAAAATCAGGAAGGGTGTGTGTAAGGGTTGTGTTCTTTCTCCATACCTATTCAGTCTGTATGCTGAGCAAACAATCCCTGAAGCTGTCCTCTGTGAAGAAAAATAGGCACCAGGATTGGGGGAAGATTCATAAACAACTTGTGTTATGCAGATGATACAACCTTGCCTGCTTAAAATGAGGAAGACTTGAAATGGTTGCTGCAAAATATTAATGACTACAGCCTTCAATATGGATTACTTCTCAGTATCAAGAAAACAAAGGTCCTTACCACTGGGCCAATAGGGCTCCCTCAGTAAATGGAGAAAGGACTGACTTATTTCATCTTACTTGGATCCCCAAATCCTTGAAACCAGCAAGGCTGCTGCCAGGGACTTCTCCAAAATACTGAAGAGTAAATGATGTCAGTTTGAAGACTAAGATGCACCTGATTCATGCCATAGTCTCTTCAGTTACTTGCTGTGCACCTGAGAACTTGACAATGAAAAAGGATGACAGAAGAATTGATGCCTTTGAGTTGTGGTGTTAAGAGGACTAAATATCCCATGCACTGCCAAAAGGACATGTATGTCTTGTAAAAGATGCAGGTAGAGTATTCCATGGAGGCAAAGATGGCAAACGGAGGGAAGGGGAGGGGGGGCAGAGAGATCCATTCTCCACACTTCAGCAGGAGTAATATTTCAAGAATGAAAACTTGATTAAGTTGCCCCTCTTCCCTCTGAAATCCCCTTTGCATAAAATCTGCATGCTTTCACATTTTGGATTAAGTGTTTCCTCAGAGAAATTGCTTCTGACTGCTCTGTCTAGGGGAAACCCCCTTAGTACAGGCTCTTCTGATTCTACTTGTCTCTCAGTAACTTGGGTCGTGGTTGCAGTTTTAAATTTGTATGTCTGGTATAAACCAACTGTTATTGACACTGTTCCAATCCATAGTGGCATTGTAGAACAGAGTAGAACTTCCCCACAGGGCCACCAAACTAGGATATTGTGGAAGCCAACTGGCACCTCTCCTGGGGAGAGGATACTAGGTTTGAATCTTATACCTTTCAGTTATTAGCAGAACACTTAACCATTACAACACTAAGCTCCTTACATGATACACAGTCAACAGTTGGTAAATATTTAATATTTTAATTTATTGCCCCCATATCATCAGTTTCCTAAAAATATCATGTAATGGTTAAGGAGCACAGGTTTTGGAATCAAACTTTCTAAGTTTGAATTTTAACTCCACTATCTATTTGCAGACCCAGCATTTCTTGTCTGAAACTTTTTGGGGTAGATGTATTTCAAAATGAAGAATTTTTCCAGTTATATTACATTTTTAGATTTAAACCTTTTTACTATATTTTTTATTATTTCTTAGACTCCATTCCTAAAAATAAAAAGAGAGTTCTACAGTAGGAACATTGTCACTGCTCTTGAAATATTGCCAGATTGCCTTTTAGAAAGATGAAGCCAATATACAATCTGACCAGCAGCTAATAATATTTTGTCAACATTATTTTTTTAAAATACTTGCTAATTTTAAAGAAAAAACCCGGTGCTTCATTATTTTAACTCCTATCTTTCATTATGAACATGTTTATACGTTAACAAATCTGCTTTTGAGCTACTAGATATTTCTTCATTGTGACCAGTAAATTCTCAGTAAGTTTTTAAAAAACTTTTGTTATTTGAGTGAAAGTTTACAAATCATTGATTTTAATTCACTTACACATATTTTGTTTTAGAACATTAATTACAATGATTAATATAATTAATTATGACATCTGATTAAGTTCTTGTTTATTTATTTTCCCCTTCATCCAACTTCCCTACAAAATAATTTTTGCTCTCTTCTCCTTCCCTTCCCATTCCAATTAATCATTATTAGGTGGTTCTCTTTTGTGAATTGCATCCACTCAGGTTTGATGGTTTTTCTGTTGCAGTCTCTGTGTTTTCCTTACCAGTTGGTTGTTTGATTTCTGCCTCCTCCAGTCCAGCCAGGGGTCAGTCCACAAGACTTCTTGCTTGAGTGAGTCATATAAGGTATCCCTGGAGCCTGGGGCGAGTTGTTACTTGCCCATGGCTGTAGTCAAGTAGAAAACTGCACTTCAGAGAAGTCAGGTCTTGGGGAAAATCTGAAATCAAGGCCCAGCTGATTGCTTGTTTATCTGAATCTTCAGTTAAGCAGGGTAAGAGGGAAGAAGGTTGGAAGTAAAAGATGAAGGTAGACAGTGAAGTAGCTGCGGAGTGATCCTCAGAGCTGGGAGAGAGAAACCGGGACTATTGTTTGAAGAAAATTTGCATTTCTTATATGGATAAAGAAGGGACAGTTGGGGACCTGTGGTGGTCAGACACTAATTTATGTGAATTCTGTGTGTAGAAAGGATATTTACCCTTTGTTAGTCATATGGGCTAATTGCCCCAGTATTTCTTTGCTTTTCGATCTAATTTATAATGAGCTTTAATGTCTAGAAAATAATTTAGTTTTCTGTTTATTCATATTTTCCTTTATAATTCATTGTATTTGTGCTTAAAAAGTTATTTCCTTGTAGAGACCTACAATTATTTTAAAATATTATGATGCCAGCAAATCAAGGGAGAATAAAAGTAAGTAGAAAAGAGAGGAGTAATTTGAGTTTAATAAAAACCTAAAAGATGCTGATCCCAAGGGTAATCCTCATGCCATCTTCATTTCTCCTCGAAAGAGTTTATGCTGCTCTGATGGGAGACTAAAGGAAGGATTTTCTCGAGTGTTGTCTGTTACATTTGTGAACTTGTAGAATGTGGTCCTGAGAGACTTTTAAAGGGAGTGTGCTCTTCTGTAGGAAAAGGTATGATCTCTAGAGATACTTTATTTTTTTATTTTGAATTTGATGATCCTCTTATGTATTTCTAGAATCCACAGGAAAGAATTTCCTTGCTTTTAAAAGAAGCTTAAATAGTGGAAAACGTAACATAATAATTGCTGACCTTATTAAGATTGGTAAACTGAAATGTTTTAAGATGTTGCTCCTTTTCTGTTAAAGTACAGCATATTCAATGAGGCTAATTATATATTTTTAAAAAACATTTTATTTTATTATTTTTATTTTTTGTATGTATACTGTCAAATATGATCTGACTGGTACAGGGGGAGATTGCCTCTCCTTCTCCAGCAGAACATCTGGTGGATTCGAACCGCGTACCTCTGGGATGAGGCTAATTATCTTTTGTTTGAGTCTCTTTCAAAGTTCTAGAATATGAAGAATAGTCAACTTGTTAAACTGTATGAATATATCTTTAGTAACTAAAATAAATCTTGGGGTGTATAGGAAATGAATCACTTTGCAAATCCCTTCAGTTATATCAACATACATTTTTAATTTCAGAAAGCTTTATAAGATAGTGGACAGTAGCTTTTATAATTAATTAGAATATCTTTTCCACATAAAATGAGATAATTATCTTAATAACTATTGACTTATCAGTTTGAATATCATTGAGAATATAGTGTTACATTAGGAATAAAGCAAGAAAAATTAATTTTCTATTGATAACATCAGGATGGATGGTGAAGAGATTGAGATTGTTCACAGCTTTAGTCTGCTTGGCTCCACAATCAACACTCTTGGCACCAGCAGCCAGGAAAGTAAAAGATGTATTGCGATGGAAAAGTCTGCTGTTAGGGACCTCTCTAAAGTACTCAAGAGTAATGGTGTGTCTCTAGAGACTAAGGTACATCTGGTACAGGCCATGGTCTTTGCAATCACTTGTTATGCATCGGAGAGCTGGACAATGACCAGGGAGGATAGAAGAAGAATTGATGCCTTTGAGCTGTGGTGCTGGAGAAGAGTATTGAATGTACCATGGACTGCTAAGAAAACAAACAGATTCATCCTGGAGAGGGTTAAACTGGGCTGCTCCTTGGAGGCAAGGTTTCTGAGACTTCATCTGACATACTTTGGTCATGTTGTAAGGAGGGACCGGTCCTTGGAGAAGGATATCATGCTTGGGAGGGTGGAAGGCAGGCGCAGGAGGGGAAGGCCCTCTGGGAGGTGGATTGATTCGGTGACTGGGGCAATCGGGTTGAGTGTGTCGGAGACAATGAGATTGGCACAGGACAGAGCAGAGTTTAGAGCTGTTGTACATAGGGTCGCTATGAGTCGCAAGCGACTCTACAGCACATAACAATAACAACAACATTGATAACAGTTGGTGTAGCAATAATCTAACCAATTGCCTTAATTTTTATCTAAAGCATTTAGTAAACAGTATTTTTTATTATAACCATAATTCAACAAATACTTATTTGGGTGGGTATCTGTTGTGGTCATAGTTCTAGTAATGGAATATTGTGTTATATTTCAAACATACACATTACATATGTGAAAATGTTTGCTTGTAATTTAGTATACTTTATGTGAATTGATGATTATTTGTGAAAAGTGGGCAATTGGACTCATACATATTTATTCAGGGAATCTAATAAAAAATCCTTGTAGAAAATGTTCATCCATCTCTAAGGTTGAGATGTTAGTAATTGAAAGTTCTGCTCTGTTACTTTGTTGCTATTGTGGTGGAATGTTATCTGCAGTGACACAGAGCTTGCTAGGAGAGAATCCATTTACCACTGACCAAAAGCAGCACATCTGAGGCTCGGGTTCTTATATTTGAATTCTTTCAGGCCTGTTTACTGCTAGCAAAATAGAGGTTCTTCCTATCTGCTCTAGGGAGCCCAGCTTCTAACTAGTTGAAATCTTGCGAAGAAAACAAACATTTATCCATGGGTATTTGTCATGGAATCCATTGAATTTTCCACACAATCTTTTCTTTTTAGCTTCATTTTATGCTAATACAATTAAATATTTTTCATAGTCTCAAAGAAAATATCAGTGACCCATAGTGCTTTTTCCAGCTAATGTATTTAATTACTTTACTATCATATCTCTTTGATGGTACATATAATGTATCTCTCATATGCATATAACATTTAAAAATTGGTGTATAGTTAAAATCCCAAGAAATTTATCTTTGCAAATTGTATGGTTCATTGGCTTTTTAGTATATTCACAAGGTTATGCACTATCATCACTAACTTATTGAAGAACATTTTTCAAAAGATGTATTGTTTTGGGATTCTGCTGTCAAGGACTTCTCCAAAGTGCTAAGGAATGGTGATAGCAGTTTAAAGATGAAGGTTCATTTGATTTAAACCATAATCTTTTCAATACTTGCTATGCATCTGAAAGTTGGACAATGAATAAGGATGTCAGAAAAAGAATCGATGCTTTTGAGTTGTGGTATTGGAGATGAGTACTGAATATCTCATGGACTACCAAAAGACACAAATAGATCTTGGAGAAAGTGCAACCACGGTCTTCCTTGGGGAAAGACATCAAGTTTGGAAAGGTGGAGGGTCAGTGAAAGAAAGGAAGAACCTCAAAAAGATGGATTGATACAGTGACTGTAAAATTGAGCTCAGGTGTGTCAGAGAGTGTGAGGATGACACAGTGTTGTCTATGGGGACAAAGAAAGAGGCAGGGACACCAAGAATGGGAGGAAGAGAGACTGAAGCAGGGGGTGAACAGATCAAAGACTGCAGCACCTAGCCTAAATCTTTTCAGCTTTTATTGAGAAGTACCAGGAAGTAAACTACTGAAAAAATTCTTTACTAATGAAGCAATGTTTTTCTCTGCTAACATTCTTATCTCAGGAATAAATTGAATTACAGGCACAATCTCTTAGCACTCCCTCTGCAGGGGGCTAAGGTGGCAAGGAGCACCTCATTCCTTATGATCTGTCAGGAGGAATTCTGGCTTGTTTTGTGCCTCACTCAGTTCCTGTTTAAGCATTTGGTTTACCATTTGCTTTCCCACCACACAGGATAGGGCAAAGTTCAGAATTGTTCATTGAGTCACTGAGTCTTACTTGATGACACATAACAACAACAACAACAACAAACTCCTACTCTCAAGTTCTTGATAAATGCTGATCTTTGTTTTCTTAATGAAATACCACTTCATACCTTCTACAGTGGCTATAATAAAAAAGACACTAGCAAGTGCTCTGAAGGACTTGGCAAAAAATAAAATTGTAGGAATTGATGGAATACCAATTGACATATTTCAGCAAACACATGCTGCTCTGGGTGTACTCATCAAGTTGTGCCAAGAAACCTGACCAACTGACTGGAAGAGATCCATTTTTATTCCCATTCAAAAAAAAAAGGTGACCAGACAGAGTGGAAATTATTGAACGATAACATGAATATCACACAATAGCAAAATCCTGCTGAAGATTATCCAGAAATGACTGCAACAGTACACTGACAGAGAACTACCAGAAATACAAGCTGGGTTTAGAAGAGGTCAGGGCACTAGAGTCATTATTGCCAATGTCAGATAGATCTTGGCAGAAAGCAAAGAGTACCAGAAGAATGTCTGTCTTTTATTGACTATTCAAAAGTATTTGACTGTGTGAATCACAACAAATTGTGGCTAACCTTGAGGAAAATGGGAATCCCACTTGATTGTGCTTATGCAAAACCTGTTCTTGGACCAGGAAGCAGTCCTCAGAACAGAGCAGGGAAACACTGGATGGTTCAAAATCAGGAAGGGAGTGCATCAGGGATGTGTCCTGTCTCCATACTTTTTCAATCTATATGCAGAAAAAATCATTTGAGAAGCAGGACTTTATGAAGAGGAATGTGGCATCAGGATTGGAGGAAGACTCATCAACAACCTACCTTATGCAGATGACACAACCTTGCTTGCTGAAACTGAAGAAGACCTGAAGTGCTTCCTGCAGAAGGTCAAGGACTGCAGTCTTCAATATGGATTGAAGCTCAACTTCAAGAAGACAAAGATTCTCACCACTGGGCCAATTGGCAGCACCATGATAGATGGAAAAGGGGTTGAGGTTGTTAACAATTATAGCTTGCTCAGCTCCACAATCAACACTCTTAACACCAGCAGTCAGGAAATCAAAAGACTAATTGCATTGGGAAAATCTGCTGTCAGGGACCTCTTCAGAGTACTGAAAAGCAACAATGTCAGTCTAGAGACTAAAGTGCGCTTAATGCAGGCCATGTTCTTCACAATTACTTGCTATGCATCAGAGAGCTGGACAATGACCAAGGATGACAGAAGAAGAATCAGTGCCTTTGAATTGTAGAGCTGGAGAAGAGTCTTGAACATACCGTGGACTGCCAATAAAACAAATAGGTCTGTCTTCAGGAAGGTGAAATCAAGTTCTTCCTTTGATGCTAGTACTTTGAAGCTACTTCTCACATACTTTGGACACATAGCCAGGAGAGACCTGTCCTTGGGAAAGGGCATCATGCTCAGAAGGGTGGAGGGACAGCACAGGAGAGGTAGACCCTGGGTGAGATGGATTGATACAATGACTGGGACAGTGGGGGTTGGTGAGTTGGAATTAGTGAGACTAGTTCAGGACAGGGCAGGATGGCACATAACAGCAATAACAACAGCAAGTTTTGGTGAGGATATGGAGAAAGGAGAACTCTCATACATTGCTGGTGAGAATGTAAAATGGTATATAGCACTTTGAAAAATATTCTGACAGTTCTTAAAATTATAAATCAGGGTTACTTTTTGACCTAGCAATTTCACTCTTAGAACTATATGCCCAAGGGGATGGGAAAACTACGTACATACAAAAAAATTGCACACTAATATTAATGCACATGTTTTTCCTCTTGATGGTGTCCCATATTATTTTCAGACTTTCTTAATTTCCCTTCCTTTTTGATTCTGCTTTATTCTGTAGCAGATCAGTGCTGAGAGCTCTCTCTTCTATTTCAGTGATTCTGTGCTCCATTTCTTCATCTACTCATCTGTTCCCCCAACATGTTGACAGCTTATAAGGTGCACATCTTACTGTTCTGGATTGCAGTTTCTTGTTTTTCTACAGTTTCTAATACCCTATTTATTTTGGGTTACTATATGGTGTATCTCATACCCCATCTGTATTGTCTTGAATTATTTTTTTAAGTTACTCTTGGCTTTGCCATGTTGAATTCTGCAATTCTTTGAGTTTTTCATTCAAACATGGAAAATATTTGATTATTATTCCTTTGAATTCTGTGTCAGAGTGTTCCATCTGACTTACTGGCTTCGGGAAATCCATTAGTTCTGTGTTGTTTTACAATTTATTTTTTATTTGATTCTGTATTTTGGGGGGGTAAAATCTTGTTTTGGTTTTGTGTAGACTATCAAGTAGTCTGTTTTCTTCTGTGTTGTGGTAGAGTTTTTTCTTGTCTGGCACCCTAAGAGGTCTTGGTCTGATTAATTTGGTTCGGGAACTCACAGCTCCAGAAAAGGGAAGGGCAGCTCGCCTTGCCTGAATATCTCTCCGGTCTCTGTGTGCACAGGAGGACTTGCTTCAGTTTAGTTGGCGAGCTCAACAGTCCAGTGGTGGTGGTGGTGGGGCAACTCACTCTACCTGTGGTTCTTCCTTTCTGGTCCTTTGGCAAAATTTGCTCAATCTGTTGATGAGGCGAGGCAGGGAAGGGGGATAATTGCTTCAGTTCCTGCCTCTCTTATCCCACAGTTAAATTTTGTGGGATGAGAAGATTGTTGTTTTCTGATTGTAGTTAATTCTGCTGAAGTCCATAGCCCTTCTGAGTCTGTAGAGTGGTATGGCTGGCTTGCAGCTCTCTTCACCACTCTCTGATGTTTTTCATGAAGGACCTTGCCTCTGTTCTTTTGCTCCACGCCTGTATTCTTGTGGATGCTGGTTGCTGGGGTCTTCAAGTTAAGGCACACATCTGGCAAAACAGGATGATTTCCTCAGAGAGGGCAATATCTTGGCTGGATTACACTCAGTTCTGTATATTGATCTTGTATCCTGCCAGTCTACTAAACTGATCTAATAGGTCTAACAGTATTTTTGTTGTATCATTGGGGTTTTCTGTGTAAATTATTATATATATTAGCATACAGCAACAATTTCACCACCTCTTTGTCAGTTTGGATGCCTGTTATTTCCTACTCTTATTGTCCTAGCAAGTACTTCCAATACAATAGTTATTAAGTGTGGTGATAGTGGGCATCCTTGTCTGGTCCCTCTTCACAAGAAGAATTGATACCTTTGGGTTTTGGTGCTGGAGAAGAGTACTGAACAAGGACTGCCAATAGAACAACATGGACAAACAGTTTGTTTTAGAGATGCTGAAACAAAGCTGCTCCTTGGGAGAAAAAATTTTGAAGCTTCACCTCATATTCTTGGGACATGTTTTCAAGAGGAGTCAGCCCTGGGAGAAGGACTTCATGCTAGGAAGGGTAGAAGGTCAGCACAGGAGAGGAAGACCCTAGATGAGATGGATGTACATAGTAACTATGGAAATGGAGTCAATTGTGTCAGAGAAAGTGAGAAGGGCATATAATGACAACTACTACTATTGTGGTGCTGCATATTTCTTTCTTTAAATTTGTTAACAAAAGACTTTCTGTATTTTGCAGGTCTATCAGTTGGTGCACTGAAGTTAACTAAGGCAATATCTTCTTGATCTTTTGTACCTTCAATCAGTACAGTGCTTTTATCTTTATCTTTTATGGTAGTTTTCATCCTGAAGTCTATTTTACTAGAGATTGGTATTGCTCCTCCTGCTTTATTGTGGATCCCATTTGCTTGATATATTGTTTCTCGTCTTTGATTTTTTTTTAAGTCTGTCT
Source organism: Elephantulus edwardii (assembly GCF_000299155.1). NCBI lineage: Eukaryota > Metazoa > Chordata > Mammalia > Macroscelidea > Macroscelididae > Elephantulus > Elephantulus edwardii. The sequence continues at coordinate 6,295,073 of NW_006399794.1, forward strand.
TTTTTTCCTTTAGATGTTTCTTAGATGTGTATGTCTTGTAGGCAACATTTTAATGGATTTTTAAAAAAATTCATTCTTCTACTTTTTTCCTTCTAATTATTGTGTTTAAGCCTTTCACATTAAGTGTAATTATTAACAGGCTAGGATGTGTTGTTGCCATTTTGCTGTGCTTCTTTTTTGTTGTTTCTGGTTACTTTGAGCCATCTGCTCACCACTGCTCTTTCTGTGTGAAGGACTTTCTTGTAGAGTTGGTTTTGATTTCTTGAATTCCTTAATTTCCTGCTTTTCTACAGATGACTTGATTTGTCCTTCATATTTGATGAGCAGCTTTGCAGGGTTCAGGATGCTCAGCTGGCAATTGTTTTCTTTCAGCCTTCTGTATTTATAGAGCGTCAGAGAAGAAGAGAATGGTCCTCAACTAATGGACTCAAAATAACTGTGACAATGAGTTTGAGCACAGTGAAGATTGTTGGAAACGGCACAGGATCAAGTAGTATTTAGATCTGTTGTACATAGGGTCGTTATGAGTTAGCATTGTCTGGACACTACATAACAATGACAAGGAGTAGAGATGGTGCCAAATTTTAGCCTTGAACTCAGGACTCTGGTACTTACTAACTTGGGTTTTTCTTTTCTCTTCCCCTCCTCTTCTAAATTCCTTTCAGGCTAAAATAACTCTATTGTCTAATAAATGTAGCTCTCTGATGCATAGAAAGTAATTGCAAAGAGCATGACCTGTATCAGGTGCACCTTAGTCTCCAGATTGATACCATTGCTCTTTAGTACTCTGGAGAGGTCTCTGACAGCAGACTTTCACAATGCAGTTCACCTTTTTATTTCTTGGCTGCTGGTACCAAGAGTTTTGATTGTAGAGCTAAGCAAATTGAAGCTGTTAATAATCTCAATCTCTTCCCCATCTATCATGATGCTGCCAATCAGCTCTTTGGTGAGAATCTTTGTTTTCCCAATGTTGAGCTTCAATCCATATACAATGACTAGGGATGGTCGAAGGAGAGTTGATGCCTTTGAACTTCTTTGTGCTGGAGAAGAGTATTGAATATATCATGGACTGCTAGGAGAACAAACAAGTTCATCCTGGAGAGAGTGAAGCCAGGCTGCCCCTTGGAGGCAAGGAGTCTGAAACTCCATCTGACATACTTTGGACATGTTGCAAGGAGGGACCAGGCCTTGGAGAGGGATATCATGCTTGGGAAGGCAGAGGAACAGCACAGGAGAGGAAGACCCTTGACGAGATAGATTGATTCAGTGACTGGGGTTATCGGGGTAGGTGGGTTGGAGACAATAAGATTGGCAAGGGATAGAGTGGAGTTTAGGGCTGTTGTACATAGGGTCGCTATGAGTCACAGGCGACTTGAAGACACATAACAACAGCAACAGTAGTTGTAGCAGCCAGTGACTTTATTGGTTGGACTTGGATCTTGTGACACACTGAGTGGCAGTATTTTACAGGGTTTTCTTAGCACAGCCACTAGGAAATTGAAATTCTAATAGCTGTATTTGTATTCTCAGAGTTGAGTGAGTTATTTATGAGTCATTCCTGAGCCCTACATTATCTGCTTTACAGATTAATTTTTTTCAATGAGATTTCCTTAATTGTATAAAATATTTCATTCTTAGAATAATATAGCTGATTGCTGTGATCTCTAGGGAAACTAAACAGTCTTAATTACATCTAATATTTTGATTTAGTGGGTAAGATTAAAAGTAATTTTTAAAAAAAATAATTTTGTTAAAAAAAGTCATTTGTTTTCAAGGATCTGATTGCTCTCTGTGTTAGTAAGCTTATTGTAAATTTACAAAGTTTTGGTCAAATTACACCAGCATTACTATAGTTTCAAGTAATTTTAGTTGTGAATTGGGATTTAGGGTAGTTAACTTCTTCCGAAGACTAATTTGATAACCGTATTTTTTTTTACTTCTTTACTCACATAAAAGGGTTTTTTAAAAAATAATGCTAATTTTTGTTCTTTTTGGCTTCAACGTGTTTGCCAAGACTTATGAAGAGAGTTTAACCTTTTCAGAGATATATATTTCTCAACATCATGAAAACAAAAATACTCAATAGGCAACATCATAATAGAGAAAAGATTGAAATTGTCAATGACTTCATCTTACTTGGATCCACAATAAGTACACTTGTTACTAGCAGACAAGAGATCAGGAAACATACTGCATTGGGATAGTCTGTAGTCAGAGACCTCTCTATATTATTAAGAAGTAATGATATTAGTTTGAGGACTCGAGTGTGCCTGACCATAGCCTTCTATGGTCTTTTCTATCACTTGCTATATGTCCGAGAGCTTGAAAATGAGTAGGGATGACAGAAAAGAATTGATGCCTTTAAACTGTGATGTTGGAGAAAAGTACTGGTTATTTCATGGACTGCAAAAGAATAAAGAGATAACTGTTGGAGAAGGTGCAACTGGAGTGCTCTCTCGCTCACGCACTCTCTTTCTCTCCCCCTTCCCTCTCTCCCCATCTCCTCTCTCTCTCTCTCTCTCTCTCTCTCTCTCTCTCTCTCTCTCATCATATCTAGAGGGCAAATTTCTGTTTTACAGGACTAGGCCTACCTGTAAGAACAACAAAATTCAGCATGACCTTTAGTGATATATATAGGGACAGAATTTTGGCTTACTATGAAACTTTGATGTCCAGTGAAATTAGCTCCTGGAGGAAAATAAGTAATGGACACATTGTCACTGAAAAACTTTAAACAGTGCTCATGCCAGCATCTGTTAGAGATTTGTGAAATGCTATTTTTGTATCAGGTGTCCAGTGATGTTTTTTTTCTAACTCCTATATATATATATTTTTTTTTTTTAATGAGAAAAATTTGTATTTAGAATTAGCCAGCTGGGCTCAGTTTAGATGATCCTAATTATATTGAAAACATCCGAAACATCATAGTCAGGAGCAAGTTGAACATAGGCCTTCTTCTTTCTATAAGGCCTAATCAGGATGTTGACCTTGACCACATCAGTGTCATAGAGCTTCTTTACAGCTTGTTTGATCTGGTGCTTTTTTGGCCTTGACATCCCCAATTAACACAAATATATAGTTATCTTCTATCTTTTTTCATGGCTCACTTTGTGGTCAGTGAAAACTTGATGATGACGTAGATTGTTTCTCCTGGGGATGCTCTTCCAGGGGTATTTGGATTGCATTCAGAGGCTCGGCTAATGGAAGGTGGGTGATGTGTGGATGCCCTTCAAGACTCCCTTCGGGGCTTTAATGCCTTTGCTTTGGCTTCAGTTTTGGAAGGGGCAGGGGCTTCCTTCTTCTTTTTTTGTGCTATCTTTGTAGAAATGGCTGACTCCTGCATTCTGTGGTTTCTTCTCTACTCATGATGTTATAATGTAGCTACAGCTACTCCATAGGAGAAAGATAGTCTCCTCCTGTGCAGTTTGCTGCCTCAATAGAAAAGAAATTCTTTGAAAGGAAACTATTATGTTAATTTATATAATTATAAAAAATGTTTGTTACACTTCTTAGATTATATAATACTCCTAAATCTGTGAATCTAGACAATATATCTGTTTTAAGCTTTTAGAGTCATATATACAACTGCTTACTGAGCATGTATCTAAAAGAACAGCCCACAAAACCTCAAACTCAGCACATTCAAAGCTGTACTAATTTTGTCTCCTTGCATTGTTCAAAATTGGGAAGGGTGTACTCCAGGGATGTGTACTATCTCCACACGATTTCAACCTATGTGAAGAACAAGTTATCTGGGAGGTGGGCTCTATGAGGAGAAGTTTGGCATCAGGATTGGTGGAAGATCCACAATCTGCTTTCTGCAGATGACACAATTTTGCTTGCTGAAACTGAGGAGGACCTGAAGCGCTTTCTGCAGAGGGTCAAGGATTGCAGCCTTCAGTATGGATTGAGGCTCAATATCAAGAAGACAAAGATTCTCACCACAGGACCAATTGGCAGCATCAGGATGAATGGTGACGAGATTGAGATTGTTGACTGCTTTAGTTTGCTTGGCTCCACAGTCAACACTCTTGGCACCAGGAGCCAGGAAATGAAAAGACGTATTGCGATGGGAAAGTCTGCTGTTAGGGACCTCTCAAGTGCTGAAGAGCAGTAGTGTCACTCTGGAGACTAAGGTGCGTCTGATACAGGCCATGGTCTTTGCAATCACTTGTTATGCTTCAGAGAGTTGGACAGTGACTAGGGAGGATAGGAGGAGAATTGATGCCTTTGAGCTGTGGTTCTGGAGAAGAGTATTGAATGGACTGCTAAGAAAACAAACAGGTTCATCCAGGAGAGGATTAAACCGGGCTGCTCCTTAGAGGCAAGGATACTGAGGCTTTGTCTGACATACTTTGGACATATTGCCAGGAGAGACCAGTCCTTGTAGAGGAACATCATACTTGGGAGGGTGGAGGGACAACACAAGAGGAGAAGACCCTCTCTGAGGTGGATTGATTCAGTTACTGGGGTAATCGGGGTGGGGTTGTTGGAGACAGTGAGATTGGCACAGGACAGAGCAGGGTTCAGGGCTGTTCTACATAGAGTCTCTATGAGTCACAGGCGACTCGACGACACATAACAACTACAACAATTTTCTATTAGATATTAAAAAAATGTTGTGTTCATTTGTAAAACCAGAAGCCCTATATTCCATTTACATTACTAGTTAGAAGAAATTTTCTTTACAAGAATTGCTTTATATGTTGGAACTAAAAATTTATGCAAATTTAGAATAAATAGAAGAAGATAATTTTTATTCTAGTGGAGAATTAACAGGTGGATTTATTTAATAAGGAAGAAGAATGAAAGTAGAAAAGAAATTGATTGTGTTTGGGAAATCCATAAATCTCTCACAGGGAATAATTCAGAAAATATAGTGTGTGGTAATATATTGCCTTTTGATTGTAGGCAAATTTAGCAGAATCAAAAGCATCACAACCTTTGCAGGTTGTTGGGAAGATAGGACAGGTCCATGAGAAAAAAAAACCCCACAAGCACATATACAGAAATGTTATAAGAGATGACTAGAAAATTGTCAAATATTCTATACACTGGTTACCAATGGGTTGCTTTTTGTAGGATTTGGGTTGCATAAGGCTTTCTGTGAGAAAGAGAGGTGAGGTAAGGTTTGGATGTTGTTATGTGTTGTCGAGTCGCTTGCGACTCACAGCAACCCTATGTACAACAGCCCTAAACCCTGCTCTATCCTGTGCCAATTGCACCGTCTCTGACACACCCATCCGAATTACCCCGTCACTGAGAATCAATCACCTCATACAGAGTCTTCCCCTCTTGCACCGTCCTTCCATCCTCCCAAGCATGATGTCCCTCCCCAAGGACCTCTCCCTCCTTACAACATGTCCAAAGTATGTCAGATGAAGCCCTTGCCTCCAAGGAGCAGCCTGATTTAACCATCTCAAGGATGAATCTGTTTGTTTTCTTGGCAGTCCA
>NW_006399794.1:6301641-6314927 GCF_000299155.1 Elephantulus edwardii
TGCTATTTCCTTCAAAGCAGCTTGAACTTCTTCCTTCATCACCATAGGCTCTTGCTCATATGTTATTTCATTAAATTCTTCTGTGTCTTTGATACAGTGACTCAGTATATTCTTTCCATCCATCTTCTTTTAATACTTCATGCATCATTTAATATTCTGCCTTAAGCATTCTTGATTATAGCAACTCGAGGTTTAAATTTGTTCTTCAGTTCCTTGATGAATAAAGCTTACTGGAAAAGATGAGGGAATGCTGAAGGGAGAAGTTTAGAGGCACAGATGAATGAAACTTCAGATACCTTTGCTTGGGTGAGGTTGGAGGCTTGAGCAACCAAGTGGGATGAAATGATAGTGGATAATGAGGCTGGAAGAGATAAGGTGAATATATATGGAGGGCCCTTGTATTTAAAAGTCATTTAGGTCTGAGGTCCAGTGTTATTTTATTTTGAAGGAACATTCTTCTTAGTTGTACAGCACTCCTTTGTCCATTAGCTGTACTGAGGTTTCTAGGTATGCTCTAACCTAGAATGCTCTTACTCATCTAAACCAAGACATGGTTCACAAAAGCTGTCCTGAATGGTTAGAGAACTGTGCTTTCTCTCCTCTGAATTTTAGGTATTGTTGAAGCAAACAATTTAGCCCTTCGTGTCATTTGTTCTCTGGTATTATCTGCTGTAATTTCACTATACTGTGATCTCTTGGAACCAATGAGAACAGGCCTGGCATTTTTAAAAATTCATTTGGCTTTGGAGGGGCAAGTTCTTTGGCCATTATTTAATTTATTATGTCAGAGAAGGTTAGTCAATCTCTTCTCATTCTATTAACTGCCTCTGAAAACTTGCCGGAGGGTGAGCTATGGATCAGTTTTGACTCAACTGTATACAACAACTCTAAAGTAATTTTAATTAACATTTAATAAGCTGCACTTCAATTAGTATAAAATATTAATATAAAAAGGGATAAAAATAGAGCAGTTTTGCTTGCCTTATAGTTGAAACTTAGATTGTCTTTTGAGAGGATCTTATATTTCTGAGATTCTTATTCCAAGAAGTGAATGAATGCATTTGAAAATATTTGGTAATGGTAATGTATGAAAGTAAGTAGTAATATTTGGTACAATCTAGGTATATATGTCTTCATATAGTGACATTGTGGAGGATTTATATTTGTTATAAAACCTTTGTGGATCCATGGAGGTTGGATGACCTTTGAAATTATTGCCCTGAGGTAATTTTTAAACCTTAAAACAAAATATTCCTTACATCTTCTTAAAATGAAACTTTGTAAAGAACTGTCTATAAAGCATCAAATTGAAAACATATAAAAAAATTCAAGACCACCTATAGGGAACAGTAAATTTATGTTAATAAGGAGGGAGAACTCAGAAAAGAAGTTTGCAAATGGTTGCACAACTTGAAGAATAGAACCAGTGTGACTGAATTGAATTGGTGTATATCCTGTGAACGTTTTCAACAGCAACAGTTACAGCAAAAAATATAAGTTGCCCCACTCAAATCTATAACAAACATTCCAAAAACAAGCCATCAAATTGTTTCTGACTCATAGCAAAGGAAAAGACTGCACATCTTTCTCCTTCTGATTGGCTGATGAATTCAAACTGATGGATAGGCAGACAAAGATTTATGATGACCCTAACGTTGTGATTTCTACATCTGCAGTCTCATTTAAAAGACAGTGTTAAGTACTAATAATTGCCAGGTACTATGCTAAATAATTTATATACAAGATATTATTTTTTTTTCTTATTTTAACTATCTTTGCCACATGTTATGGCTGAAAAAACTATGACTTGAAGAACTCACCTAAGATCATATATTAATAAATGGCAGAACTTGACTTAAACCCAGACTTTTTCATCTATAGAATTCTTGCATCTAACTTTTAAATGGTACCCTCTTTTAAAGTATAATTTTCTCAGTATGTAATACTTATAATTGATACATAATTTAAATGCAGAAGGATATAAAGCGAAAAAGTCTTTCCTTCATCTCTGTCCCCTTGCCACCATTTTCTTTCCCTAGAGACAAATCTCCCTTCGTTTTACACAAATGTAGTATGCTATAGGTACTTTATTACACTTTGATATTCCCCCCCCTTGGTTAACAGTATCTTAAAACCTAAATATATTTTTCTGCTATTTAGCAGTTCATTGCACCACAGTTTGAATAACTAGTGTCCTGTTTGATACAGCATTTGATATTTTTCTGTTAGGAATGAGATTACAATGAATAACTTTGAATTTGTTTTGTTCATGTAGAAGTATATTGTATGGGCTAAATAAGACATTTCAAGACAGCTATTTACTCTGCTTACCTGTATTTGTTTATGCAGAAATATTTTCAAAGCTGGCAATATTTAAGCCATGTTCATAGCCTTAAGGGTAATTAAGGTCCCTGAGAATGGCTAAATCGGGGTGGGAGGGGATAGAAATTAGAGGATTTCTATGACAGTGGTGAAATTCACTGTTGGAAGACTTCTATTTATTACTAACATGAAATTTTCCCAAAGTGTAGGTATGTGATAAATCAGCAAATATGTGAGTCATTTTCTAGCAGCTGGGTTCCATATCAAGCACTGTAATCATATATATGTAAGGGATTGTAGATTTCAAAAATGAGAAAAGAGAAGGTTATGGCATACTTGGCTGACTTAGAGTGAAAGATGTCTGCATATGAGCAGACATCTATTCAACAGAGTGAAACTTTTCATTCCTAAAGAAAAATAGCTCATTACTGCATGGAAGAACTTCCCTGGAGAGGCACTGATGCATTTGACCTTTATTAGGATTATGATACAATTTTTGCTCAGGGAAGTTGCCATATAAAAATTACTGTAATGGTTTCTCATGCTACTATATATAACCAGAAAATGGCAAAAAGGAGTTTAAAATATCTATAAATAAAATGAAGAAAAATCAAAGTAAACAGTGTATATATAAAGAACTGAGGTGCAACAAAATGGACTAGAATGCAATGGTTTATATACTTAGTATCTTCTTAGCTTTTGCTTGAGTAAGTGAAAATGAGGCTACATGTTGATATTAAATGTTGTTATTGTTATGTGCTGTTGAGTTGATTATGACTCATAGTGACCCTATGAACAATGGCTCTGAACCTTGATCTACTCTGACCAATCTCATCTGAGACACACAAGCCCCCTTTGCCACAGTCAGTATGTCAATCCATCTCAGCCGGGGTCTTCCTCTCCTGTGCTGACTCTCTACCCTTCCAGACATGATGTCCTCCAAGAACTGTTGCCGGCTGGTGACATACCCAAAGTATGTGAAAAAGAGTTTCAAAATCCTTGCCTCCAAGGAGCATTCTGGTTTCACTCCCTCAGGCAAGACTAATTTGTTCTTTTGGCAGTTCATGGTATGTTCAATACTTGTCTTTAGCATCACAACTCAAAGATACCAGTTATTCTTCTGTCATCCATAGTCATCCTTTGGTTCTCAGATGCATAGTAAGCAGTTGAGAAGACCATGGCCTGGATCAATGTGCCTTAGACTGACATTGTTGCTCTTTAGCACTACAGAGAGGTCCCTGACAACAGACTTTGCTAAAGCAACTTGTCTTTTTATTTCCTGACTGGTGGTGCCAAGAGTATTGATTGTGGATCTGAGTGAGTTGCTTTGCATTTGATTGTTTTATTGAATGTGGGCAGTTACTATGTTCTGAAATGACTACAAATTATTTAGAACATACATAATATGAAAAAAAATATGGTTAGCTCAAAACAAGCTCAAGAAGGGTGACATGGTGGAATGAAGAAACATATCTAAGATTATCATGCTTACTGCTATTATGTAAGTAATAAATAACAAGTTTGTGAAAAGTTATCTGTTGTTGTTGTATACCATTGAGTCAGAACTGACCCATAGCTGACCCTCCAGTTTTCAGAGGTTTAAATTGCATGGGAGAAAATTAATCTAGGCTTTTGAAATGTGTTAAAACTGAGTTTTATTTGCACTTAAAATGTGACATCAGATTTGGAGGAAGTCTCATCAATATAACCTTTGTTATGCGGATGACATAACCTTCTTGTTAAAAGATAGAAAGACTTGAAGTACTTGTTTTTATGTGCCATCAAGATGCCTGCGACTCATAGTGACCCTGTGTACAACAGCCCTAAACCCTGCTCTATACTGTGCCAGTATTGCTGTCTCTGACACCTATCCCCTTTACCCCGGTCACTGCACCAATCCATCTCATTAAGGGTCTTCTTCTCTTGCACTGTCCCTCCACCCTCCCAAGCATGACATCCCTCTCTAAGGACTGGTTCTGCCTTGCAACATGTCCAAAGTATGTCAGATGAAGCTTCAGAATCCTTGCCTCCAAGGAAGAGCCTGGTCTCACCTTCTCTAGGATGAACCTGTTTGTTTTCTTGGCAGTCCATGGTATATTCAATACTCTTTTCTAGCACCACAGCTCAAAAGACATAAATTCTTTTTCTATAATCCCTAGTCATTGTCCTGCTTTCTGATGCATAGCAAGTAGTTGCATAGACTATGGTCTGTATCAGGCGCACCTTGGCCTCCAGACTGACATCATTGCTCTTTAGTACTTTGGAGAGGTCTTGACAGCAGACTTTTTGTCTTTTAATTTCCTGGCTGCTGGTACCAAGAATGTTGTTGTAGAGCCAAGCAAACTGAAACTGTTAACAATCTCAATTTCTTCACCCATCTATCATGATACTGCCGATCGGCTCAGTGGTGAAAATCTTTGTTTTCTTTATTTTCATTATCAATCAAGCTGCAGTCCTTGACCCTCAGCAGCAAGTGCTTCAGGTCCTCCTAAGTTTCTTCAAGTAGGGTTGTGTCATCTGCATAACGCACATTGTTAATGAGTCTGCCTCCAATCTTGATGCCACATTTCTCTTCATAGAGCCCAGCCTCCCGGATAATCTGTTCCACATATAGATTGAAAAGATAATGGAAATAGGACACATCCCTGGCACAAACTCTTCTCAATTTTGAACCATTTAGTGTTTCCTTGCTCTGTTCTGATGACTGCCTACTGGTCCAAGTATAGGTTTCGCATAAGCATAGGCAAGTATTCTGGGATTCCCATGTTATGGATGTAGATGTATACATTTCCGTTTGTGTCTTAGTTCTATTTTTCTCAAGGTATATTCCTAGCAGTGGAATAGCTGGGTCATATGAGATATCTTATGTTCAGCTTTTTGAGGAAAAACGACCTTATAGAGTGGTGGTACCATTTACAGTCCCACTAGCAGTGTATGAGAATTCCAGTCTCTCCACATCTTCCCCAACATTTATTGCTTGCTGTCCTATTAAACTTTGCCACTGCTACTAGGATGACATGGTATTTCACTGTTGTTTTGATTTGGATCTCCTTGGTTGCCAGTGATTTTTAGTATTTCTTTATGTGTCTGTTGGCTCTCCACCTGTCTTCCTTTGTGAAGAATGTTTTTCTGTTTTTTGTCCATTTCGTGATTGAGTTATCAGTCTTTTCCTTGTAGAGGCCCTGTAGTATTCTGTGAACTTTTATTATGAGACCCTTGTCTGAGATTGTTGTTGTTGTTATGTTCTGCCGAGTCACTTGCGACTCATAGCGACCGTATGTACAACAACCCTAAACTCCGCTCTGTCCTGTGCCAATCGCACTGTCTCTGACACTCCCATCCCAATTATACCAGTCACTGAATCAATCCACCTCATAGAGGGCCTTCCTCTCCTGCGCTGTCCCTCCACCCTCCCAAGCATGATGTCCCTCTCTAAGGACCGGTCTCTCCTCACAACATGTCCAAAGTATGTTAGACGGAGCCTCAGAATCCTTGCCTCCAAAGAGCCACTCGGTTTAACCCTTTCCAGGACAAATCTGTTTGTTTCCCTAGCAGTCCATGGTATTCTGAATACTCTTCTCCAGCACCACAGCTCAAAGGCATCAATTCTCCTTCTATCTTCCTTGGTCGTTGTCCAACTCTCTGATGCATAACAAGTGATTGCGAAGACCATGGCCTGTATCAGACGCACCTTAGTCTCCAGAGAGACACCATTGCTCTTCAGTACTTTGGAGAGGTCCCTAACAGCAGACTTTCCCATGGCAATGCGCCTTTTAATTTCCTGGCTGCTGGTGCCAAGACTGTTGACTGTGGAGCCAAGCAAACTAAAGTTGTGTACAATCTCAATCTCTTCACCATCCATCCTGATGCTGCCAATTGGTCTGAGATATCAGCTTTCAGGTTTTCTTTTCATGCTATTGGAAAAATATTTTGATGCGTGTAGGGACTTGATCTTTAGAAGGTCCTGTTTGTTGATGTTATCTGTTTCTGGTTGTGCAGAAACTTGAAATTCTTATGACCTGTTCTTACTTATTGCATCTGTCTGCCAACATTTCAACAATATATTTATTTCCTTATTTCTAACTTGAAGATGATTAAAATTAGAGTATGTTTATCGTTACAGGTTACAGAATGAAATTAGACCTGTATATTAAATAATAAAATCATATCTCTGGTTTGTCTATCTATAAATCTAAGAATTTACCCTTTTTGGTAAGGACTATCCTGTATGTTAAGCCAAATTAATTTGTGAATTAAATTTATTGAAAACTGTGTCTTGGCACATTCCAGTGATTCCTTAATAAGTCTCTGATTATAGTGGCAAAAAGCTGCACAGAATCCTGAAGGCATGCAATTTGAGGCCACTGACTGCTCTGAGGGAGAAGGATGGGCAGTCTCATTCGTGTGTTAACTGCCTCAGAAAACCTGCTGGAGGGTCAGCTATGGGTCGGTTCTGACTCTATGGTATATAACAACAGCAACAACAAGAAGGTTTTACTTTTAGATAATTGCAGAGTCATGTGTAGTTACAAAAAATGATACAGAGAGTCCCTATGTGTCCTTTACTCAGTTTCCACTAGAAATAACATCTATATTAGCACTTACTTGCTATGCATCAGAAAGCTGCACAATGACTAGGGATGATAGAAGGAGAATTGATGCTTTTGAGCTGTGGTGCTGGAGAAGAGTATTGAATATACCATGGACTGCTAGGAGGACAAATACGTCTGTCCTGGAGAGGGTGAGACCAAGCTACTCCTTGGAGGTAAGGATTCTGAAGCTCCATCTGGCATACTTTGGGTATGTTGCAAGGAGAGACCAGTCCTTTCTAAATTGCATGGGACCAGTCATGCTTGGGAAGGTGGAGAAACAGCACAAGACAGGAAAACCCTCGATGAGATGGATTGACTCAGTGACTGGAAAATGGGGTTAGGTGTATCAGAAACAATAAGGTTGGCTTAAGGTAGAGAGGGTTCAGAGCTGTTGTCCATAGGGTTGCTATGAGCCACAAAGGACTAGATGAAACATAACAGCAGTAAAAACATACAACAACATAGCTATAGTGCAATATCACAGCCAGGGAATTACCTTAGACCTACTTTGTGGACTTGATTCACGAGTTTTACATTCATTCCTCTATGTGAGTGTGTTTATATTGAGGAGTGGTGTCTTTTTTAAAATTTATTATTTCAATGAAAATTTACAGAGACTTTGGATTTCCATTCATTCATTGTTGCACTTTCTCACCTTCCACCCTTCCCCCCTAGTACACTACCCTCTTGGAAAAGTAAAAGAAACATTCTTTCCTTGTTTTACAAACCCTCTCCCAGGTCCATTCCATTATGCAGCCTTCGCTCTGGACTCCTGTCATGACAAAAATACCTAATCACATATCCCATTTAAACAGTTTTCTCCCTCATCTGTTTCAATGCAGTATGCATTATTGAACCCATCTTTCTCTTTCTCCCCGCCAAACCCGAGGTCAGTCCTGTTTTACTACAGTGGCACCATGCAGTATTTGTCATTTTGTGACTGAGATACTTCACTCAGCATAATGTCCTCCAGGGTCACCCATTTTGAATGATATTGCATGAGTTCCTTGTTTTCCAATGCAGTGTAGTATTCCATTGTGTGAATATACCACATCTTCTCTATCCATTCATTTGTTGATGGGCACTTAGGTTGTTTCCAGCTCCTTGCTATTGTGAACAAAGCTGCAGTAAACATGGGTGTGCATTGTGTGTGTGTTTTGAAGGGATCCTGTGTACAGCCACCTACCTCTTTCATTGACTCCCTAAACATTGACAACCACTCATCTGTTTTCCATCTCCACAGTTTGTCATTTCAAAAGATTATATACCTACCCTTTAGTGTGTCCCCCCACTTCATGTGCATGCAGCCTGAAAAAAAGAGAAACTACATGGAAAAGAGAAAAGGATTTTTAATTCATACCTCTATAGTATTAGGTATTCAGAAGATAGAAAGGTAAGGAATCTTATGTTTACTAGGTAAATGATTCTCCTTTTGGATAAATTAGTTTTCAAGTACTAAAACAGAATTTGTCTGTAAAATCAACTTGTTAAAAGATTCTTTTAGCTTAAGTTTCTAATTAAATATCCCTTTCTCTGAGAGATTGTTTGTTGTTGTTGTTATGTGCCATCGAGTCACTTGCGACTCATAGCAACCCTGTGTACAAGAGCCCTAAACGCCGTTCTATCCTGTGCCTGCCTCGCTGTCTCAAACACACTCATTCCCACTCCTCTAATCACAGACTCGATCCATCTCATCGAGAGTCTTCCTCTCCTGTGCCGTCCCTCCACTCTCCCAAACATGATGTCCCTCTGCAAGGACCAATCCCTCCTTGCAACGTGCCCAAAGTATGTCAGATGAAGCTTCAGAATCCTCGACTCCAAGGAGCGTTCTGGATACACCCTCTCCAGGACAAACCTGTTTGTTTTCCTAGCAATCCATGGTATGTTCAACACTCTTCTCCAGCACCACAGCTCAAAGGCATCAATTCTCCTTCTATCATCCCTATTCACTGTCCAACTCTCTGGTGCATAGCACTTAATTGTGAAGATGATAGCCTAGGTCAGGCGCACCTTAGTCTCCAGCCTAACGTTATTGCTCTCCAGTACTCTTGAGAGGTCCCTCACAGCTGACTTTCCCAGTGCAATTCGTCTTGATTTCCTGGCTGCTGTTACCAAGAGTGTTGACTGTGGAACCAGGTAAAATAAAACTGTTAACTATCTCAATCTCCTCACCATCCATACTGATGCTGCTAGTTGGTCCAATGGTGAGAATCTTTGTTTTCTTGATGTTGAGCTTCAGTCCATATTGAAGGCTGCAGTCCTTGACCTTCTGCAGCAAATGCTTCAGGTCCTCCTCAGTTTAAGCAAGCAGGTTTGTGTTACGTGCATAACACAGGTTGTTGATGACTCTTCCACTAATCCTGATGCCACATTCCCCCTTGTACAGCCCAGCATCTCCGATGATCTGTTCTGTATACAGATTGAAAAGGTATGGAGAGAAAATACATCCCTGACAGACCCCTTCTTGATTTTGAACCATGTAGTGTCTCCTTGCTCTGTTCTGACGACTGCCTCTTGGTCCAAGTATAGATTTCGCATTAGCACAGTCAGGTGTTCTGGGATTCCCATTCTTTTGAGTCAGCCATAACTTGTGATCCACAGTCAAAAGCCTTTGCATAGTCAATGAAGCACAGATAGACATTCTTCTGGTATTCTTTGCTTTCTGCCAAGATCCATCTAACATTAGCTATAATATCCCTTTTACCACGACCTCTTCTAAATCCAGCCTGTACATCTGGCATTTCTCTGTTGACATATTGTTCCAAATGTTTTTGGATAATTTTCAGCAGAATCTTGCTTGCATGTGATATTAATGATACTGTTCAATAATTTCTACACTCTCTTGGGTCACCTTTCTTTGGAATGGGAACAGATAACGATCTTTTCCAGTCAGTTGGCCAGCTGGCTGTCCTCAGATTTCTTGGCACAACTTAGTGAGCACATCCAGGGCAGCATCTGTTTGTTGAAATAAATCACTTGGTATACTGTCAACTCCTGGAGCCTTGTTTTTTGCCAATTCCTTCAGAGCATCTTGAACTTCCTCCTTCATCACCATAGGCTCTTGCTTATATGTTATTTCATGAAATTCTTCAGTGTCAGCCAATTCCTTCTGATACAGTGACTGTACTCCTTCCATCTTCTTTTGATACTTCCTGGACCATTTAGCATTCTACCCAAAGTATCCTTAAGTATTGCCACTGTGGCTTTAATTTGTTTTCAACTCCTTCAGCTTAAGAAACGCTGTTTGAGTTTGGACCTTTTGATTTTCTGACTCCAGCTCTCTGCACATTTCGTTATGGTATCTTGCTTTGAGATCCCGAGCTGCCTTTTGAAATTTTCTGTTCAGCTCTTTGATTTCTTGGTTTCTTACTTTAGCTTTGGCTTCTCGGTGTTCTAATGGAATACTCAGAATCTCATCTGACATCTATCTTGGTCTTTCCTTCAAACTAAAATTGTCCCTAAGGTATTGTAGTATCATTGTTCTCTTATTTTCATCAAGCTCATGCATGTTTTTTTTTGTTTATTTGCTCCTCTCTCCTCCTTTCTTCTTTTGGAATATGCTGCATATGATTTTCACTTTGTGTTTTCAGTGCCCAAGGAATGAAATGCATTTCATAGGATGGAAAGTGTCTGAAAACATCTTTTAAGTCTGTGGTTTTATCTTTTTTAAACTTTGTCATAAATTTTAATTTTTTGTGGTTGCCTGACAATGACTGAGTTTATGTATGTGATATTGAGGTGTTTAGAATCATTTCACTATAATGTAGTCAGCTACTGTCTGTTTGGAACATTATATTCCAAGAGGTAGAATAATTTTTTTATGGCTGATTCAGTCAAGTTTATAGTCATCCAATGTTTATGAATTGATAAAACTCTGAAATGTCTATTACTTGCTTAATTTTATAACATTCCTGGTAATAATGTCTGATAACTGTTGTTTTCTGCTTTGAAGTCTGTTTTGCCATTTATTTTATGTGTCCTTTAGCAAATTACTTGACCTCTCTGTATCTTGATTTCATAATCTGCAAAGTGGGGATAATAATAGAACTTATTTTGCAGAGTTGTTATAAGAATTAAATGAAACAGTATCCCCAAAGTACTTATACTGCTTTCTGGCACATAAAAGAGATTTAATAAACGTTAGCTATTATTCAGTATAAGAAAGTTAATATCTGGAATGTTCATACACAAGTAGTTGAAATAACACAATTCACTTCATCAGTATATAGCCATATAGATAGCAATGTATGATAAGAGTTTTCTTTATAACCGGAAAATGAATTTCAGGCTTATTTATTTCTTCTTATTACATTAGATGGGTTTATGAACATTAAATAGTTTGAAAAATGTTAAAGGAAATAAAATTCTGAAGACACAGTGACACCCTCTTGGTTGTTGGTTGTGTATCTTACTTTGAGTGAAAGTAATCACCTCAGAATACAAGCTGATCTTTTGTTCCATGCAAATTAAGATCACAAATGCATTTCTCAAACATTGGTTAAAAGTTGATAGTGAAAGAGAGTCATGAGAATGATCAAGAAGCTGTTGCTGTTTATTTGTAGCCACCCTTCAGTCTTTCTGTTAGAGCTCTCTATTCATTTTTCCTACCTCAGATGTCTGATTTTGCCCACTATTCTTTGGCACACCTTCCTCTTATTTTCAGTACTATTTGTAAGTATCAATTTAGTTACTAATTGACTCTCTCTTTAGATTGAGTTACTTCTCTTAATATCTCTCTCCTGACTCCCTGGTAGGAAATCTGTAGTCTGTAACATGCAACCTAAAACTACTTAAGGATGAATACTCCAAATTTAGCATATTTAGATTACACTGGCAGATATGGCACTGGAGTCTGAGCCTTTGTATTGGGAATCATGAAGAAGGAGGAACTGACTTCAGTGATTGGAACATGGAGCATGAAAAGTATAAATATAGGAAAATTGGAGATTGTTAAGGAAAAAGTGGAATGCATAAATATTGACATACTTAGGTATTGGCGTAACGAAGTGAATTGGCATGGAACATTTTGACTCGAACAATCATATGATCCACTATGCTGGAAATGAAAAGGTGAGAAAAAACAGGGTCACATTCATAATTAAAAGACCATTTCTAGATCCATCTTGAAATATAATATTGTGATAATATCCACAGACATACAAGGAACACTTGTTAGTACTACTATCATTCAAATTTTTGCACCAATAACCAGAGCCAAAGAAGAGAAAATAGTTGACTTCTATTCTTCTATTCAACAACAATTGCAGTTGGAAATAGATCAGTCATGCAACCAAGATACAGAAGTAATAAGGGGTGACTGGAATGCAAAAGTTGGGAACAAGGAAGAAGGATTGGTAGTCAGGAGACATGGACTTTGTGACAGAAATGTGGCTGGAGACACAATGATAGAATTCTGTACAATCAATGATTTATTCATTGCAAATACCTCTAATTTTTTTATAGTGGTTTACTTAAAAGTTCGTATATACTTTTTCCACACCAAATTTTACCCACTCCTCCCTCCACCTATCAAATTGTGCAAACCTATGATACTTTGGACATGTTGTGAGGAGAGACCGGTCCTTGGAGAAGGACATCATGCTTGGGAGGGTGGAGGGGCAGTGCAGGAGGGAAAGGCCCTCTATAAGGTGGATTGATTCAGTGACTGGGATAATCGGGATAGGAGTGCCAGAGACAGTGCGATTGGCACAGGACAGAGCAGAGTTTAGATCTGTTGTACATAGGGTCGCTATGAGTCGCAAGCGACTCGATGGCACATAACAACAACAATAACATGATTGATTAAGTACCCCCATTCTCATCCTTCTGCTTCCCCCTCCCCACCTTGGATCCTTTTTTTTTTTTTTTTGGAATACCAACTGATTTATTTCAACAAACAGATACAGCCTTGAATGTACTGACCAGTCTGTGCTAAGAAATCTGAAGAACAACTACTTAGTCCACTGACTGGAAGAGATTTCTGTTTGTTCCCATTCCAAAGAAAGGTGATCAAAAGAATGTGAAAATTACCAAACAATATAGTTATTATCATATACAACCAAAATGTTGCTGAAGATTATTAAAAAAAAATACTAAAATAAGTATATGGACACAGAACTTCCAGAAATACCTGGCCCTAGAGATATCATTGCTGATGTCAAGTGGATCTTGGCTAAAAAGCAGAAAGTACCAGAAAGATGTCTATATGTGTTTTAACAACTATGCAAAGGCATTTGACTGTGGTTCACAACAAATTATAGCTAATGTTGAGAAGAATGGAAATCTCAGAATACTTGATTGTGCTCATGCAAAACCTGTATTTAGACCAAGAAGCTAATGTCCAAATACAGCAAGGGAACACTGCATGGTTCT